>NC_138349.1:51496649-51911649 GCF_046562875.1 Panthera onca | reverse complement strand
ATTCTTTTTTTTTTTTTTTTTAAACCTAACAACCAACCCCCAAAATGTCAGTCTCCAAATGTTCTACATGCTTCTGTCTCTGCTATGGGGAAGACCAGTGTCTGATCTGGATGGGCTGGAACAGATGGTTGTGTAGTACCTGATGAGAAACTATGGCTTGGCCCAAAAGTGGTCTTGGTGAGGATGACCTGGCCTCTCTGAGCACACTTCAGAATTTCTATGCTGGATGGCAGGAAAAAAGCACAGGAAGTGCATGAACGGGTGCATGGATAAACCAAAAGTGGTATGTCCATATAATGGAATACTACTCAACCTTAAAAAGGAATGCAGTACTGGTACATGCTATAATATGATGAACCTTAAAAACATTATGCAAAGTGAAAGAAGGCTGACACAAAACATCAGATACTTTGTTTTTTTATTTATATGAAATGAGAAAATACAGATGAATCCATTCAAAGATGATGGCTGCTAGCGGTTGGGTGAGGGGAGGAAGTGACTGCTTAATGAGTATGAGGTTTCCTTTGGAGATAATGACCATTTTTGGAGCTCTTGGTGACTGAACTGGGGAATTTCTGGCTGGGCTGAGGGTGTTGGAGCTTGTTGTCCTCCTAGCCTTTTGCCCTTTCCCTGAAGTCCCTCAATAGAATGCTTTGATCCCCTCTCTCCAAAAAAAGTTTTGGAACTAGATAAGGGTGATGGTTATACAACATTGTGAAGGTCATATACTACTGAACTATTGAAAGTGGTTCATTTCATGTAAAAAGAATTTTACATCAATTAAGAATAAAGACTTAAGTTTTCTGGTCCAGCATGTAAACAAGCTTGGAAACCTGGTACATTATAAGAAAAAGTAAAAAAGGTAAACAAACTGGAAAATAGCTTTACTTAAATCCATAAGAGAAATGGGGTCACAGGGCAAACTGCCTCCCAAATTGGAGAGACTGACAGGCAAATACGGAGAGTCACAACTTACCAGAAGAGCAACATCCCTGGGAACCATTGCCCTGGGTAGAGAAACCTCAGTTGTAATTGATGAATTATTGGAAGTACGGTGTGAACAACTGAGAGTTAATAATTTGAAGGGTACCCAGTCATCAGAGGCCCCCACACTTTTGTGTGTGTTACTTCCTGGATCTCTACCAGGTTCTCAGAGTAAATAGGGAGGAAAATCCCATTGTGCTTCTGGCAGTCCAGAGCAGGGAATGGAACTGTTTTGAAACACAACAGAGCATTCTGTACTTAGAGTTTGCTTTTAGGAGAATTCATCAGAGCCTAATGTACCTGCAAGAAGGAGATTCCCAAATTCAGCCTACTCTAGTCATCCTATCTACAGAGAAGCACATAGGAAGTTCAGTCCAGAGGCACATGCTCTGAAACTAAAAGATGGAAATCTAATAGGATTATATAAATGTTTCCCTTCTCCCCATATATTACCAAAGGCCTATTTGCAGCAGTTCTTCTTGCTCAGTGCATTATGCCCAGTTATCAAGAAAAACTTGCAAGACATACTAAAAGGCAAGAGACAGAGTAAGACTTGATTGTGGCAGGGACGTTGGAATTACCAGATGAAGAATTTAAAACAACAGATAAACATGCTAAGGGCTCTAATGTACAAAGTACACTTCATGGAGAAACAGATGGGCAATGTAAGCAGAGACCTGGAAATTCCAAAAACCCAAAAACGCTAGCGATCAAAAACATTTAGGTGAAGAATGCCTTTGGGCTTATTAGTAGATATGACACAGCTGAGGAAAGAACATCTGACCTTGATGGTATTGAAGTAGAAACATTTAAAACTGAAAAGCAAAGGGAAAAAAGAGTTAAAATAATAGAATTGTTGGATACCTACAAAAGGTATAGTATACCTGGACTAAGAATACCAGAAGGAGAAAGAAGAAATGGTGAAAACCATTACTGAGAATTTCTCCTAAATTAATGTCAGATACTGAACCACAGGTTGAGGAAATTTGGAGAGAACCAAGTGCGGTTAATGTCAAAACCAACAACAGAAACAACACGTAACTATCTCATTTTCAAACTACAGAAAATCAAAGTTAAAGACAGAAAAAATCTTGGAAGCAGCCCCTGCCCCCCCCCAAAAAAAAATCAAAGATGAGAATTACATCTAACTACTTTTTAGAAACTATGCAAACAAGAGCGTGTAGTAAAATACTTAAAATGTTGGGGAGAATTAAAAAAAAAAACAACAACCCACAACCTAGAATTCTGTACCCTGTGAAATTATCCTTCACAAGTAAAGGAAAAATACTTCTTAAGATGAAAACTGAGATTTGTTGCCAGTAGACCTTACAAAAAATGTTAAAATTTCTTTAGATAGGAGAGTGATAACAGCTCTGCATCCCAATAAATGGAGAAAAGCATTTGAAAAAATGCAACCTACTTTCATAATAAAAACTGTCAAGAAATGGAATATAGAAGGAATATCCTTTCATGTAATAAAGGCCATACTTGACAAAATCATATAGCACTCATAATGGTGAAAGTTTGAAACTTTTGCCATGGAGATCAGGAACAAGACACAGGTAGGTGTGCTGTCAATATTTGTACTCAACATAGTAGTGGAAGTCCTTATCGGAGCAATTAGGCAAGAAAAGGAATGAAGATGCTACCAAAAAACTTAGATTTCATAAATGAATTCAATAAAGTTTAAGAATACAAGATCAACATACTTGATCATACTAATAATGAAATATCTGAAAAAGGAAATTATTCCATTTACAATAGCATAAAATTAGGAACAAATTTAATCTAGAAAGTTAAATATTTATATACCAGAAACTATAAGATATTTATGAAAGACCTTTAAGATCTAAGTGACCCGTGTTCATGGATACTATCCCAAGCCATCTGTAGATTCAGTGCAAGTCCTATCAAAATTCCAATTGTATTTTTCACAGAGAAGAGGTAATCCTAAAATTGATAGGAAATCACAAAAACCCTGAATAGCCAAAGAAATCTTTGAGAAAGAACAATACTGTAGGTATCATACTGGCTGATTTCAAACTACATTACAATGATGTAGTAATCAAGACAGTATGGTACTGGCTTACCAGGGGAACAAAGCAGAGAGTCCAGAAGTAAACCCATGCATATATAGTTAATATTTGACAAGGAAGCCAAGAATACTCAGTGGGGAAAGTATATAGTTTCTTCAATAAACTGTTAGGAAGAGTGGATATCCACATGCAAAAGAATGAAATTGGACCCCTTAAGCCACTTAGAAAAATTAACTGGCAATACATTTAAGAGTTAAGAGTTTTATACTGAAAGTATAAAACTCCTAGAAGAAAATAAGCAGAAGCTCTTTGACATTGGGCTTGGTGATGATTTGTTGACTGACACCAAAAGCATAACCAAAAACAAAAATCAACCAGTGGGACTATGTGAAACTAAAAATTCTATACAGCAAAAGAAACAACAAAATGAAAATGGCAACCTATGGAATTGCATAAAATATTTGCATGCCATATATTTGATAAGGGGTTAATACCCAAAATATAAGGAATTTCTATAACACAATAGTAAAAAAAAAAAATCCAACTAAATGGACAGAGGACTTGAATAGAATTTTTTCCAAAGAAGACATGTAAATGGCCGACAGGGACATAAAAAGGTATTCAACATCACTATTCACCAGGGAAATGGAAATCAAAACTACAATGACCTATCACCTCATACCTACTAGAGAGGCTATTACCAAGCCAAAAAAACCCCACAAATGATAGGGAGGATGTGAAGAAAAGGGAACCCTGGTGCAGTGTTCATAGGAATGCAAATTGGTACAGCCACTATGTAAAATAGTATGGGGATTCCTCAAATATAGAACTACCCTATGATCCAACAGTCCCAGTTTTGAGTATATATTTGGAGGAGATGAAATCTTTTTTGAAAAATCTTTTAACGTTTATTATTTTGACAGGGAGAGAGGGAAGGAGGGAGGGGCAGAGAGAGAGGGAGACACAGTATCCAAAGCAGGCTCCAGGCTCTGAGCTGTCAGCACAGCTAATAACACACTTGGAAGTAACACATGAGTCAAAGAAGAAATCTTCAAAAAATGAAAATTTGTGGGATGCAGCAAAAGCAGTGCTTAGAGGGAAACTGATAGCCATGAATGCATTTGTTAGAAAGCTATGAAGTCAATCTAATCTTTTTTTAATTTGTTTTGAGAGAGTGAGAGCACAAGTTGGGGAGGAGCAAAGAGAAGGAGAGACAGAATCCCAAGCAGGCTCTGTGCTACCAGCACAGAACATGATACGGGGCTTGATCTCATGAACTTGGGAGATCATGACCTGAACTGAGATCAAGAATTGACCCTTAACCAACTGAACCACTCAGGTGCCACCAATCTAATCTTAATGTATTCTTTTCTAGTTACTTCATATTAAGAGTAAAAAGTGAAAAATTAATAAAAACAGAAATTAATGAAATTGAAAACAGAAAATCAGTAGAGGAAACCAATGTAGCTGGAACTTTGGAAAAGACCAATAAAACTTACATACCTCTAACCAGGCTAAAAAGAAGAGAGGACGCAAGTTACTAATAGTGTTAATGAAAGAGGAGACCTCTCTACAGATCTCATGGACTCTATTCATTAAAATTTTTTTTAATGTTTATTTTTGAGACCAAGAGCTAGAGAGAGAACATGTATATACGCAAGTGAGCAGGGGAAGGGCAGAGAGAGGGAGACACAGAATGCGAAGCAGGCTCCAGGTTTTGAGCTGTGAGCACAGAGCCCGATGTGGGGCTCGAACTTCTGAGTTAGGAGATCATGACCTGAGGTGAAGTTGGATGCTTAACTGACTAAGCCACCTAAGTGCCTTCAGATCTTACAGTGTTTAAAAGGATAATAGAAAAAAATCAACAACTCTATGATCACAGATTTAATGAACTATGTGAAATGGACCAGTTCCTTGAAAGACCTAATCTGCCAAAACTCCAGAAGAAACTGATAATAAGCCCATGTCTATTAAAGAAATTAAAAAACAATAGCCTTCCCAAACAGCACCAAGCCTGATGGATCACTGCTGAATTCTACCAAACATTTAAAGAAGAAATACCAATTATCTACAATCTCTTTAAGATAGAAGCAGAGGGAATACTTCATAACTTATTTTGTGAGACCAGCATTATTCTAATGCCAAAACCAAAGACCCAAGAAAATGAGAATATAGTATCTCCCATGAATACAGATAAAAAAATCTTCAACAAAGTATACCTTGAATTCAACAATGTATAAAAAACCTATACACCACAACCAAGTAAAATTTATTCCAGTTATACAAGACTGATTTAGCATTAGAAAATCAATGTAATTCATCACATCAATAGACTAAAGAAAAATCATATCATACAAATAGATGTGAAAAAAGCATTTGACAAAATCTGGTACCCATTCATGGTAAAAACTGTCAGTAAACTAGGAATAGAGGAACTTCTTCAACTTGATAAAGAACATTCATAAAAAAGACCTAGCTAACATCATACTTAATGGTAAAAAATTTACTTTTTCTCACTAAGACCAGGGACAAGGTCCCTGAGAATCCTAACTAATAAGAGAAGATAAGGAAATGTATACAGATGGGAGGAAAGAAATAACACTCTGCGGATGACACAATGTACAAAGTCTGACAGTTGACAAAAATCTGGATAGAAGGTTAATGTACAAAAGTCCACCGTTTTACTTTTATATATTGTCAATTAACAACTGTACTTTGAAATGAAATGAAAAACTTATTTAAATTAGCTACTACCCCTGACCAAAGTGAAATACATATGCATAAATGTAACAAAATAGGTATAAGATCTACATGAAGACAATTAAAACTCTGTGGGGCTCAAATACACAAACCACGAGATCATGACCTGAGCCAAAATGAAGCGTCGGATGCTTGACTGAGCCACCCAGGTGGCCTGAGATATTCCATGTTAATGAATATGAAGACTCAATGTTGTCAAGATACCAATTCTTCTCAACTTGATTTGTAGATTCTGGTGAGATAGCAAAATTCCAGCAAGCTGTTTTGTGGGTGTTGCAAATGATTTCTTAAGTTTATGTGGACAGGCAAAGGACCCAGAATAACCAACACAGTACTGAAGAACAACATAGTTGGAACAGTGACGCTACCCAACTTCAAGAGAATCAAGTGTACTTACAGTATCAAAATACTGTGATAGTGGTGAAAGAAAGATCAGTGGCACAGAATAGAGCCCAGAAAAAGACTCATGTAAGTATACTGATCTTTGACAAAGTTGCAAAGAGAATTTCATAGAACAAAAAACAGTCAACAAATGGTGCTGCAGCAATTGGATATCCACATGCAGGAGAATGAGTGTAAGTGTAGACCTTATACCCTTCACAAAAATTAATTCAAAAAGGATCATAGATCTGAGTGTAAAATGTAAAAGTATAAAACTGTGAAACTAAAAAACTATCTCTTAGATGATAATAGTAGAAAACCTAGGTCTTGGGTGCGATGGTGAATTTTTCACACGTGATTTATGAAAGAAGTAATTGAGAGGCTGGGCTTCATTGAAATTAAAACTTCCATTCTGCAAAGGACAAGGTTAAGAAAAAGACATGAAAAGCAACAGACTGGGAGGAAATATTTGCAAAAGACACATCTGCTAAGGCTCTTCTCAAAAATATAGAAATGACTCTTAAAACTCAATGAGAAAAGGGGCACTTGAGTGGTTCAGTCAGTTGAGTGAGTGTCCAGCTTCATCTCAGGTCACTTGAATTCAAGCCACACATCGGGGTCACTCCTGTCACTGCAGAGCCCACTTCAGAGATCCTCTGTCCCCCTCTCCCTGTCCCTCCCCTACTTGCATTCTCTCAAAAGTAAACCAAAACTCAATGAGAAAACAAACAACTTGACTAAAAAAAAGTCAAGGACCTTAGCAGACACTTAACCCAAGAAGATCTACAGCTGGCACATAAGCGCATGAAAAGATGCTCCACATTGTATGTCATCAAGGATATGCAAATTAAAGCAAGATACTACAACCTGCCTGTTAGAATGGCCCAAATGTGGAACACTGGCAATGCTAAATGCCGGCCAGGCTGTGGAGCAATAGGAGCTCACATTCATTGCTGCTGAGGTAGCAAATTGTTAAAGCCACTTTTAAATTTTAAGTAGGTTTATTTTGAGAGACAGTGTGAGCAGGGGAGGGGCAGAGATGGAAGAGAATCCCAAGCAGGCTCCAAGCCACCAGCACCAGAAACCATGAGATCATGACCTGAGCCAAAATCAAGAGTTGGATGCTTAACTGACTGAGCCACCCAGGTGCCCCTGTTAGAGCCACTTTGAAAGACAATATGGCAGTTTCTTATAAAACTAAATATACTTGTATCATATGATCCAGCAATCACACTCCTTGGTACTTACTGAAGGGAGTTCAAAACTATGTTCACTCAGAAACACGCATGTAGATGTTAATAGCAGTTTTAATCATCATTGCCCAATATGTTGGTAACTGAGATGTCTTTCAGTAGGTGAATGGATAAACTGTGGTGTATCCAGACAATGAAATATTATTTAGTGCTATTAAGATATGAGCTGTGGAGCCATGAAAAGACTGGGAGGAACCTGAAATACGCATCCCCAAGTGAAAGAGGCCAATCTGAAAAGGCTACACACTGTATGACTCGGACCTTCTGGAAAAGGCAAAATTTTAGAGATAGTAAAAAATAGCTGTGTTTATGATGGTTTGGTGAAGAGATGGAGGATGGGTAGGCAGAACACAGAAAACTTCTAGGGCAGTAAAAACTATAATACTCTAAAGGTGGATACGGGTCATCATTAGAGGTTTATCCAAACATATGGAATGTCTGATACCACAAATGAACCCTAATGTAAACTGTGAACTCTGGGTGATGAGGATGTATCCATGTAGATTCATCAGTGGTAACAAATAAGGGGATGTTGATAAAGGGGGAGGCTATGCATGAGTTGGGACAGGAGGTATATGGGAAAATCTGTGTATGTTAGGCTCAGTTTTGCTGTGAGCCTAAAACTGCTCTAGAAAAAAAAAAATCTGTTTAAAAAACCAAACCAAACAAAAAAAGGAAGCCCAAAGGCATCACTGTCAGAGTATGAAGAGATGAAGATCAGATGAAGATGAGACTTGGATATTCTCTTGGAACAGAAGGGGAGAAAGTCTCTTTTAAAACTCCCATCTATCTACTTTGGCTCTTGGTTCTATTTGTTGCATTCTTAACACTTGTAGTTGGTGGTTGTGGCAGTAGAAGTAGAAAGTCGTTGTTACTAAGTACAGTTGACCCTTGAACAATGGGGAGGCATTGCATCACCACTTTCCCCAAACCTGGGCAGTCACAAATGTGTGTATGAAAGTTTTGACTCCCCCAAAACTTAACTCCTAATAGCCTACTATTGACCAGAAGCCTTATGGATGTGTAAACAGTCGATAAAAACATATTTTGTGTATTATAGACTGTGTACTCTATTCTTGCAATAAAGTAAGCTAGATAAAATGAAATGTTAAAATCATAAGAGAAAACACATTTCCAGTAATGTATTTATAAAAAACAACGTACATCTAAGTGGACTCACACAGTTCAAACCTGTGTTCAAAGGTCAAGTGTATATGCACCTAACTCTAAGGCAGGCACTATTCCATACTCTCTAAATGCACTGAGTCCTCATAACAACCTTATGAAGTAAGTACTGTGATTATCCTCAGCAGATTCAGTACCTTGGGGCAGAAGCTAATAACTTCATTGAGGTCATACAACTAGTAAGTTGCAGTCTGGCTCCAGAGACTGAATTGCCACCACCTCCCAAACCCAGAACATTCATTTGGAAGGGCCTTAGAGGTCATCTGATTTAAGGGTCGAAAATTAAAAGCCTCCATGCAGAGAACATGAAAGGGCAAACCAGTTTTGTGGAGGTTTAGGAGTGGTGGGTCAGTAAAGAGAGGTGTTAAGAAATAAAAAAAAGCTGTGGAGGCCGGTTCTAGGTTATCTGGGGAAGTGGTATAGCCTTCTGGCCACCAGATTGCAACTCTAATTTAGTTCAGCCTTATTTTAAAGAGAAGGAAACTGAAACAAAAAGAGGTGAGACAAATTGAGTCACCCAGCTTGTGTCAGAGACACCTGGGTGCTCAGCTTTGAGTGCCAGACTCCCCTCCTTTGTCCTACACTGTGGGATCATTAACTCTGTGGGGTCTGAGGCCAAAACTTATGTTACCTTGGGGCTGAACATGAATGACTCATTTACTAACCACTAACTGAACTGAAATGACCCCTAAGCAGGTATCTGGAGGGGGTAGAGACAAGACTGAAGCTTCAGGTCAAGTGGACACAGAGGCAGCTGAGGGAGTGATCTCTCTGGATGTAGAGAGGGTAGAGGCTGTCCCTCTGTCCTCCGCACAGCAGAAGCTGGCTCTGAGCTGAACACTCCTGCCTGGGGTGGTGTGGTGGCAGAGGGGACATCTGAGCATCATTCTTGTCCCAACTTGGTGTCCTTCCAGTAGTGTGACCCTGGGCAGTCATTTCTCTTTTTGAACCTTAGTTTTATCACTTGTAAATTGGAGCTTCTATCACTTGCTCTCTTTCATCATGAGGGTGTTGGAAAGGGAAGGGGGTAATGTGGGCAAGAGAGCTTCATAAATGGTAAATTACTGTCCACATGCAAGCTGTTCCTGTTACAACTGGCTTTCCCTGGGTAGAGAGCCTGTGAGGACAGGCGCATGAGCGTGTGTGCTCATGTGTCCTCCTGGAAAAGGCTGTGTCACATTGAGCTAGTCCTTCTTTCAAGACTTCCCATAATTACATGGTGGCTGATGCGGGTGTTGGTGCTAAGCTTGCTGAGCAGCTGGTAATTACTGAAGGAGAAAAAGCACTGGTACAACCGGAGCCCAGTTCTGCTGCCCAGGGGCCTCTCTCTGAACTGTTATAATCTTTTTTTTTTTTTTTTTTTAATATATCTCATCTGAAGTGGGAAGCAAAAAGATTCAATTGCACAGATTTGAAACACACATAGCTGGGAGCCATGTGGGTACTGTGTGGTACAGGGACCTCCCCTCAAATCTCTACTGGGGATGTGTAGTAACTTCAGTGACCATACAACTTACTGTCCAAACTGGGATTCTTTTGAAAAGAAAAGGAGGAGCTATTAATAGTTATGCTGGGGAAACCGGCCTAACCCAGGGCTGTCCCAGAGTGGGATGTGTAGTGACTCTATTGATAACATCTGAACATCTCAGAGCAATTTTAAGCCCAGGGCAGATTGTGATGGCACCTGGCCTTTAGCTTCCCCATTCTGTGCTTTTCACCTCTGTCCACTCCAGCACCCCTTCTCCTATCTGCTCCTTTCTGAGGCACCAGTCCCCTTAGTGATGTAGTGTCAGCCCTCCACTTGACAATTTGCCTATAGAAGAAGCATCTGAAAACACGGGGTTGGAAGACTTGAGGATGCTAGTGTTTGATGGCTTTGCTTTGGACAGGTCTATTCTCTGACCTTGGTTTTCCCATTTGCAGTATGGGGATAAGATACCAGCTTCATGGGGTTGCTGTGAAGATTAAACAAAATTTATGTGAAAGTGATTCATGACTAATGAAGGGTTAATATAAATGTAAGTTATTAAGATTATAAATGAGTCTGGAACATAGTAATCTAAAGAATGAGTTTTTAGTAGAATTTCTAGCCTTGGGAAGGGACATTTTTGAGGAGATTGGTCTTTTCGGGACCCTCAAGTCATGTAGGCATCTACCCAATAAATAACTGATCTTGATTGTGGAGACAGAAATATGTGAGTTTGAATCTGTTGTCTGTGTAGTTGTATGACCTTTGGCAAGATTTTCAGCTTCTGGTTTCCTAATCTGTATGATGGTGATCAAATATCTATACTTGAAGACCCTGGTGATTGATGACTGAGACCGTATCTACAAAGCACTTAGTGAGGTACCTCACTTTGAGAGTACACAGACTCTCAAAACATTAGCCATCCTTTATTTGTTACTCTGCCTGGATCATTGGGATAGGATTTGGGAAGTTGGTACAGATTACCCTAATGGAATTCTCTGTGTAGATGTTTTCCTCCCTTAAAACGGTGGCCTCTGTAGCCATCAGATGAAGACCTATGGGAAATATTAATACACAGGATTCAGAACAGAGAATTGGAAGAACGAAGATGAATAAGAAATTAAGCAGAAACTTCAATATTTTTTCTATTTCTTGGTTAAGTCTTTTCTGTCTTGATTTCATTCCATCCATCCATCCATCATTAAATATTTGAGATGTAAATAAGATGAAGAGCTACTAAGACATCCAAGGAGTTGACAGCTGAGCTGATTTAATGGGCACTAGAGTTTGAGAACTAGTTGAAGTGTGATGCCTAGGCTCAGTAGTATTGGGGCTTAATGGGGGTATGTGTCAATCAGAACCCCCCCCCCCCTTTTAAACCCTTTTAGGTACAAACGACTGAAACCCAACATATATTTGCATAAGTCCTAGAATTAGCGGGAAGGCTAGCATTGAATACAGAGATTTGGGTGATGATTTTACCCTCCCTCCCAGGCTATTGACAAATCTGCAGACCACCCATTGCTTTGCAGTAGCCACATTTTGTAGTTCTCTGGTTATCTCCCATTAAATGGGAAGGAGAGAGTGTTTGGCCTTCAGAGGCTATGTGCTTACCAGCTAGCATTGTTTGTTCTTACCTCCAGGGCTGAGTCAGAGTATGGTTCATGAGTGCCTTTTATGTGGAACTTTAGGCAGTTGTGTAAGTTCAGGCCTGTCATGCCAAGGGTACTAAAATTGAGCAGATTGGGGTATGTACTTGATGATGATCTGGGCCATTTGTCTTACTTTAAAACTGAAAATGGAAATGCCTAGAATTAAATCCAGTATGAAGGATTTTGAATGGGTTGGCTAATGCAAACAGTTTAGCATGACTTGGAGAACCCAAGTTTGAGATAATTTTATCTGGAAGCTTATATATGCATATATATACATACACATGCGTACATATACGTGTGTGTATATTTTGAAAATGTCAAAATAGCACATAAGCTGTTTACAATCTAACCCCAGACCACTTATCTAGGATATAGTTTATTACAAACTGGCCCAGTTGGTCTCCAGACCATGCGTACCATAAATATGTTTTCCTGTGTTTATCACATTTCTGACACAACTTACTAGGATAATCTTCTCTGAGGTTATTTCTTATCCAGCACCAAGTCACTGGTTATTTGTGAAGCCTTTTATTACAGTAACAGCAATAGCCTTTTCCTTTGATCTCCATGACACAGACTGTTTGGACTATTCTGGCCACAATAATTTATTGCATAGTGTGGTTTTCTTTCGTGATTATTAATTTTTAAATCTTAATAGTAAGTTCCTTGAAGGTTGGATCCAACCTTATAATGCCTTTTTTTGAAATTTAAGTATAGTTAACATATGTTTCAGTTTCAGGTATACAGTGCAGTGATTCAACCATCCTGTACATTACTCAGTGCTCATCACCATAAGTATAGTTACCATCTGCCACCATACAAAGTCATTACAATATTATTGAGTATATTCCCTATGCTGTATTTTTCATTCCTGTGACTTAGTTTATAACTGGAAGTTTGTGTCTCTTCATCCCCTTTACCTATTTCCCCCATCCCACCATCTCCTCCCCTCTGGCAACCACTAGTGTGTCCCCATACCCTCAGGGCAACTACGAATCTGCTTTGTCTCTGTGACTTTGCCTCTTCTGGATATTTCACATAACTGGAATCAAACAATATGTGGCTTTTTGTGTAGCTTCATGCACTCAGAATAGTGTTTTTAACCACGTGTTTTCATCCATGTGTTAGTACTTCATGCTTTCCTGTGAATGATTATTTTGTTGTATGGATAGACCACATTTTGTTTATCCATTTGTTGGATGATGGATATTAGGGTTTTCACATTTTGGCTATTGTGTATGCTGCTATGAATATTCTTGTACACATTTTTGAATACCTGTTTTTAATTTGTTGGATGTATACGTAAGGGTGGAATTGATGGGTCATATGGTAATTTCTTGAACTGAAAAACTGGTTTCCACAGCAGCTGTGCCATTTTACCTTCACATCAGCAATGTATGAGGATCTAATTTCCCTGATACCCTCACCAACCCTTGTTATCTTAAACGCGTGTGCGCACACACACATAAATTATAGTTATCCTAGTGGATATGAGGTGGTATTTAATTATGGCTTTGATCTGCATTTCCCCAAGGACCAGTGGTGTTGATCATCTTTTAATGTTAGCCATAGATTTCTGCCAGTTGGAAAGTAGATAAGGAAGATGGAATCCTAAGCCAGGAGGAGGAAAAGCTGAGAACCAATTTGATTGACACTACATAATTCTCCCCAAACCTGGAACCATGTGGTAACTACTCTTCCATCACTCTGGAAAAAGGCTGGAGTTTTCTTCTGGGGAGAGAATAAACCCCAGTCAGTTTTGAGTGTAGGAGTTCCCTATAGACAGCAAGTAATTGAATGTGTTTTCTTAAATGTTTATTTTTGAGACTGTGTGTGAGTGGGGAAGGACAGAGAGAGAGGAGAACAGAGGATCTGAGTGGGCTGCATGATGACAGCAGTGAACCTGATGGGCTCGATTTCACAAACCGTGTAAAGCATGACCTGAGCCAAAACTGGACGTTGAACCGACTGAGTCACTTAGGTGCCCCAGGTAATTGCATGTATTAATTGAACATCTGCACAGAGGATTTTGAGACACTCCTTACCCTCATGCAATGGTCTCTACTTATTTGGCTTCTAGGACTGAGGTAGTCCAGTCTTTACCCAGAAGCAAGGTTTGGGGAGACACTAGCCCAAGGAACGAGCTGAAAGGACTTCCCCTGGAAGTTCCTCAGCTAAATGGCCAGATCACTCTAGAGTGAATCTCAGATGAGAAGTTCTCTTATCTGAGATTCCAGTCAGTTTATGCCTCTCCATTCTTTTTTTTTTTTTTTTAATTTTTTTTTAATCTTGATTTTTGAGAGAGAGAGTGTGAGCAGGGGAGGAGCAGAGAGAGAGGGAGTCACAGAATCCGAAGGAGGCTCCAGGCCCTGAGCTGTCAGCACAGAGCCTGACGCAGGGCTCAAACTCATGGACTGCGAGATCATGACTGGAGCCTAAGTCGGACACTCAACCGACTAAGCTACCCAGGTGCCAATGCCTCTCCATTCTTAAATACTGGACAAAATCTAAGGATTTCCTGATACCTGTGAGAAGCTTCCAATATCAAAGCTAGAGGTTAAAACAGACCAGAAAGAAACTTGGAGCAATCAAGGACTAGTCTGAGAAAAGAAAGCCTAAGAGTAAAATTCTGCTGTCAATAACTTAGATGAAAGAAGGTAATGTAGTCCTGAAATAAGAATAGGATCTCATGAAGACAACATGTGGATAATGGGAAAAAGAGCTCTTGAAAATTAAGAACATGGAAATGAAAACGAAAAATCTACAGAAAGTAATTTTCCTAGAAAATAGAGTAAGAAAAGGCAGAGATGAAAATAGAGGGGGAAAAATTAAAAAGCTCAAGAGGCCTAATGTTCATATAATTGGGGCTATAGAAAAGAAGAGAAATGATTTCAAGGAAAATTTCCAGAACTGAAATACACCAGATTCCGGATTGTAGGATTCCACCAAGGGCCACCACGAAAACCGACTCAAACTGCTTCACGTATTTGGGAAATTTCAGAATATGAGGTACTGGAGAAACATGTCATACATAAAGAATCATGGTGCAGAAGACTTTCAGAGTTCCAAGCAGCAACACTGGAAGCTAGGAGATAAGGGACCAATGTCTTCAAAATTCCAAAAGGAAATGATATTTAACCAGGAAGTCTGTCATTAGCCAAACAAGATTTAGGGTAAGATGAAGATAAGATTAAGGGTTAGATGAATCAAGTATGGAATGCCGCAAAAATTTTACCATTTTAGGAATCAGCTGGAGAGGGCGTTCGTTCAAAACAGTATACAAGAAAGAGATGTTGCTGGGGAGTGGGGAAGGGCATCTCCAGGGTGATGGACAAGGAAAATCTCAAGATGGTGGTTGTGTACCAGGCCTGGAGGGCTATTGGTGTAGTCAGGAGAGAGAACTTCAGGAGAGATGCCCTGGGATGATAAATACTCTATCATGTGATGCATCTGGACATTTTGAGAGGAAGCTTTAAGAATTGGCTGGAATTTGGTATTGAACTTTTTATTGGTTAGATAATTGTTAACTGCTGAGTAAACCAAAAAAATTTGCAGGAAAGAAAAAAATCTGTTTTCTAGATCTTACACAATTATAGCCCAAGCACTATAATTAACAAAAATATCTAACTCCAATTATAATATGACCATGTTGGGAAAATGGAGGGCAGATAGAAATGGTCCACATTTGTAGCTAAGAAAGAGTAAGCTGTAGTGGGAAATTGACAGATAATGCCAGAAACTGAAAAATAGCAAACTTGTTTGTAAATTAGGAACATGGAGGAAAATACCTAAGTATCAGCCCAAAGAGATGGTGGAGGGAGAGTTGAGGAAAAAGAAAGGGGGACTGTATAGTTTGTTCCTGTCACAAACCATGGGGGTCTTTTAGATTCTTGAAAAGATTTGTGTAGAACTTTGAAAAAACAAAACCTAAACATAACATTGAGGGAAACATGCCAGTGCAATTATGGGTATTTGCTTCTGCCTCTTTATACACTTTATGATTATCATAGAGAATGGGAAAAATATATATACTTCTTACACAATTTGAAAAAAGAAAGTACTGATGACAATGATGGGTGGGAATTCTTGGTGGATCTCCATGGAGGTCATGGAGGAGATGGTGTCGTTTGTCACTCTCCTAAGGAAGGAGTTGTTAATTGTATCACAAAATCACAGGAATTCAAAGATAAAAATGTACAGAGTACCCTGGGTCAGTTGACAAATGACAAGATGCCTAAGAGTTTTTCCTAGAATGAAGGAACCTGTATTCTGCCCCCTTCTCTTTGCTGACCTCAGTGTTGACTCATCCCTGATGTTTCCTGGCTGTGAAAGGTGTGCCCCCATTCTTCACCCTGCTTGCTGTGCCAATCTGTGTATATTTTGATCCTTTAGAATCTTGACTCATAAATCAGCTTGCCTCATTCCTTTACTGTGGGAACAGCTTTTCTCTGCATTCCCTTCCATTAGACCCTTAGTTTCAGGTAATGGCTCACTGAGACTGGAAAATAACATGGGGCTACTTGGAACACAGCCCAAGCTTCCTCTCTTCCAAATTCCCAAGTGGTTTTACTAGAAGCAGAACCTAAAGACAGGCTTTGGGGATGTATCCTTCAGAAAGCCTCAAACGATTAATGGTGGCACTTAGGCCCCTTGTATTGAATTTGGTTGTTTTGATTTCTCCATTTCATCACCAAGGATTTTTAGTAATAAATAGTTCACTATTCACAGCCTCAATGAGATATATAATTTATTGAATGGCAGTTGTTACTGGACTGTCACATATATCCTCATTCTTCACAATCGTCCTATAAATGAAACATTTTCTATTTCACATTTGAGAAGATTGAGGCTTAGCAAGATCCCTTCTTGCATTGGTAACATCTGTTGAGTGCTTGTGTATGCCAGGCACTGTACTGGTCCCTGGGATTACAGTGGAGGACAGGATACCCATGATCCCTGTCCTCATGGATCCTATCAGCAGAGCAAACAGACCAGTCAGTCAGAAGTAATAGTGTGACAAGTGCTATGGTAGGAGTGGTACAGGGGCTTGTGCATACATCAAAGGGGGCACTTAACACAGGATCAGGAAAACTTGCTAGACAGCGGAGTTTGTCCTGAAGGTCAAGGAGTTATCCTCCAAAAAAAGGGGCAAGGACAATTGGGCAGGGGAACCATGTGAGCAGAGGCCCTGGAAGAGAAAATACAACTGTAGTTTTTCTTCTTTCATAATCATGACGAGCTTGGCTTTAGGAAGGGTTAGCAAAGGGTGTGTGTGTGTATGCATGCATGTGTGAACATGAACATACCTTAGGGTCCTAACAGCCAGGCTTAGCCTGACTGTCAGACTCCCACCCTTCTTTGCTCTGAGTGGAATCTGAGAGACTGGTGCAAGAATACAGGAGCCTTACTAGTTTTGTACTAAGTCTTGTTCTAAGCACTGTAGGGATTACAGAGGAGATGGTGTTAAAACTTGATTCCCTTTGGTTGTAAAGCCAGCATTCTTCACTGGCTTGTTACATACTGTCTGGTTCTCTGACAGATAGTTTAAGTAGCTAGTGTGTGCCCAGCTTTTCTTTTTGGACACAGTATTGTCTCGTTTTCTTTTAATCTTTTGATCTGCTTTACTCATTTCTCCCACCTCCACCTCTGGCAATCGTTAGTCTGTTCTTTGTATCAATAAGCTTGGGGTGGGTTTTTGTTGTTGTTGTCGTTGTTGTTTTTCATTCCATGTATAAGAGAGATCATATGGTATTCGTCTTTTTCTGACTTACTTCAGTTAGAATGCCCTTGAGGTCCATCCATGTTGTAACAGTTGTCAGGATTTCATCCTTTTTCATGGTTGAATACTGTTCCAGAGTGTTTACACACACAAACACAAGATTTCTTTATTCATTCATCCATTGAATGGGCACTTAGGTTGTTTCCATATTTTGGCTACTGGAAATAATGCTGCAATGAACATGGGGGTGCACATACCTTTTGACTTAGTGTTTTCATTTTTTATTGGAATTGTTGGATTATATGGTAGTTCCAATTTTAATTTTTTGAGGAATCTCCATACTATTTTCCATAGTGACTATACCAAATTACATTGCTACCAACAGTGGATGAGGGTACCCTTTTCTCCACATCCTCACCAACACTTATTTCTTGTCTTTTTTTAAAAAAAAATTTTTTTTTTAACGTTTATTTGTTTTTGAGACAGAGAGACAGAGCATGAACGGGGGAGGGGCAGAGAGAGAGGGAGAAACAGAATCGGAAGCAGGCTTCAGGCTCTGAGCCATCAGCCCAGAGCCCGACGCGGGGCTCGAACTCACGGACCAGGAGATTGTGACCTGAGCTGAAGTCGGACGCTTAACCGATTGAGCCACCCAGGCGCCCCTCTTGTCTTTTTGATAATAGCCATTCTCACAGGTGTCAGATGATACCTCACTGTGGTTTTGATTTACATTTCCCAGATGCTTAATGATGGTAGACATCTTTTCATGTACCTTTGGCCATCTGTACATTCTTGCAAAAATGTCTATTAAGATCCTCTGCCCATTTTTTAAAAAGTTTTTTTTGAATGAGTTGTATGAATTCTTTATATATGGTGGATATTAGCCTCTTATCCGGGTATGATTTGCAAATATTTCCTCTCATTCAGTAGGTTGCTTTTTCATTTATTTTGTTGGTTGCCGTTGCTGTGCAGAAGCTTTTTAGTTTGATGAAGTTCCATTGCTTGTTTTTGCTTTTGCTGCTTTTGCTTTTGGAGTCACATTCTGAAAATCATGGCCAAGACCTATGCCAAGGAGCTTACCACTTAGCTAGTTTTGTGGTTTTAGGTCTTATATTCAAGTTTTTAATTCATTTTGAGTTAATTTAAAAAAAAATTTTTTTTAACGTTTATTCATTTTTGAGACAGAGACAGAGCATGAACAGGGGAGGAGCAGAGAGAGAGGGAGACACAGAATCTGGAACAGGCTCCAGGCTCTGAGCTGTCAGCACAGAGCCCGACGTGGGGCTCGAACTCACGGACCGTGAGATCATGACCTGAGCCGAAGTCGGACGCTCAACCGACCAAGCCACCCAGGCGCCCCTTGAGTTAATTTTTGTGTATGGTGCAAGATACTGGTCAAGTTGCATTCTTTTATAAGTGACTATTCTGTTTGCCCTATACCATTTACTGAAGAGACTGTCCTTTCCCTGTTTATTCTTGGCTTTTTTGTTGTAAAATAACTATATAATATATGCCTAGATTTGTTTCTAGGCCCTGTGTTCTGTTCTACTGATCTGTGTGTTTGCTTTTATGCCAAAACCATATTGTTTTAATTACTGTACCTTTGTAATGTTGTTTGAAACCAGGGAGCATGATGCCTCCAGCTTTGTTCTTTCTCAGGATTGTTTTGGCTATTCAGGGTCTTTTGTAGTTTCATACAAACTTAAGGATTATTCTCTCTTGGAAAAGGCCATTGGAATTTTGATAGGGATTGAACTAAATTTGCAGATTGCTTTGGGTAGTATAGACATTTGCAAAGTACTGGTTTTTCCAATCGATGAGCATGGGATATCTTTCTGTTTATAGGTGTCATCTTCGATTTCATTAATATCTTACAGTTTTCAAAATACAGGTTTTTCACCTCCTTGAGTAAATTTAATTTTAGGTATTTTTTTTGATGCAATTGTAAACGGAGTTATTTTCTTTTTCTGATAGTTTATTTGTATATAGAAATGCAACAGACTTTTGCATATTGATTTTGTATTCACCTTTACTGAATTCACTTATTTGAAGTTGTTTGTATTAGTCTTCAGCATTTTCTGTATATAATATGTCCACAAATAGTGACAGGTTAACTTGTGCTAGTTTTGTTGCTTTTTATTTCTCTAATTTCTCTGGCTAGGACTTCCAAAACTATGGTAAGAGTGCAAGAGTGAGCATCCTTATCTCATTTCTGGTCTTAGAGGAAAGGTTTCAGATTTTACTATTGAGTATGATGTTTGCTTTGGCTTTTATTTATGTTGAGGTACATTTCCTCTATACCCACTTTGTTGAGCGTTTTTTTTTTAATCATAAAGGGATGTTGAATTTTGTCAAATCCGCCCCCCCCCCTTTTTTTTTTTTTTTGCATCTATTGAGATAAGATTTTTATCCTTTACTTTGCTAATGTGGTGTATCACTTGACTAATTGGCAGATGTTGAATCTATCCTTGTATCCCTGGAAAAATCTCAGTTGATCATGGTGTATGATCCTTTTCTTGTATTGTTGAAATAAATTTGCTAATATTTTGTTGAGGATTTTTGCATCTTTCGTTATCAGGGGTATTGGCCTGTAATTTTCTTTTCTTGGGAAGTTCTTGTCTGGTTTTGGGTCAGGGTAATGCTGGCCTCTAAATGAGTTTGGAACAGTTCCCTCTTCTATTTTCTGCAAGACTTGAGGAGGATTGGTACTGATTCTTCTTTGAATGCTTGGTAGAATTCACTGGAGAAGCCATCTGGTCCTGGACTTTTATTTGCTGGGAGGCTTTTGATTACTAATTAAATCTCCTTACTAGTAATCACTCTGTTCAGATTTTCCATTTCCTCATGGTTTGGACTTGGTAGCTTGTATGCTTCTAGGAATTTATCTATTTCTTGTAAGTTACCCAATTTGTTGCTGTATAATTGTTCATAGTAGTCTCTTATGATCCTTGTATTTCTGTGGTATTAGTTGCAACATATCTTTCATTCCTGATATTGTGTATTTGAGGGTTGTTTTTTTTTTTTTTTTTTTTTTTTTGGTAGGTCTTGCTAAAGGCTTGGCACATCTTAAAAAATCTTTTCAAAGAATCAGCTCTTCGTTGCATTGATCTTCACTGTCTTTTTTTGTCTCTATTTCATTTATGTATGCTATAATCTTTATTTTCTTCCTTCTAACTTTGGGCTTTGTTTTTCTTTCTCTAGTTTCTTGAACTGTAAAGCTAGGTTTTTTATTTAAGACTTTTCTTGTTTCTTGAGGTAGGCATTTATTACTATAACCTTCTCTCTAACAACTGCTTTTGCTGTGTCCCACAATGGACCATTGTGTTTCATTTTTGTTTTGATGTATGTTTTGATTTCCTCTTGGATTTTTTCCTTGACCAATTTGTTGTTTAGTAGCATGTTTTTTGGCCCCCACAAGATTGTGATTTTTCTCATTTCTATCTTGTAATTGATTTCTAGTTTCATACCATTGTGGTAGGAAAAGATGCTTGATGAGATTTCAGTCATCTTAAATTGAGACTTGTTTTGTGGCTTAATATGTGATTTAACCTGGAGAATTTTCCATGTGTACTTGAAAAGAATGTTTATTCTGTTATTTTGGGGTAGAATGTTCCGTATGTAAGTGTTGAGTCCATCTGGTCCACTGTGTTGTTCAAAGATAGTGTTTGTTTATTGATTCAGAACTCTTGGAATTATTTTTGCTGCATCCCACAATTTTGGTGTGTTATATTCACATTTTTTGTCTCCAGCTATTTTATTTATATATTTTTATTTTAGAGAATGGGTGTGAGTGGGGGAAGGGCAAGGGGAGAGGGAAAGAGAATTCTAAGCAGTCTCAGTGTGGAGCCTGATTTGGGCTTGATTCCACCACCTTGGGATCATGACCTGAGCCATAATCAAGAGTCGTTGCCACCCCGGTGCCCTTGTCTCAAGCTTTTTTTTTTTTTTTTTTTTTTTTTTTTTTTTTTTTACTCTTGATTTCTTGTCTGACCCATTAGTTCAGTAGCATGTTTTCACATGTAATTCATATGTAATATCCACCTATGTGTAAAACTTCCAGTTTTCTTTGTGTAATTTCTGGTTTAATACATTGTAGTAAGAAATGCTTGATATGAGTTCAGTCCTTTTAAACTTACTAAGACTTGTTTTGTGGCCTGACGCATGATCTATCCTGGAAAATGTTCCATGTGCACTTTAAGAAGAATGTGTATCTGGTCTAACATGTCATTTAAGGCTGAAGTTTCTTTATTGATTTTCTGTCTGGATGACCTATCTATTGATGTAAGTGGTGCATTAAAGTCCCCTACTATTACTCTATTGCTGTTGATTTCTTCCTTTAGGTTTGTTAATATTTGCTTTATATATTTAGGTGCTTCTATGTTGGGTGTATAAATATTTACAAATGTATCCTCTTGTTGTATTGACCCCTTTATTATTTTGTAACTATTATCATTTTGTAACTATTATTATAGCCTTTGCTTTAAATTCTGTGTCTGATAGAATTACAGTTGCTCCAGCTTTTTTGTTGTTGTTGTTGTTGCACTTGCATACAATACCTTCTTCCCTTCCTTCATGTTTTAGTCTGTGTGAACTTACATCTAAAGTAAATCTTTCATAGGTAGCATATAGATGGGTTTTATTTTTTTAAGCATTGAGCCATTCAGTGCCTTTTGATTGGAGCATTTAGTCCATTTGTATTTTAAGTAATTACTGATAGGTGTGCTTATTGTCATTTTGTTAACTGTTTCTTTGGGTGTTTTGTAGTTCTTTATTAAATCTCTTGGTCTCTTGTGGTTTTATTTTCTTAGTATGCTTACGTTCCTTTTTGGTCTTTTATGTATGTATTACAAGTTTTTGCAGTGTGGTTGCCATGAGGCTTACATAGAATAATGAATTTATAACTGTCTGCTTTAAGTTGGTAGCAACTTAAGTTTGATCCCATTCTAAAGGTCAGTGTACTTCTGCCCATCTTTCATGTTTTCAGTGTTACAGTTTACATCTTTATATCTTGTGTATTCCTTAATTAATCATTATAATAATAGTGATTTATACTGCTTGGGTTTTTCAATCTCTGTATTACCTTTGTAAGTGATTGATCCACTACATTAATTATATATTTACCTTTCTGGTGAGATTTATTCTTGAATATGTTTTCTAGGTCTTAATTAATACTCTTTCTTTTCAGCTTAAAGAACTGTCTTAATGTTTTTTGTGAGGCCACTATAGTAATGATGAACTTCTTTAGCTTTTGCTTCTGTGGAAAACTCTATCTCTTTTTCAATTCTGAATGATACTTTGGCTGGGTAGAGTATTTTTGGTTGGAAGCTTTTCTCTTTCATCACCTTGAATATATTGTGCCACTCCCTCTGGGCCCACAAAGTTGCTGCTGAAAAATCTGTTGATAGCCTTATGGGAGGGTGTTCCCTTGTACCTAATAAGCTGCTGTTCTCTGGCTGCTTTTAATATTTTCTTCTGTAACTTTTTGATGGTGTAATTATTATGTATCTTGGCTTGGGTCTCTTTGGTTTGTCCTTTTTTTACTGTTTATTTTTGAGAGAGACAGAGCATGGGCAGGGGAGGGGCAGAGAGAGAAGGACACACAGAGTCTGAGTCAGGCTGTAGGCTCTGAGCTGGGGCTGAAACCCATGACTGCAAGATCATAACGTGAGCCAAAATAAGATGCCGAACCAACTGAGGCTCCCCAGTGCTCAGTTTTTTTTTTTTTAAAGTTGATTTTATTTTGAGAGAGCACAAGCAGGGGGAGGGGCAGAAAGAGAGGGAGAGAGACAGAATCCCAAGTGGGCTCCACACTGCCAGCACAGAGCCTGACACAGGACTTGAACTCAGTAATTGTGAGGTCATGAACTGATCCAAAACCAAGAGTGGGATGCTTACCCGACTGAGCCACCCAGCCAACCCCTAAGCACCCCAGGCTTAGGGATGCCTAAGAAGAGATGTTATCCTTGCTTTCGAGAGGCTGACTCTGATAAGAGAGAACAATCTCAGCTGACTTTACTACAAGACAGAACATAGGCCATGTTGGCTAAGGTGTGACTTATTGATCAGAGGAAGAATCTATTGTATAGCAAGTAGAAAAGAATTGCAAAAAGCATGTCCTAACTGGGTGTTGTATGGCAGTCTATTAGACAATGAAGTATAATAAAAAAAAAACATACCCCACTCAGATTTTCTGGAAGGAGAAGCCACCTACAGAACTGTAGAATGTTCTTACCCTTTGAACTGTGGGTGGAGGGGCTAACAACATACTGTGGGTTGAACAAAATAAAAGTCAGTTTCAGGAAAGGCTGAGGTGTCCATGTGCTGCTCCTCATTGACTCTTCAAATGGGTTCCTCATAACATTTTAATGAGGAGAAACCCACACACAGATGAAATTGTTAGACTATGGGTGGATCCACCTCCAATTGCTATCCAAATCTACCTCAAGGAAAGGCCGAAGAGTCTGGAAAGGTTTTGTGCAGCAGGAAAAACGTTGATATTGTGGGTGTAAAGTTTTGAGTTATAAATGAGTTCACGTGGGTCTGAGTAAGAGAGACCTCTGGGTACACTCACGCTGTTTCTCCCAGTGACACGGTTACAGTTAGTGTCAATAATAAACTATGACATCTCATGTCTATGTTTTCTTGGCTGTTCTATATAAGGGCATCACTTTCTGGAAAATCTTGGAAACTTGGGAAGCTTATTCTTTGATGTTTTGGATAAGTAGGGTTGGGATCAGGGCAGTGGCCAAGGTCTGCTGCTGAGCAAGCTCTCCCTGCCCTGTGTCATCACTAGGAGAGCTGGATCCACTTCTCCTGAGTTGAGTGGGAAAGAGAGGCAACAGTTAATTGCAACTGGAAGAGTTAGCTCCTTGCAGAGGTGATACTTGTAGTGAAAGGATCATCATGGAATAAGATAGACCTATATTAGTATAATAAAAGGTACATGCAATATGTGCATCACAGTGTTAGCTCTGTTTATATTGCAGGTGACAAGACACTCAAATTGGCTTCAACAATAAAGGAAATATATTGGCTAGGTGTCTGGGTGAGTTTCAGGGTAGGTTGATGTGTGGTTCAGCTGATGTCCTTAATCCAATTTTAGTCTCCTCTTGGACATTTCTAGCATCACCAGGCTGATGATCTCTTAATCACCCACTACATGTGGCTTGATTTAGGCCATTCACAGAGAACATGGTCTGTGAAGGTGAACATTTGAAGTAATTCTGGTGCTCATTTGTGAGGTGCTTCTTTTTTTTTTTTTTTTTAAATCTTTTTTAATGTTTATTTACTTTTGAGACTGAGAGAGACACAGCATGAGCAGGGAAGGGACAGAGAGAGAGGGAGACACAGAATGTGAAGCAGGCTTCAGGCTCCAAGCTGTCAGCACAGAGCCCGACGCTGGGCTTGAACTCACGAACTGTGAGATCATGACCTGAGCCGAAGTCGGACGCTTAACCGACTGAGCCACCCAGGCGCCCCAATTGTGAGGTGCTTCTGTTACAAACCTGTGATGACTTTGCACACGTGGGCATATAACTTTGTACATCTACTTGGTGCAAAGTGTGGTGCCTATAACGTTGGGTGGACACTGTCTGAGGCTACCAATTTTGCGGAATACTTAAACCTGAAGTTAACCAAAAAGCAAAAAAAATTGTACTACTGACCTGGGTGACATTTAAGACTGTTTGCAGCCACCCAGACTCTGGAAACTTTTGTTCGCTTGCTCTGCAATGTTGTGGGTGTGTTTTTGGCAGGGGGTGTTCTGGATTCATGAGTCAACTTCGGGAGTAAGAATGGAAGATGACGGTAGTTTCTGATCTTTAGCTTTTAAGTCAATGATTGCTTTCCAAAATGTATGTTAGTTCTTGGCGGGCGAGCTGACTTTGAGTATCGTGTTGGGCCACGTACATAGCCCCGGAATAGCATCTGAATTACGATGTCTCTTTTTTCCCCAACCCACGATTGCTGATGGACAGAAAATGCTCATAAAACCTTGACTCAAACCACAGAATGGTTGAATAATTTAAGCTTGACTTTTTTGAAGAATTTTGAATCCCAAAATAGGACTCTTAAGGAAATGGACATGATGTTTTCTTTTTTCCTCCCCTTTTAAGCTTAATCAGGTTTACACTTAAGTAATGGGGGTCAGATTTAGGGGAAAGTTTTGTTAGTGGGAGCTTAAACTGTGCACCAGGATTTCTTTTTATCCACAACCTTCATTAAAAACAAAAGAAAGTACAAACCCAAAACCTAAAATAAATAGAAACATACTTATTAGATATCTTTGTCCACCACAAGGGGACTTGGTTATACCTATCGGAGAAAAATACTTTGTGAATGTGTCTCAGATGTGACTATTTTTGATAAAACACTGTCTTTTCATCTGGAAAATTGGGAATTCATTGTCATTAATTTGTTGTTGCTGATGTTGTTGCTTTCTTTAGACTGTTATTCTTGGGTGCCTTTTCCTTACCAGGATTCCACTGTGACGGAACATCATTATCACAAAGATGTCACCTGAGTTTTTCTTGTGAGATTGACACCCACCAACAACCGCAAATGAGTAATAAGCCTTCTCTGTTGTCTGATTTTTTTCTAGAATTCTACTTTAGATCCATCTTTCCTTTAGTTTCTTTTATTGGTTTTTACTCTGGTCCTCTTTTCATGAAGCATTGTGTCAGCGTAGCTTAGAGATTTGTTATTCAACTCAGGGATCCCTCTGTGAAAGGCAAAAACTCAGATTCAAGTACTTGGTTCCTCTTTGGTTTTCCTCTCTTAATCTCTTGTGTTCTCCTAGTGCATTTTGGGAAGAAGATGAGCTAACTAATGCAGTGCCCAGGCCAAGAAACCCTCAGGTGATTTTTGAAGAGAAGTTGATCATTCAAGAATTTTCAGAATGAAACCCTAGGAAAAATTAGATGTGGCTTAAAAAAAACAAAAACAAAAACAAAACAACAACAAAACAAGCCCAGTGAGCATTTTGGATGAAGTTGGAGTCCTTTCACCATTGGAACAGACCTCCTTGAGGTTCCTGGTACCCCTGCCATTGGAAAGACAAAATTGGTTCTACTTCTAGGAGGAGGACGTGTGGTAGAGTGGAAAGTGCCCTAGATTAGGAGCAGAGATTCGGGCTGTCCTGATTTACTTGTGCTGCTAACTTGACTCAGTGACTTTGAACGGGACCCTGAATTACTCTGTGTATCATGTGAAATGAGAGGTTGGATTGGATGATGATTTAGATTGTGTGTTGCAAGGAAGAGCCACATCCTTGCTGTCTGACTTGATTGCTTGTCACTGTGCTTTAGCTGTACTGGACTCCCTGCTCTACTCCCGTACCTGGCTTTGCTCTTGGCTGCCCCACCATCTGAGATACCTGCCCTGCTTCCTCAACATTGCCTTCTTTTAGCCTACCCAAGTCTTAACCATGCCTATAGGGCCAGTTGAAATTATGTCAGGCCTTTCCTAGCTCCTTGGGTTCTTAATGTGTTATTCCTTCTCAGAATTTTTGTGGTACTTGTCCATCCCATACTGCTCAACCAAACTATATGTTGGACCACTTGCTGTTCTTTCATTGTAGTATTTTTTGATCTGGAAGGGACTGTGTTCAAGCCTTGCTTGACATTTTAACTACAAGAACCTTGGGGGGAAAAGGTGTCCTCATTATGTCCCTCATAGCACCCAGCATAGCTGGACAAGTAGTAGGTGTCCCCCTGATTGTTGGTGATTGAAGCCTAGAATTTCTAGGGAGCATGAAAGCTCTGATATTCCAGCTGTTCACTCACCTCAGGTTCATGTTGGGAGCAAAAGCAAAGAAGGAAACTTTAAGCCCAAACTATCCAAGAGGTGGTTTTTCACCATTGGTGTAGGTCCTTGATGAGCTTTCTCTTTCCTCTGTGTTCCTTACTTTTTGGGAGTGATTTTTCCCATTTAGCTCAAAGCCTTGTCCTTTTTTTTCCTCCCATGAAGCCTCCTGAAGGAAGTATTCTCTCCATCATCTGGAGACTTTATATTGTTGCTGCTGCTTTTGACCTAGCCTCCGGGGATCATCACCAGGGTGGCAGTGTGCCCAAGAGCCTGGGTTTGGGGTCAGGTACATCAGTGTTTGAGTTCTGCTCTGACTCTAGCTTTGTGACATCAGGCAAGTTATTGAGACTCTAAGTCTTAATTTTCTCCCCTGTGAAATGGTGAAGTACCTATCTCCCTGCTTGTCAGAATTAACTGAGACCATGCCTGTACAGTTCTTAGCATGGTGTCTCACATAATTTATCTTCATTATTCTTATTATCAAAGCCTGTATTGACTACCAAATGTAAGAAGCCCAAGCCAGGCCCTTAAGGACAGAAATTAAGATCTGGACAAATGTGTATGGGATTTGCAGATGGGATGAAAAGCATTGAAGTGAGCTAGGGTTGCTCAGTGGACATTTTGCATTCATGACTAGTGATGAGTGTGTCTGGAGCCCAGGGAGTCTAGAATCCTCAGCCTGGCATGCAGGGTTCTGCTTTTTATCCTCTCTACCTTTCCCCTCCTGTTTTAGAGGGACACCCTATGCTTCCCATGTTCTCTGGCCCTGTTTCTGTGCTGTTGGCTGTTGATCTGGTTTGCTGCCTCTGTCGAATGCCCTTTTCCAACCCCCCTTAAGTCCCAGTTTCTGTCCTCTGAAGATGCTAACTGTGCTTCTGCTGGTCCTGCTCACACCACTAACGTGAACTGTAGCAACTTACACTCCATCCTCTTCAACCCCATGTCTGGGATGTCAGGTGTGTCTCACATGGATGCGAGGTGTAGATGTTTGTTCCTGCTCTGCCACAGTGTAAGGTCATACAATAGCAGAGCTGGAAAGGACTCTGGGGTCTAATGATGTGGTTGCAAAGAAGCCTTCAGCTTTCTTAGCTCATTAGATACAAAGTAGATAGTGATGAGGCTCCTGTGTCAAAGAGAGGCCAAGAACCTGCTTGCTCAGTCTTCCTCTCTCCCTCCAAAAGGCCCTTGAGGCTCTTTGCAGAACACTGCACATGTGGAACACGCTTTGAAGACCACCGGTCTGGCCAGACTCGCTCGTTTCATGGGTAAAGACACTAAGTTTCAGAGACTCAGAGGACAGTGGTTTGGTCAGGGCTCCACAGTGCTACTTCAAGTAGTCTCTGTCCACCCTGCTCAGTTGTACACCATGCATTTCACATATTGGGTGCTCACGCATGCTGTGTAATGAATAATTAGGAAAGCTTGAGTGATTTTCTAATGGATCT
Source organism: Panthera onca (assembly GCF_046562875.1). Classification (NCBI taxonomy): domain Eukaryota; kingdom Metazoa; phylum Chordata; class Mammalia; order Carnivora; family Felidae; genus Panthera; species Panthera onca. The sequence continues at coordinate 51,882,959 of NC_138349.1, read as the reverse complement.
TACATTGGTGATTAAAGAAATGTATGTGGCATTGTTGTTTCTTGTGTAATCCTCAACCCTACACGTTTCAAGTCCTAGGGGTAGGAAGAAGAATGGTAAAAAGGGTCACTGGGCGTGAAGTTCAACGTCTCTGATGGGGATTGAGTAGTTTTTCTTGGCTTTGACCTGAAATTTCTTAGCTTTCTCATCAAGGCCAGAGCCAGTGTGGGTCAGATGAAAGGGTCTGTATGTTTTCAGCAACCAAGTATTAGAAAAAGACTGCTGGAAAGACTTTCTGTTTTGTTACCTAAGCTGGGATTTGATCTTCAGACCCTCAAGGTGAAAGGCTAATACCTTAATTTGTGTGTTTTATAAACATCCCCAGGCGATGACCTTCTTGTAGCCTCATGTGATACTCAAATTCTGCAGGACTTAAAGCTAAAAATTCTGGTTTGGAACAGAGTGGTAAGGTTGCATACTCAAATTTAGAATCAGCAGGGTGCCATCTCTCCATTAGTTGTTGGCAAGTATTGCTTGCATATAGTTGAGTAAAATCTTGTTCAGGGGATTTCCTGGCAAAATGGATTTTTGTAATTTTCAGAGAAAATCTATCTCAGGGTTAAAGAAAATCTCTCCAATAGGACATGTGTCCAACCAACTAAGGTATTTCCCCTTGTAGTCTCTCCCTTCCTAAAAGCTTTCTTTCCTTTAAGGGTCATCTTTATTTTTCTGGTGTCAGTCAAATTGTTTTTCACCAGAGCATGGAAACCGGAGACAGAGATGCTCCTCGATGGTGTGTTAGAACCACACTGGAAGTTTTTCTTTTATGTAAATAGAGATTGATGGAACATTTTACACAGAGTACGGGCTTTTGACAAAAAGTATTGATGGTTGCTTTCAGTAAGTGTTACTTGAGATGACAGAACATTGCATTTTAAGATGAATTACATGAGAAACTCCCTCTTTGGGAATGTCATACATTTTATTTCATCTGTTGTTTTATGAGAGAGTGACTGAAGTCATGAATACCTTAGACTGAACTGTTTCCTTTGCACATTATAAGTCCCGGTTTGGTGCACTCCTATTTTAAATATAAAGTTATGGGGAAAATATTTATACTAGCAAATAACATTGATAAAAATGCTTAAATGTTCAGAAGCAGACTATAACTTCTCACATCGTTTCCCCTTGTGAGTGGGGATTTGTGAGAAGCCTGGGAACCTGCTTAAAGTTAAATGTGTATTTTTCAGAATGATCTCGGAGATTTCTGATAAATGGCTATTTTTTCTTCTTTTTTTGGTATGTTGGTAATTTCTCTCTTCTGGCTGTCTGTGAGTTTCAAAATGTTCATTTGTATCCATTCTTCTTGGTATTTCTTTTTTATGCAAGGGTCTGTAAGTCAGGTCTGTGGTGATGATGGTTTGGGGCCTTAATTTTCTTCACAGCCTGAATTCAGGGATATTAGCTTAATGCTACCAGGGAGTTAATGGGTATTAACATATTTACTATATATTTACTATACTATTACACCAGGAACTGGGGTTATAGTCCTGATTCTTACATTGTTTACAACCCAGTGAAGGGGAGAGAGAGATAAATAGACAGTACAATCTCAGGTAGTCATACATGCTCTGAAGAAAATAAAGCAGAGTGTAAGGAGTTAGTGTCTCGGAAAAGTGAGTATGGGAGGTAGATATGTTAGAGAAAATTGCTCTGAGAAGTGACATTTAAGCAAAGAGCTGAATGATCAGGTGGCTTGAGCTATGCAAAGGTGCCTGACAGAGGGAGCAGCATGTGCAAAGGCCCTGGGGCCAGAACAAGCTTGGAATATTTGTGCAACAGCAAAAGGCAAGAGCATTTCAGAGAAAGCAATGGTGGGAGTGCTCCAAGTTTGGGGGTTGACATGGTAGGCTTCCTGGCTAGGCCAGGTACAAGAGGAATGTGGTTTTGCACACTTATCCTATCTGTGTAGCTGTAGGCTTCTTATTCATAGTATCTTCATCTACCTAGAGTCTGGCCAAGTGGGCTTTCCCATTTCCACATTGTTTATTCCCATAGAAATATTTCATTTCTCTATTGGCACTCTTGCTCCATCATTCACCAGATGCCAATATAGATACAGTTTCAGTCACCAGGGGAATTTTAAACTTTCACTCCCTCAGAATGAATCCTTCAGTTAAATCTTATCTCATACTTTGAATATAACTCTTTGACAATGCTTACCCTGCATTATTATAATTAGTTGTATATGTGATTGTCTTTCTAGCCATGAGCAACTCTTAATCATGTTTGGGCCCCTCATGCTTACCACAGTACTTGGCACCCAGTAAATGCTCAATATATTTGTTGGTTAAATAAGCAAGACCTTTACCTACACATTGTCTGGTTGCCCAGGATGAGTACTAGAAATTATGGTGACGGTAAAATCAATACACTCCTTGCTTTTTTAGAAGGAGATTAGGGGCGCTTGAGTGGCTCATTTGGTTAAGTGTCTGGCTTTGGCTCAGTTCATGATCTCACGGTTTGTGGGTTCAAGCCCTGCATTGGGCTCTGTGCTGACAACTGAGAGCCTGGAGCCTGCTTGGGATTCTGTGTCTGCCCCTTCTCTGCTCACTCTCTGTCTCTCAAAACTAAATACTAAAAAACAAAAACAAAAAACCTGTAGAAGGAGGTTAAAACCAATTTAGGGAAATAAGACTTTAAAAAAAAAAAAGGGAAACAACAGTTTGGGAACTGCTTTGGGGCACTTATTAGACTTTAAACAGTTGTTGGCTTAAAAATTGTTGCAGGAATGAAAACGCATGGGGGATTAAATGACCCAGGAGACTGCAGTGTTCTAACTCGAGGGGGATGGAACCCCCAGAGGCCAGCCGGATCATTAGACTGGGTCTTTCCTGCTTTTGAGCCTTCATCCCAGGGCCTTATGAGATACTTTGTCCTCCATAAATTTGGAGCTGATTTGGAACTAGCTAGCTGTTTTTCTCCCTGCTGAATTAATGTGCTGTTCAGCTGAAGTTCAAATATGAAATATATTAAAAGCAAACTAAAAACAGGTCAATGTTTTGCCTCTAATGCTATGGGAATATTTGTTTTTAAATCATCTTTTAGTACTCCACAAATCTTCCCCACAAAGTTTTTTTCCTTCTTTCCTTTTTTTTTTTTTTAAAGGCTGAGACTGTTTTTCCCAGTGTAAAAGGCCATTTCTTAAGTCCTGATTTATTCAGAAATTTACATGGAGAAAATGGCCCCAGATCCCACACAAGTGAAACTTTATTTTTTAATCTGGGGCACAGTAGGGAGTCCTGAGAAATGCATTTTCCTCTAGGATTGTAGGAGGAATACATAGTGTTTGTTTAAAGCATCAGGTATTGAGAAATGTAATGGCAGGGTGAAAAGTTTGACCTCAGCTGCCAGATCCGATCTGCTAGGGGGTAATTGAGTTGCCATGTTTTTTTCCTCTTCAGTTTAAATCAAGTTTTGCTATAGCCCATTTAAGTGTCAAATTGGTAGCAAAACTTGACAACTTCAGGGTGCAGACTTGCTTTTGATCAGAATTTACATGCAAATCATTTTTGCCTTGAACTGTCAACTCCTGTTTCTGATACTCTTGAGGGGGACATGTCTCTCCCCACCCCCTTTCCCCCCCATGCAAAAGGGATGTTGGCTAATGTTATTAATCAGTGTGTGGAAGAAAAATTATCTTGATAAATATGGTGGTTAAACTATATTTTCCCTTTTGTGTGTCAGCTGTTGCAGCTGGGCATTTAATCTCCTTTTACCTAGAAGGAAATCAAACAATTATCGAGCGCTTGATGTCAAAAAGAAACTAGTGAATGAGGGGTGGAGGGTCACCAGTGTATTGGGAAATGGACTTAAGCCACCAAAACCTGACAAAGGGTGCTGACAGTCTGCATTTTCTTGGGCATTAAACAAAGTCTTTGGTAACTTTAAAGAATCTTTCCTTGCATGACTAAACTCATTGAGAGGGTTAGAGAGAAAGCTGCCTCAGAAGTCTTAAGCCTGAAAAAAAATTTTTTTTTTTTCGGTTTTGCCCTAAACCCTTGGGACGCTTAAAAGCACGTGAGCATGTGTAGCTCCATCATTCAGTGGGACAAAGGAGTGTTTGCACTTTCACAGAGTTAATAATGACAGTGGTGAGTCTTTCTTGTTTCCAGCCATCCCGACTGAGCCTTCCCAGTCATCCACCTTCCTAAAGAATTTGTGATTTACACTCTGTCTCTAAATGCTTAGAGACAGCCCTACTCTGAAAAAGCAAGAAAACAGGAGAACCCAATGAAGAAAAACAAATGGAGGAAAAGCTCACTGTAGATTAATAGAGCTGATTGTGAATATTTACAATTATCCATTATGGAGCCAAAACTTTTAGTAAAATAATGTGTGAGATTTTGTTTCTAGCCAGCCTGAAATTCCTTTCTATCACTACACCCCCAGCAGGGTGAGAACATCAAACATGTCATCTTGCCAAGATGACAGCCAGCATCGCGTCAGATGGGAGACACATGCAAGCCTGACTGGTGAACTCAAAGAAATTTCAAGATGGGATTCACTTCATTCGACGTGGCCCCATTGCAGGTTCTTTGGAAATCTCCACTACTGGCCACTTCCCTCCCCTGCTCGGTGCTGCCTGCCTGTGTGCTGTGAAATTTTAATTGAATTGTTAATGACACCAAGGAGTGACACAACACATGAGAAACTTCCAAGAATCAGTCAGGAGGAGCCCTTTTTCTTACTGTTACAAAACAGAAGACACTGGGAAATTGACAAGTCCAAGCAGCGAGGCCAGGGCAGTAATTGATAGCAGGCTGCCTAGAGCCAAGGTCCTTCCCTGGTAATTGCAAGCAGAGGCTGCCTCTGTGATCTCGCCAGTGGTGTTGGCCATGCCAGAGCGACCCGGCTTTGACGGATTGCTTTCCCGAGGTAATGACTTAGGCATGTTGCCTCTCTTGCATGAGGCCATGTGTCCCTCCCACTGGAGAAAATGAGCTGAACATTTTGCTTCTTCTTTAACAGGGTGCTGTTAAAATAACTCTATTCTATTATATAAGCCCTGTAGTGCCAGGGGCTAAATTTATATGGTTATAAACAAGAGATATTACTTTGGAATACCACAATACTGTGTTTGCTATTTCTTTAGGATTTCAAATGGTGTTTTCAAAATAATGGATTTTACTTCAAGAAAAAAAAATTGGGGTGGGGGAGGAAGGATCCCATTTCTGAACAAAATCTTCATCCTATTTTTGAATTCCTCTGTGTACCTTTCCTAATTCTCCAGCCCAGTATTTATTTGTATTTGTGTTTGTTTTGCTGGCTGGATTTGACTCTCTGTGGGGGCATCAGAAGGATTATTTACTCCAGGATTCTGAAATAAGATAGATATTTTATTTCATGTTTTTTAAATTCTCCAAAGGCTGCTTTTTTTTTTTCCTTTGCCATTTCTGGACATTGATATATTTCAGAACTTTTATGTGGCTTTTCCTCCCTCCCTACACCTATTCTCCCTTCTCCCCACTTCCCCTTCCTGGAATGTAATTTTGTCTGTAAAATATGATGGTAAGCTGAAATGTCCCTGATGATCTATAGCACTTCTAGATTTTCACTCCCGTCGGTGACAGAAACTTACTAATTCTGATATAGGGGTCCCCGAGTGTGTTTCCACACTGTAGCTTGTGCTTTCTAGCATATTTAAAGTTTGGGTCCTTCACCCCACCTCTGTAAACAGTTTCACACCAAGAACCGACTTCAAAAGAAATGTCAGGAAAATCCCTAAAACTCAACTATAGATGGATTTAAGAAGTGAAAAGAAAGTGTGTATGTGGGTTTCTCATATCCACATAATAACTTTTGATGGAGAATCTAAGAGGAAGGAGACAGATTATTACTAATGGGAACTTTTGGGGGGAAGAAAAGTAGAGAAAAGATTTCGTGGTGGTTATTTCCCTTACATTTAGTCTCTAAGTTCCCAAATTTCTTACTAATAGGTAGTGCATATTTAGAACTAATATTTGTAGGAAATGGAGGTTTAAATGATATCAGGTTGCTAGGCTATTTCACAGAATTTGCTTCTGCAAAAGAACACTTAGGAGGGAAAGTGGTCTTGTGTGGGCTAGCCTGAGAACCTCACCATGATAGCGTTGATTCTACTGGAAAATACCTTCAGAGTCCTAACCTAGATATAGGATGCTAGGAAAACCATTTTTCTTACTTTCTTTCTCATTGTCCAAAACTTGGAAACGGAGAAACTCCCTCTTCTGCCATGATCCCAGCAGCAAAAAAATTGCCCCTAACCCTACCTTAGGTACTGAATCAAGAGTATAAATCCTTCCCAGGGCTCTGGTTGTAGAGTCATTATGGAGGGCATGCTTATAAGTTGGGTGTTTATAAGTAGGGATGTGTAGTTAATCTCATAATTATTTGACTTTTCTGTTCTTACTGTTGATACAGATATCAGTCAAATGCTCTTTTGCCTTTCCTGTGTTTTCAGTGTGTTTTGTTTATAGCCGTGGTTCTCAATGGGGAGAAGGGGGGACAGTCCTGTCCCCTCTCCCTGTAGACATTTGATCGTCCTGTCTGGGAGGGTGAGTGCTAGTGGCATCTGCTGGGTAGAGGCTGAGGATGCTACTAAACATCCCGTAACACAGAGGATAGCAACCCCCCTCCTCCACTTCTAGTAAAGAATCATTAGGTCTAAAATGTCAGTGTGGCTTTGCACAGTGACATAGAGACAAAAGTTCTCAGTAAAACTCCACGGATTGAATAAAAAACCAGTCTGTCACTCAACAAGTGCTATTGAGAGCTTGCTGCTGTGCAAGACCCAGAACCTAAAAGTTTGAGAAGTACAGAGCTTCCTGGTTGTGAACACAGGCACACACCTGGGTTAGACACATGCCTGGGTTCTGATGATGGTTGTACTGCATGACTAGGGCTTGTAGCTTAACCCCAGTTAGGAAACATCAGTTTCTTTCTCTGCTAAATGGGACAAAAGGCAGAACTATTATAGGATAAAACCTATGGACTGGTGTGAACCTTAAATCAGATTTTAGTAAGTAAATGAATACCCATGTATAAATTCTCCCTGCCCTACAGGTGGTGATGTAATCTGCAGATTACTGAAGTCTTCCCTTTTACAGATGAAAAAATTGAGACCCAGAAAGGGAGGTTATTTACCCAAAATGGTAGCAGGTGGCAAAGTTAGGACTAGAGGCCAGCCCTCGTGACCCCAAGTCCTATGTTCTTTACACTCTTCAGTTTCAAACCACAAGAGGAAACTTAAGTCTGGTTAGGAAGGAAAGTCCCTGTCTGAAGTAGAGAAACACTTAAGTGACAAAATTTCCAGTCTGAGACCTCTGGATTCTGGAAGTATACAGGAATAGATAAGGAGGATTATCATTTATAATGATCATGAAAATCATGTGGAATTAAAAGATCCAAAATCTTGTCCTGGGACTAAAGGAAAAGAGGAGAAGCCTTATGGGGATGGTCTTAGTCTTCAGTTCTTTTAGTGCTGACAAACATTATCTTGTGATAGAAGTGGGAATCTTTCATGAAATTTCTTTAACGACATCAGACACAGAGGAAGAATGAGAACATGAATTGTTGATCAGTATTAAGCCCACTTCCAGGTAATTCCATACACTGGCTTTAGTGATGTTACTGAGCTTTAGTATTGTAGGTATTCTTCATTGGGAAGATGGTGGATAAAGAACAATGGGCGATAGAGCCATTGGATGGCTTAACAAGCTGCTTTCAAAGGTCATGCTTCTGAATACTTGATGGTAGGGGAAAATAACTGTGAACTATTCTTTTTTTAATGTTTATTTTTAAAAGAGCATGAGAGGGAGAAGGGCAGAGAGAGAGAGAGAGAGGGACAGAATCCCAAGCAGGCTCTGTGCTGTCCCCAAAACCTTGAGATCATGACCTGAGTGGAAATCAAGAGTCACATGCTTAACCCACTAGCCTCCCAGGTGATCCTGAACTATTCTTAAGTTAAAAAACTGGGTGTGCACCCTGGATCCCAACTGTACTTAATGTGTGTTTGCATAGAAAAAGGAATGGAAAACTATATATCAGAATATTAACTGGTTATTTCTAGTGCTGGGATCAAGGATGATTTTAATTTTCTTGTATTTTTACTGGTTTCTTTTTTATAAGTAATTAAAAGGGTTTTTGTTTTTTATTTTGGTTGATAGAATTGATGTGATCAGCAAGTATTACTAAGTTGTTTGTGCCCGGGAAAATAAGCAAAGTAAAGGAAAAGTAAACATGGAGTTTCTGTCCTCAGGGAACCTTTATTGTACTTCTAGAAGAAGATCTACACATATAGAAAGTTTATTAATAAAGGCTATCAGTAACTATTGAACTATTTGGCTAACTAGATTATGATAGAGAATCTCTACATTTTTAATAACGTATTAGGACCATTTGTGATGTACAAATATTATTTCACTGAATCTTCCTAACAGACATATGGGGTACTTACTAGTAGTCCTATTTTACAAATGGAAAAAAAGAGGTTGAGAGAATTTGAGGAGTGGTGGAGCCAGGATTGACTCCAAAGCTTATGTCCTTAACCACAAGTTGATGTTACCTCCCAGGGAACCTTGTTTAGTTGGTAAAGCACCTCATAGTTCCAGTGGGGAACTGTAAGAATGAGTGATCCACGGGAGATAAACCAGTAATTTCAGCCTGGTCAAGAGAAGGGGGAGAAGGATTAAGAGAGTCTCATATTAGCCTTAGCATGGTGGGAAATAGGTTTCTAACCCACCATCTGCCAAGATTTCATTTACTTACTGGTGAACCCAGCCTGATGTCTCAGGATGATTCTGTGCAGCATTACTGAGTGTCTCTGGACCAAAACACATGAACCACTTTCAGGGTTTGTGTCGGGAGTAGATACAGAGGATGAGACCAGGCCAAGGTTAGAGAAGTGTCTTGGGAAGCTGCCTGTGTATGCTTATCCCTAAAAGTTCTAGTTTCCCTTGGAAGATTTTAGCACTGATTTGAGTGAATGTGGCCTGACAGACAGTACTTCTCTGTGACCTAACTGAATCAGCTTTCCATTCACAGCCTGCACTGAGTCCGTGGTGCCCACACAATAGCCAAAACCACGGTGGCCACAGTGAGTGCTGTGGAATGTGTGTGTTTCATCTTTATCAAGAATGTCACGTGGCATTTCCTGATTGCTCCAGCAGCCTACTGCCCCATCTGAGTTTCCAGACTAAATACCGGTTCTCAAGCCACATGTGTTTATGGTATATAATAAATCTCCATTTGTCATAACGGTTTAAATTTAAAAGAAAAAGAAAGGTGAGCTGTGATGTTAAAAAAAAAAAAAAAAGAGAGAGAAGTTGGCTGTTCTAAATTAACTTTCTTAGAGTTTCAGGTCAAGCCCAATTTATTAAGAGGGATAAAAAAAGATAGAAACCTAGTCTGTGATCACAATTGTGATTTATCCACACCTTGAGTGGGTCCTCCTTTGGACCTTTGCTTGAACCACAGCTGGCTTGGCTTATGTAGGACCTTCTGGGAGCTGAGGTTTATAATGAAAAACAGTTATTCTTTGAAATTACTCACAAGAAGAAGGCTCATTTTATCAAGTGCCCTCCTTAATTTGATTGTAAGGTTCTTCATATTTATTTTTCCTGCATTAATCACACTGTATCTTTGTGGCAAGTATAAACACAGTGGTGAAAGATAGCCTTTAAAAGAAAAAACATTCAGAGGACAAATGTTTCTCTAGAGGTGGCCTGTCGGGAGCCCTTAACGGGTAATTAAGAAAGTTATTTTGGGTTTGGTAGTAATGTAGTGAACTTTTCCAGAGACTCCTCTTCAGAGCAGGATGGCATTTAATATTTTTGCATATTAATCTTTAACAGTGAAGAGTGTCCAGTATTGACATCCCCTGGCAAGCTCTGGCAGCTTTAGAGAACATCTTCGTTCTATGCAGAAAGGCCACCTCTTTTCCCTGCTTTGCCCATGGAAGAAATGTGGGAGTGGCTTCCTAATCCAAGACTGAGAAATTCTTATTTTAATACCCTGAGTTGGACCCAGGAGTCTGGGACCCAGCCTAGGCCTTCTTCCCTGCTAGAGTCCTTCTGACCTGGACAGCCCATAATATCTTAACAATATGATATCAATGCAAGGTGATGAAGGATAATTTCTCTTCTCAGCAGAAACTCCCCAGCTGGTCGTCTGCTTCCCAGAACTCCCTATTGAATGTTCACTGTCGCTAAGGAGGACAACTCAGAACCAGATGCTGGTTATCCATTGCAAATATGAAAATAAATTTCTGTTTGCCTTCATGTTACTGAAATCTGTAATATTTCTTACCTTTTTGGTCTCTGGGCATAAAAGAGATCTAAGTAATCTAAGTAACTGTTAGAATCTATACACTTTGTGGTGGCTTATTTGTGATGATGCCTTAATGAAATTCTGTGTGAGGCAATAGGATGAGATAGTCCCTCAAAAAGGCGTCTTCCAAGAAGGTAAGTCAAGTCCAGTACTGATGTGACCATATTAAGAGTATATTCTTACAAGCTTATTTTATTACTATTTTTTATCGTGGATGATAGTATCACGCTGTATGTACTATATGTTAGCTAGCTTGACAATAAATTATACTAAAAAATTGAAACTCTGAAAAAGTCAGATTAGTGTTACATAATTTACGTTAAATTCCCTTTCTTTAAAAAAATTTTTTTTAGAGTGGGGGAGGGACAGAGAAAAGGGAGACATAGAATCTGAAGCAGGGTCCAGGCTGTCAGCACAGAGCCCGCTGTTGGGCTCGAACTCATGTATTAGGAGATCATGACCTGAGCTGAAGTTAGATGCTTAACTGAGCCACCCAGGTATCCCACATTAAATTCCCCTTCTAAGTGAATAGTTAGATGATTTGTGACAAATATATGCAGTCATGTAGCCACCACACAATCAAGATGGAATACTTTGATCACTACAGAAAGTTCCCTTGGGACTCTTTTCATTTAGTCTCCTTTATCCCCAGCTCCTGATCTGCACTGATACCACTTTTTTCTCTGTAATTTTACTTTTTCCTAGAATATTGTAAAAATGGAATCATATACCATGTAGCCTTTGTGCCTAGCTTCTTTCACTCCACATAATGCTTTTGAGATTGATCCATGTTGTAGCATGTATCAGCAGTTTACTTCTTTTTATTGCCGAATAGTATTCCAGTGTGTGGTTGTACCATGATACACTGATACATTTGCTATTGATTTGGGGTTTGGATTGTTTAAAGTTTTTGGCTACTATACACAAAGCGTCTATAAAGATTTTCTCAGAAAATTGTCTGTCTTGGTGAATGTTCCATGGGTTTTTGAAGAGGATATGGAACCTGCTCTCATTGGTTGGAGTCTTTTGCAAATGTCAGTTAAATCAAGTTGGTTCATAGTGTTGTTCAAGCCTTCAATATCCTTACTGATTTTTTGGTATACTTATTACACATATTACTGAAAGAGGAATATTGAAGTTCTCCAGTAAAATTGTGATTTTGTTTTATCTGATTTGTATCAGAATTTTATGGTTTTGGAACTCTGTTTTTAGATGTGTATGTATTTGTTACATTTTCTTGATGAATTCTTTTGTTTCTGAAAATACTCCTTGTTTTGATTCCTAGTTTGTATTATAGAGCTTTCAAGTTTCATGTGGTACATCTATTTTTTACTCTTAATATATCTCTGTATTTATATTTACAGTGAATTTCTTTGCTATCCAATCTGATAATATCTGCTTTTGACTTGGTATGTTCAGGCCATTTACTTTTAATATAATTTATTGATACAGTTTTAAATCTAACATTTTGTAAGTTTTGTGTTTATCCTATTTGTTTCATTTCCTACCTTTTATATTGTTTGTATATATTTATGATTTTTGGTTGCATGTATTTATGATTCTATTTTATCTCCAGAAAAACATAGATGTTTTCTCTTAAAATTTTTTCTGGTAGTTGTATTAGTGTATATAGTATATATATTTAACTTATTACAGTTTACTTTCAAGTATTCACCTTATGTATAGTTTAAGTATCTTACAATGGTATACTTCTATTTCCTTCTTCCTATCCTTTATTTTATGATTGTCTCACATGTTACTTCTACATGTGTTAAACTCTCAGATAATTTTTCTTCTTTAGCAGTTACCCCCCTCCTTTTTTTAAACCAGGAAAAATATTTCTCTATTTGCTTACTGTAATTGGAAAATTAAAATATTCTGTTAAAATTTAATCTGTTTGCAAACTTAAATATATTTTATAGAACCAGTTATCTTTTAAGAAGAATAAAATTAAGAAAATGTTGGTGATATTACCCACATTTTTTACCACTTCTGAAGCACTTTATTTCTCTGTGTAGATCCAGATTTTCTTCTGGTACTAGACTCTGGCCTGAAGAGCTTTCTTTAACATCTTTTCAGTATGGGTATACTGGCAAAGAAGTTTCTGTTTTTGTCTGAAGCATTCTTACCTTACCATCATTTTTAGAAGGTATTTTTAGTGTGTACAAAATTCCCATTAGTTTTTTTTTTTTCAGTACTTAAATGATGCCATCCCATTTTCTTCTGCCTTGTATTCTTCTGTTGAGAATTCTGATGTCATTCTCAGCTTTGTTCTTTTGTATATATGTTTTCTCTCTAGAATATTGTAGATTGTCTCTGGCTACCTTCTACATTTTCATCTTATACTTGTTTTCTAGTAGTTTTACTATGATGTGCCTATGTTCTTCCCTCCCACTATCCCACTTGAGGATTTCTTAGGTTCTTTGAACTGTGGTTTAATGTTTTTGTTAGTTTTGGAAAATTTCTTGCCTATTTTAAAACATTTTTTTCTACTCCCTTTCTGCTTTCATTTACTTCAAGAATTCCAAAAATGTGTTACACTATTTGATACCATCCCGTAGCTCTTGGATGCTCTGATTTGTTTTTCAGCTTTTTTCTTCATTGTTTGGATATTTTCTTAAGTTCAAGTTCATGAACCTTTTATTCTGATGTATCTAATCTACTAAACCTATTGAAGGAATTCTTCTCTGATATCATGTTTTTTATTTCTAGCATTTCCATTTGACTTTTTTTTAAATAGTTTGCTTTTTTTCTGCAAATTACTCACCTGTTCATGCATGATGTTTAGCTTATATATTAAAAAACAAACAAACAACAAAACCATGTAGTAATAGTTCTATTGAGCCCCTGTTAGTTACAACATCTGAATGACTTTTGGTTCTGGTAATGTTGACTATTTCATCTTCTGACCAAGAGTATTTTATTTTTTTCTTGATTTTCATGTGTCCTATAACTTTTGATGAAGTGCTGGACAAAGTATGTAAAAGAACAGTAGAGACTGAGGTAAATAGTATTTACACCTGGAAACAGAGACCTGTCTGTTGGGAAGTTAGTATGGGTAGTTGAGTCAGTAATCGAACTGGGTCTGAGTTTTTGTTTTAAGACAGACTTGAAATTCCTCCAGTGGTGGCTTGCTGCTACTGTATGCTTAGGGGGGAATCTGGAGAAACAGGGTTTTCCTCATGTTTGCACACTATCCATAACTCTAAGTGGGTCCACATGCCTACACCAAAGAATGGACCTTTCCCCTCCATGAAGGCTAGCCTACTCTTGCTTTTTTACTCTTTGAAGCTTGTGGTAGTGGGGAGGGTTTCTTTTCATGCTCTAGGCTCAGTCTTAGGCAGGTCCTGTGGGCAGAGGTCCCAGGCATGAATTTTGTTCTGTCTCATGTTGGTAAGGACTCATGGATAGGAGAGAATTTCCTGTCCTTTTCCCAGTGGTGGCAGGTCTCTTCTTTCTGTATATGCCAGATGCTGTAACTGAACATGTTTTCCTACCCCTTCCCCCAGGGAGAGACAGGTTTTGCATCTAACTCTCCTTTAGTGGCAGTGACCTTTACTTGGAACTGTGCTTTCTCAGAGGCTTATGACTCCTGTGTTATTTGTTTTTGTTTTTGTCTTGTTAATGAGAAAAGGGTCTGGGAAATAGGCAAGATTTTATGCCTGTACACAATGTAGGGGATTCTCTTATGTCTCTTCATCTTACTCTCTTTGTGACCAGCATGGAAAAAGCTGATGAGTGAGTGAAGACTCTCCTTGTGTCTGGGACTCTCAGGAATTCTAAAGTCTCTGGCTAGCCCACATGTGGCATTAACAAGTTTGTTAAAATTCCAGCTGTTTTCTTTTTATTGACTTTTTTGACAGCTGCCCCTTCAACCTGTGCTCTGCCAAACATGAAATAGTTGGCGTGTCCTGGTCCCCCTTGGAGACGGACGACTCACACTTCGGAATTCAGTTTACTTGTTTGCCTTGTAACATCAGCCCTCTGATGGAGTGGAGAAAAATTGGGATTTTGTAGGTTATTTACCTTTTTTGTTTTTAGTGTAGAGTGGTGTTCTTTTGTGGTTTTCTGTATCTTGAGAAGGAATGAATTCCTGAGACATTTTAAGTAACATTGGTCAGTTGTAGGGTGTCTAGGAGGTCAGGAGGATTCTAGAAATCCTACCGTATGGGGAGTAATTAAATGACCAAAGGACATTTAGACCGAAGAAGGGAAACTTTGTAGGACAAATGTAATAAATGATAGCCCCTACAAGGAGCTGTGAAATTGCCATGATGAAGCAGCATGTAGACTTCTATCTGATGTTGTTTATAATGACATTAATTAACTGATCACTTCTATTAGTGCCTACTTTGTGCTAGGCACTGCAGATGGAGATACAGGTAAGATACACTTCCTGCTCTTAGGGGCTCACAATTTGGAATTCTGGCCAGTGATGATGATTATAGGGTAGCAGCCTTCAGTTAACTATAAGGAAGAACTTGCCAATATTTAAAGCCACTGAAGATGGAATGGACAATGTGGAAGGATGGAAGCCTTCAGAGTCTGTGTGGAGAGGATTCCTATCCTGAGAAGAGACAGGATGGGATGGTCTGATGGCCTCCTCCAGTAAATCCCAAGGAGCTGGAATTTTAGCATCCTTGTATGTCTAATACAGAGGAGTCTCTGATCCTGATGAGTCTGGTGGGACCCTGACTGTCTTCTCTGTTGTCCTATAAGGAAGTTCTAAAGCAAACTATAGAGCAACCATAAGATAGATCCTTACTAAGGGAAGAAACAGGCAGATACTAGATAAGAAGTTGACATTTGAAGGAAGGGAAAGGCATAGGGTGGGTTTCTCATTTTCTACAGGTTTATCTTCAGGATGGACTTGAGATTATGCCATGTGGGAAGGGTAAAACTTGATAGAAAGCATGATTTTTATTGGCTTGAATAATCAGATGAAAGTTCAGACCAACCTTAGCATCTGGAAAGAGGAGAATCTCTGGAAGGAGTCAGTTGTATGTATGCATGTATAAAATTGCACATATGAGATCTCTAAATTTGTGTATATAAAATCTCATATCTGTAGCTGGACCCTGAGCCATGTGTGGGTCAGGTTGCCTACCAGTAAGGCTAAAACAATTGAACTGAAATGGAGTTGCCTGCTTCAGGGGAGACAGTATTTTGCATTTTTCTTTCAGCCAGGTTAAATGCATGCATAAAAAATGATACTCAGAGAAACTTGACACAATTCAGAATTCTTACAACCCATCATTCAAGACATCCAAGACAAAATCTAAAATTACTCCTCACATTGTGAAAAGCAATAGGGACCAACTCCAAGATGTCCCAGATGATGGAATAGCAAGCAAAGATTTTAAAGTAGCTGTTAGAAATATGCTCAAGGACATGAAGGGAAATATACTCACTATGTAGGAAAAGATATGAAATCTCAGCAGAGAAATAGTATTGTTCGATTATTCTATTGTAATAATATAATAATCCAGGCTTGACAATGATGATAGCAAAGAATTCACTGTGTGAGCTTAAAGGTAGAATGAAGATGTCAGAGAAAGAAATTAAAGAGCAATAGGAATTATTCAGTCTGAGAGAGAAAAAAATAGAAAACAAAAGGTAAACAGTTACAAGGGCTTGTGAGACTATATCTAACACACTGGAGTCTTAGAGTGGGGCAAAAAAAAATATTGAAGAAATAATGGCTGAAAATACCTGAAATTTGAATGACACAAATTTGGGGCGCCTGGGTGGCTCAGTTGGTAGAGTGGCCGACTTCGGCTCAGGTCATGATCTCGTGGTCTGTGAGTTCAAGCCCTGTGTCGGGCTCTCTGCTGGCAGCTTAGAGCCTGGAGCCTGCTTTGGATTCTGTCTCTCTCTCTCTCTCTCTCTCTCTCTCTCTCTGTCTCTCTCTGTCTCTCTCTGTCTCTCTCTGTCTCTCTCTGTCTCTGTCTGCTCCTCCCCTGCTTGTGCTCTTTCTCTCAAAAATAAATGTTAAAAACAAATTGAATGACACAAATTTATAGATACAGGAAGCTCATTGGTCATCAAGCAGGATTAATTTAAGGCCAAGCACACCTGGACATATCTTAAACTCCCTCCCCCTTTTCCCCTTCCCCCCCCAAAAAAAGATAAAGAAAAAAATCGTGAAAAAATAGAGAAAAGTACACATTGCTTACAGGACAACAACTTGAATTACCTTTGTACCTTAACTGAAACAGTAGATGATAGAAGACAGTAGGACGACATCTTTAAAGGGCTTACAGGAGAAAAGCAACCCCACACTTTGTAGATTGAGAATTCTCTATTCAGCAAAAATATCCTTGAAGAATGAAGGTGAAATAAAGACATTTTCCACTGAGAAGACAACCAAGATAATCACTAGTAGTCCTGCATACCAAGAAAAGGCTAAAGAGGTTCTACAGGCCAAAGAATGGAAATCTATCCTCAGGAAGCAAGAAGAGTATCAGATAGCATGAATAGGTGGGTACACAAACAAAAAGAGGCTTTTTCCTCTAATTTTTAAAAAATGCTTATAACTGGGGTGCCTGGGTAGCTCAGTTGGTGAAGCATCTGACTCTTGATCTCAGCTCAGGTCTTGATCTCAGGGTTGTTTTTACATGAAGTGGTACAGTGTTGTAAGTAGATGGTGACAAAGGGAGAATGTATACTACAACCTTAGAGCAGCTTTACAAAAATGCAAGGGATACAACCAAAAAGCCAATAGATACATTAAGATGATACTCTAAAAACAATTCTATAAGAAGGCAGGAAAGGAGGAAGAAAGCAAAAGATTGACAAAGAGAAAACAGCGGTAACACAGTGTATTCAACTCCAACCATATCAGCAATTACATGAAATATTAATGCACTAAACACCCAGTACTTATGGAACCAAAAATGCCTGACTTCTTAGTTCTCAGGGATGTTGGAAAGAAAGGGCTGTGGAAGTGCGTTGGAATTGTAGGAGAGAGGGTGGCTATAGAAACCCACATTCTGGGCATGCGAGATTGGTATCAGTGAATGGACCAGATGAAAGGAACTGTTTAAAGCAGACATGAGGCATGGCTTCTGTTTTGTCCAGCTCTTCTGGCTCTGGCTGTATTTCCGTGCCAAGAACCAACTGGAGCTGGGGATGAAGCTTGGAGCAAGATGCCTCCTGCTTTGCCTGCCTGCATTGTGTCCATCTTCAAGTTGTTCCTATTTTCACTAAGCTCTTCCCCACCCCCACCCCCCCAATCTCCTTTAAAGCCATATAATATATGGAGCTGTGTGTTGATTTGTTAAGTCCAACTGTTTTCCATTTGGGCCCCCAAGAAGTTTTAAGGACAAGCTGTTTTGATGTGTCTTTTCAGACTGATGAGCAGGAGGCCTGGTGTGAATGACTTTATTAAGTGGTATCTAAATCTTCCAAGAAACCCCTGGCATGGAGGGTACACCAGCACATTGGCATGGTTTTAGTTCTGTGATAAAGGAAGGGGTATGAAATGTACTGCTTCATTGGGCAGACAGCACTCATACCCCTGTGCTTTCTCCAACACTCCTATTTTCCTACTTATCCAGCTTGGGGGAAAAAGAGTAATTAGATGATGGTCAGTGCTATGATTTACTGTTTTTTTCCCCTTCTTGTATGATTTACCTAGTATCCACTGAAAACTTTTAATTTTCCTGATGGAAAATTAGGCTGTGTAAAGCGGTTTGGGGCTTACATGTGACCAAGAGGGTGTTGGCATGGTGGAATTTTATTTCCCCGTTAGAGAGGAATGCTATTTTTAGGCACCTGGATCAGAGAGTAAAAAAATCTGTGTTTCAGTAAGACTTTGTACTAGATGACATAAAATTAGTTCTCAAAGAATTTGTTGACTCCAATTCTGTATAAGGGCCTATGTTCAGTCCTTGATATCATCAGCCATATGATTTCTGCCTTGTGTCTTGTGAAATGAAATGGAGGATTCTTTGAAATAAACATATCCCTGGAGAGTTTGGGTCAGTAAGCCCATGGTATAGGGTGGGGTCTGGGAATCTATTTTTAAACAAGCTTCAGAAGTGATCCTTTGGCTGATCTATAATGGCCTCTCCAGATTGTAGCATTCCGTGACTCCATGATTTTATACGAATGGCAGGAAAGGTGATTTTTTTTGCATATAAACCCCCCTTTTAAAATGGTCCGTTTTAGGGGTGCCTGGGTGGCTCAGTTTGTTGAGTGTCTAATTCTTGGTTTCGACTCAGGTCACAATCCCAGGTTCCTGGGATTGAACCCTGTGTCTGGTTATGGGCTGCTTGGCATTCTCTCTCCCTCTTTCTCTGCTCCTCCCCTGCTTGTGCTCTCACACAACATAACATTAGAAAAAAAAGGTCTATTTAGGGTCATATGATATTTTTATTTAATAACCTTTGGGTCTCTTCCTATGGCAGCCTCTCCCTCACAATTAATTACTATTTTGATTGACCTTTCCAGAGAACGGAAATAGTTCGCAAAGATTCTCTAGTCAACCATAGAATGAAAAGCTCTGGCACCACCCAAATCAAATGGGGGAGATTCTCTGTGCAGTTATGACTTGTCTCAGGACTCTCAGGTGACCTTGGCAGGTCAGATGTTCTTTGTGGGTTTAGGGGGCTGGTTTTATATTCTTGGGTGTATCAAGGTAATAGGAAAGTTCTTTCAAGAATAGAGTTTGCATTTGAAAGCACAAAGGCGTTTGTCAGGACAGAGGCTGAATTCTTTCACTGGGGGGATTACTGGGGCATCTTGGCAGCAATTGGTTGAGGGTGTATTTACCTGAAATTGTTCTCTATCTCTTAACTGGGTGCTGGTTTGACTGCATCAGTGCCAGTGTGTTAGTTAATCCCTTTGCTTAACTTGGTCTTTTGGGCATAGCCAGGGGCATTTCCAAAGATAAAGATCTGTCAACAGAGGCTAAGTCCTAATCAAACAGGTGTGGGTGAGTTGGGGCGGCTGAGAGCTCAAGTATGAGAGAACTGCATTGTGGGAGTAGCCCTGTAGTCAGGAAGTACCTTGGAAGGAGAATGGAGCAGCTAATGGCTGTTTAGTCAAAGAATAGGATCATTGAGAAGGTATGTTAATTTTTTGCTGACCAAAATGGCCTTCAAACTCTACATTTCCCACTTAGTGTTAAACCTTAAATCACTCAGGTCAAGTCAAGTAAAAAGACAGAAGAACTGAAATCATATACTGAAATTTTTCCTTTCCTTTTTTTTTTTTTTTTTTTTTGAGAGAGAGAGAGAGCGAGCATGCACACAAGCAGGAGAGCAGGGCAGAGGGGGAGAGAGAATCCTAAGCATGCATGCTCAGCGCAGAGCTCCATGTGGGGCTCTATCTCACAAACTGCCGAGACCATGACCTGAGCCGGAAATCAAGAGTCTGACGCTCAACTGACTGTGCCACCCAGGTGCCCCTATACTGAATTTCTTTAGCACATTTATCAAAACTCTCATGGTGAGCTTCTAGGAGAGAGGATGCCTTAAAAACAGTGCTTTTGATTTTTTCCCCTCTGATTATTAATCCCTATGATACTCAAAATCGATATTCCCTATCCCATCCCTCATTTCTTCTCCTTGGTCAAACTTCCAGAAAGTGTTTCCACTTGTTGTCTTCACATACTTATCCCTTAATCACCCCTTCCTCTTGGTCTTCTAAGTGTGGTCTGTGGACCCAGTACCATTGGTATCCCTTAGGGAGGTTGTTAGAAATGCTGGACTGTGGGTCCCACTCCAGAACTAATGGGTCAGAACTTCATTTTAACAAGATCTCCAAGTGATTTGCGGTACATTAAAGTCTGAGAAGGACTTCTAAGTCTAAAATACTTTTTTGAAGATCTGCTGGTTTTCTAAGCACAAAATCTAATAGCCAATTCTCACCCTTCCTTCTCCTTGACCACTCTATCATTTGAGATGGTTTTCTTTTTCAAAGCTTCTCTATGTTTTACTTCTCTAACATAGTTCTATCCAGATTTTCTGGATGCTTTGCTGGCCCTTCTTTACCTGGGTCATTTTCTGGCGCATTTTCCTCCTCTCAACTTGAAAATACAGATATTTCCACTTTGCCTCCAGCTTCACTTTATGTTTCTCCCCAGGTCCATTTTTACTAGTTGACTTCAGGGCAGGTACATATTGAATGTCCCTTTGGAACCTCATGATTACTCTATTGAAACTAATTTACCTTTTCCTTTACTTGGACAGGCAGTTTCTCCTTTGGCTTTCCTTACTTTACTCATTGACATCCTTGGAGGGCCTCAGAGTCCTCACTGATTTCTTCCCTTCTTTTTTTGTTTAATTAGTCACCAGTTTGTACCTTGATCACTGTCATGTATTCTGATGTTCCCATTTTAGTCAAGTTATTTAAACTCGAACTATTATAAGGGCCTGATCTCTATAATTCTAGCTTTTGCCTAGAATCCTATCTTTCTTACCTTCCTGTCAGATTGTTTTTTCTAGATGTTATTTCCAATCATGCCCCTTTCTGCACCCAAACTCACACCATTCACTGTTTTTGCACTACCTTCAGAGTTGAGTCTAATGCCCCCCCCCCCCCCCCCCCGCCCCAGTGTTAGGTCTACTCTTTTAAGTGGAGTCTTCAAGATTTTCTGTATTCCAATTACAGTACCTTCCTTTACTATTCTCTACAAGTGTTGTGTGCTTGGCCAAACTGAAGTCCTATTTCCTCTTTGGCATTCCCCTACTAACTCAAGTTGACCTTTGCAATTAGGAATGAGATTTTAATACAGATGATTACAAGGATGGATGGTAAACCAGCAATTGTTTCTGAGTCAGCCTGGGTTCACTGTGAATAGATGGTCATTTAACAACCCCCTCCCCCACCTTTTTTTTTTTGTGTGTGTGACTTAATAAATAAGGGAAATGTATTAAGTATGAGGCATTTTAAATTAAGGAAAGGCTTTTAATACTGAATTTGTGCCAAACACCTTTACCAGAAGAGGACACCTGAATGGAGCTAATGTTTCTCTGGAGGAACGTTTCTTGTGTGTCTCCACAGAGCTTAATTTTGTAGCTGTTACTTAGCAAAAATATTTACAAGTGACTTCGGTAAAGATACAGAAAACACATGTCATATTTGTAGGAGACAGAACTGGGAAGGACAGTAGAACAAAATCATAGAATGATGATGACCTAATATTTGATCAGCTAGAATATGGCCAAATCAGAAGAGATTAAATTTAAGAAGATTATACTTGGACTTGGGCTCCCAAATAAACTGTTAAAGCAAAGTACCAGAAAAAGGGTGATTTATGGGGAAAAATTAAGTCTTATTTGGTGTCTTCAAATATCTGAATGAGTGTTTAAGGAGCTTATGAGATTGTAGATTCAATGAGAGAAGCACATTATCTTGAAAAAAGGAAAGCCACACCTAGATTATTGTGTTCAATTCCAGGACCTACATTTTAAGTTGGAAGCAGACAAATTGGAATCTTCATAGGCAGAGCACCACCAGAGTTGTTCAGCCAGGGTGTGGTTGTCAAGAGCTCACAGGGTGGTCTCTGAGGTCCTTTGCAAGCCCAGCTTCTCTTCAGTTATTGTCTCCTTGGTGGAGGGTAATTGCTGTCTTATTGTAGTTTCTCCAAAGGCATTTAGCACAATGCTTTGCTCATAGCATTTGTTAATAAATACTGGTAAGTGAATTTTGTGAGTGTGCTGGAGGTTTTGCCTCCAGACCTAGAACATAATTTTCTTGAGGGCACATTACACATGTTATGTTTCTTTTTAGTACATTGTCCCCAGAATCTTGCTTGGGGTTGAATTTTTCAGGACATAATAGCAACTGGGTTCATGAAATGAAATGTTGGGATAAATCCATTAAACACTTCATAATTTTTCCTCATATTTCGTCTTTTCTCTTACATAAAAACAAGGGAACAATGTGGTGAGGCGGGAGGGAATACTGGGAATCAGAAGCTTTGGTTTCTAGGGATGCTTTTTCCACAAACTAGATTGCATCAGGCAATGAGAACCTACAGGCAGGATCTGATGATGAGGAAAAAGTGGGACGGAAGGTGTCATGGCTGTTAAAATTTAGGGTAGAGCCTCTGAATGCTGCAGCTGGCCTTCTCCCAGCCTTTGGGTGTTGGTTATGGTAATGAAATGCTTTAAGATGACACAATTAAGACACTTAATCATTTGCAAATCTAAGTTCCTTTCAGTTGGCCTGGAAGCAGCAGAAATTGCATAGTTAGCTTCCTGGGAGATTGTAGCCTACTACCAATAACTCACTTGTGTCTATACAGCTGTTGTTTGCTATTCACTGGCAGGTGTGACTAATTCCACCACTGACACCACCTCTTGGATGAATGTGAGCTTCTAAAGCGAGTCGTTCATGAGTGTCTGTGAGAGAGAGCATTGTTGGAAGGGTTTGGGCTCCTCTTTGTTGTTACTGGTGGGGCTGAGCCCACTTCTGAGAGACTCAGATTAATATTGGCACCATTTCCCGAGGGCATGTCTGCTCCCAGTGGAGCCTTTCCTGGCATATGCCCTCAATTCTTGATATTCCTTTTCTGCTTTTGTTCCCTGTATTGTTGTAGCTTTCTGGAATGGGTAGTCATGTTTTTGAGGCCTGAAAGGACAATTACTTGAAGAAGGACATAGTGATGGAGTTAACAGAGCAAAGCTGCAAACATAAGGCTGGGTTTGGGCATGCCACTGCGTCAGAAGAAAGTGTTTTCTAGGCAAGGGGAAGTGGCTAAGAAAGCACATAAAAAAATCTGATAGCTACTGTACAATCTTCAAAGAGTTAAGAGTTGGAGTGACTTTTTACCATTTAATTGTGTTTAGCTTTGTTCTTAAGGAAAAAAAAAGACACTTAAAAAAAAAATCATGTTTCATTAATGTGCCAGCTTGGATTATTTTCCCCTGTCAGCTTAGCAATCAACAGTAATAAAAACCCGGATAGAAAATTTTCATACATTTACAGTAATATGAAGACATTAAGTGAAAACCCCTTAAAACATTTTCCATTTTCATTTCACTTAGCAGGTGCTACATATCGAGCTATTATTTACCCAGCTAAAATAAGCTGGAAAGTGATCCAAGTTGAAGTGTCTGCAGATAAATCACACAACTGTTTTCTCCTTATTATGCCCAGTTGAAGGGGTTAGTTTTAGCACAAATCAGATCAAGGTGATGCAAAAGTTACTCAGGATTACTTGGAGACTGTTGAGGGTAGCTGTGGTCAGCTAGGCAATGGAAAAACTAATTTTTATGCCTTTGATGCGTGGATAGCTCATGCGTATGGAGGCAGTTTTATTTAAGGCACTGCCAATGCTATTCTCCAGGCTAGTGGAGTGAAGCAGCATGGATAATTCAAAGTGAGCAGGTAATCCACAAGAAAGTTATGTTTTGGCTTGGAAGGAACACAGTATATTAACAATAGCTTATATTTGTATAGTTATTTCCAGTTGAAGAAGTGCTTTTGTGTACCACTGATTTAATAGCTGGAAACACCAATGAAGAAACCCAAGTATTACTCCAAATTTTGCTCTTAGATACATGATCCTAGCTAAGTCATTGAGTCTCTTTGTGTTTCTTTATCTATAAAGTAATAATAATCAAACTGGTCCTTTCTAGACATGGTAAAGGATGTGAGATAATTTTGTAAGTATTCTGAAAGGTTAAAAGGTTGATCCTAGTCAGTTACTTAAAGACCTTTATTGGTGGCTTACTCTCTGTTAGGAGTTTTTCTAAATGTAGGGGTGTAGTGGTAGACTGGAAAGAGGGCAGAGGCTTCCATTTACTTGATTCACATTATAGAACTACTCTTGTTATCCTTGGAGTGTTTTAGAATGGATAGAATTTCTTGAATTTATACTAACTAGGTAAAACATGATAGGACTGAGCAAGGTGTAGAAGAAGCTAGCATGCAATTATTTTCTACCTCTAAATAATGATAAAGGAAATCATAACCTCAGTGTATCTGTCTGAACTGAGTATATTAACTATATCTAAATGAGGGATTTTAAAAGTGTATTGGGGGGGGTAGAGAGAGTGTGTGAGCATGAGAATGAGTGAAGAAGGGGCAGAGAGAATGGGAGAGAGAATCCCAAGCAGGTTCTATGCTGTCAGTGCAGAGGCAGGGCTTGATCCCACATTCTTCAGCCAAAATCAAGAGTAGACATTTAACCGACTGAAACACCCAGGTGCCCCTAATGGAGGGACTTTTAATCTTAGGATCCCTAGGTGAACTTCAGTGGTCTCAGGAACAGTCTGAAATGAGATGTATACTTAGGGTCTATTACTTATCACAAAGGTGGTAGAGAATTGTTGAATTAATGTATTCTCTCTTGCTCCCAGGACAGTGTGATAACAAATAGGTTAAAAAGGTTTCTCTTGGATTAAATCTTTCATCAAATTGCCAGCCTTGATGCCACTGACTTGCACAAAGTCTCATCTGTGAAATGTGGGAGTCCTATTAAATACCCTGAGAAGTCCCTTTTGTCTCTAAAATTCCATTATCATAACTTCAGTTTCTCCTAGAAATGAAAACGTTTAATCCATTGAGCCAGTTATTTCCACAATATCTCTCCAACCTGGTAATGTTGAAATAATTTGGAAATGGTCTTTAGTGAAAGGCACATTTCTTTGACATTTTGGCTAATCTGGAACTGGCTCCGTAGCCTGAAGACAGAATTTTTACAGGGGCATCTGGGAACCTTTAAATATCTGCAGAGATTACCTGTGGCTTAGCTTAATGCATGGGAGGTGTTCTGATCTGCCATCCTTAGGGGTTGATTTGGATGGTCCTGTTATCCCTATAGTTTGGTTGCTGAATTAGTGCTGTGGTGATACAGCTTGGTTATTTTTTTTTTTTTAATTTTTTTTTTAACATTTATTTATTTTTGAGACAGAGAGACAGAGCATGAACGGGGGAGGGGCAGAGAGAGAGGGAGACACAGAATCGGAAGCAGGCTCCAGGCTCTGAGCCATCGGCCCAGAGCCCGACGTGGGGCTCGAACTCACGGACCGTGAGATCATGACCTGAGCTGAAGTCGGACGCTTAACTGACTGAGCCACCCAGGCGCCCCTACAGCTTGGTTATTAACATGCATGTGGCACCTGCGTACATGCTTTGGTTAAACACTTGGACTTGTAGAGAGAATTAGATTAATACAACCCTTTTCAGGTATCCAGGGTTGTATTCTGCCATGTTGTGTGGGAGTCTGGTTATAGTGTCACATAGTCACTACCTGTGGTCAGTTTTGAGGCAGACGGGAGGTGGGGCAGATGGCATTTCTGCTTTTCTCCGTAGGCATTCTTTCTTCCTTAATGGAAAAACTGGAATTTTTGTCTGGGTGTGTCTGCTTCTTCATGTTACTTGAACCCAGCACCAGCATTTAAATCTGGGTTATTTTAAGACCAACCCTGGGGGGTGTCTGGGTGGCTCAGTCAGTTGAGCATCCGACTTCGGCTCAGGTCATGATCTCATGGTTTGTGAGTTCAAGCCCCGCATCCGGCTCTGTGCTGACAGCTCAGAGCCTGGAGCCTGCTTCGGATTCTGTGTCTCCCTCATTCTCTGCCCCTCCCCGGCTCATGCTCTGTCTCTCCCTCTCTGAAAAATAAATATTAAAAAAAATTTTTTTTTAAAAAAGACCAACTCTGGGATTCTCTTCCCCTTGCCTGTGATTGGTTTAGATATGGGCACATGACACTACCTTGGCCAATTAGCACAGAGGAAATCTACCAAGCTACTACAGAAAAAAGATTTCTTGTGCTTTTAAGATGCAAGTAAGAGATGGTTCTCTTTCTTCCACTAGATTCTGTTGAGTTTACAGGAGAGTGTTGGTGACTCCAATCATCTTAGACTGTGTGGTGTAATAGTCTGAGGGATATGTGGCATCCTGTGAGGGGGTGGGAGAGGGGAAATAAGGAAAGAGAGAAACTTGACTGGTTTCCCAGTTGTGAATGTTTTTTTCATTTTTAACTTTTTACTTAAATTATAGTTGACCTACAGTGTAACATTAGTTTCAAATGTACAATACGATGATTCAACACTTGCATATAATGCCTGGTGCTCATCGCAAGTGTACTTGTTAATCCCCATGACCTACTTCACCCATCCCCTCCCAAGTACTTCCCCTGCTGGTAACAACCAATTTGTTCCATATAGTTAAAAGTCTGTTTCTTAGTTTGCTTCTTTCTCTCTGTCTTTCTTCCCTTGGCTCATTTTTCTTAAATTCCACATATGAATGAAATCATACAGTATTTGTCTTCCTCTGATTTTGCTTAGCATAATATTCTCTAGCTCCATCCATGTCATCACAAATGGCAAAATTTCATTCTTGTTTTTATGGCTGAGTAATATTCCATTGTATACATAAACACATCTTGATCCATTCATCAGTCAGTGGACACTTGGGCCACTTCCATAATTTGACTGTTGTAGATAATGCTGCTATAAACACCGGGATGCATTTATTCCTCTGAATGGTGTTTTTGTATTCTTTTCCCCAGTGTGATTTCTGAGTCTTTTAAACTTGTCTGATCAAAATGATTCTTACTGCCTTCATCATCCTATCTGGAACCCCTTATTTTTAAGCCCTGGAAATTCACCACTATTATTACTTTTTACTATTCAATGCACATTTGGATTTAGCAGCACAGAATAAAACTTCTCCTTGCTGCCTTTTCCTGCTTTATTTTCACTGAGTGCACTTATCACCATTTACCAGATGATATGGAACAAATCAAGGTATTTGTTGTATTCATTGTAAAATCCTCAGTAAATAGAATAGTGTCTGGCACCTATGTGAGACTGTTCAGTAGACATTTCTTTAGTGAATATCTTACCAACTTTTAGTTGACTTATTTCTCGTTTCAATTAGTGTACTGCTAGGCAGAACACTGTTGAGTAGATATTTCAGTGACTCCTTAGATGTAGGAATTTTCTCAGTTTGCCTGAAAATATTTTTACTTTGGCTTTATTTCTGAAGGGTAAGTATCGTTAATCTGGGTGCAGAATTCTAGCTGACAGTTACTTTTCCAAATACTTTGAAGATATTCTGTGGTGGGCTCAATTGTGTAATATTCCCCCCACTGCCATCCAATTCCTATGTTGAAACCCTAACTATCAACAGGGTTACATTTGGAGGTAGGGCCTTTAGGGAAAAATTTAAGGTGAAATGAGGTCATAAGGGTGGGACCTCAATTGGATAGAATGGGTGTACTAATAAGAGAAAGAAATATCCTAGTTTTGTCTCTGTCTCTCACTCTGTGAATGAGTACAGAAGAAAGGGCACGTGAGCACCCACTGAGAAGGCAGCTATCTGTAAGTTGGGAAGAGAATTCTCACTAGAAACCAAATGTGCCAGCACCTTGACCATGGACGTCCAGCCTCCAGAACTGTGAGAAAATAAATGTCTGTTGTAAAAGCCACCTCAGTCTATTGTATTTTGTTATGGCAGCCTGAGCAGACTAACAAATTTCATTGTCTTCTGGAATTAACTGTTGATGGTGTGAAGTCTGCTCTAAGTTTTTAATTCCTTTGAGAATAATCTTTTCTCTTAAAGATTTTTCTCCTTGCTTTCAGTCTTTACATTACAATACTATGTATCAATGTGTGGATTTATTTAAAATCCTTAGGAATCAAGTGACCTTATATAGTCTAAGAATTTATGTGTTTAATTTTTTTCACTTTTGGAAAATTCCCAGAAGTTCTCCTTTTGATGATTGTCTTTCCCCTATTCTCTGTCTTTAGCCAAAGTTTCAAAAGAATATATCATGAAACTTATTCTGTCCTCTTTGCCACATACCTTAGTTGATAAATGCCATGTCTTTATCTCCCTGTGCTGAGTTCTGGGTAATGTTTTCTTTGTTTGTTTTCAGATTTACCCTGTGGTTCATAAATTCTTTTTTCTTGGTATATAATATTCTGTTGAACCTTTTCATCAGTTTTTAATTTTGACTGTTAGAATATTTAATTTTTTTCAAATCTGTAAGGGTTTCTATATATTTTAAATTCTTGTTTCAGGGCTTTTCATACTTTTCTGTAACTTCCTGTTCCATTGTGATTGGCTGATTCTCCCTCATAGTTATCTGTTTCCTTGTGTGTGTTAAAATTTTTATTTTATACCATGAACATTTCTTTGTCAAGGGCTGTGTCTTAGGTTGTGGGAGGTTACTGTTTTTAAAAGGGAGTTTCATAGATCTAATGCCAGGTTTATGTTATTTTCAGCTTGAATTTGAAACACTGTAGAGTGCAGGCTTGTAGTTTCCTACAGGAGGCTTTTTCTCTGTTCAAACCCCTGAGAAAAAGCATGCTTCCTTACTGCTTTTCTGGGTTTGTAGATAGTTTCTCTTGTCCCCTTTTTATATGTTGGGCAGCCCTTAGATGTTCAGCTTCATGTGGAACTATTAGTTTCAGTCCCCCATCTTGTGTGGGCCCAAAGCAACATGTCCTATCCCTTTGAGGACATTAAGCATCAGGAACCTATGATTTATATCCAGGTCTGATACTGTCATGGTCTCTTGTGGTATTGGTGTACATTTCGACTTTAGTCTTGGTTTCTCTTCCTAGGAAGTTTCTCTCCCTTGCCCCCATTACCCTCCACCCCAAGCTCTGCTATATACCAAGATTTTAGGGGAGGGTTATGCTTTATCCATATTGTTTAAAGTGGGTTTATCAGCTTAGTCTACCATGTTGACATAAGTGAACTGAAGTCTGAAACCTCTCACTAAAGCCACCAATGACTTGGTAATTGCCAAATCGAATGGAATTATTCCTGTTCTAATCTTCCTGGACTTCTGGCAATTACATTTGGGACTACTGATCAGTCACTAAGGTTTTAAAACTTCATGCTGCCTTGGCATTGGTGATAATAATACTTCCTGATCACTGATTACCTCTCTATTCCCTCAGCCTGCTTTATAGACCCTTCTCTCTCCACTCCTTCCTTAATGTTGGTGTGACCAAGAGTCCTTGGGCCTCTATTTGCTTACCACATGCCTTCTATGATTTCATAGGCTCCAGGGTTTCAGTTTCTAATATGTGTTGATGAGTCCATTTCTACCTTTAGCCAGGGTCCCTTGCTGTCAGACTTAGGTGTTAACTCTCCTATTGAACATACTCCTGGAAGTCTCCATATTTAATGCCCCCAGTGCTGGTTTCGTCATCTTCCCTCCTGTCCACCCTAACCTTCTCCTCCTGTGTGTCTTTTCTTTGCTGTCAGACACAAGTCTGTCAGTTCTCATCAATTTCCCTTTCTCCTTCCCTACTCTGATACTGCACCAAATTGGTTACCAAGTTCTTCTGATTTTAACAAATATTTATTTTTTTAAATGTATGTTTATTTGGGGGGTAGGGACAGAGAGAGTGGGGGAGAGAATACCAAGCAGACTCGACACCATTAGCATGGAGCCCAACATGTGGCTCGAACCCATGAACCATGAGATCATGACCTGAGCTGAAATCAGGAGTTGGATGCTTAACTGACTGAGCCACCCAGGCAACCCTTACCACCTCAACATGTCTTGAATTTTTCTCCTCTCTAACCCCATCCAAGTGTTCTGGCTCAAGGAGATCTGTGTTGAAATCTACTTGCCTCTTGCTCTCCAGTGCCATGTCCCATGCAGTTCCTGAATGACAAACTTGACCTGCCATTTCCGTGCTCACCACCCATAGTGAGTGCCCTTCCTATCTGGCATGTGAAGTCTCATGTGTTTCATATGGTTTGCAAAGACCTTTGTGCTCTGCTCTCTGCCTGCTGTCCTCTGCCCACACTCATATTTTACTCCCTCTAGTCTTCCACAGGCCTGCACCCCCACACCAGGCTCCCTGCTTTTTTTTTGCATCCTGTTTTTCAGTGAATGTACATAGCCATTTTTGTTGGATACATACCTAGGGACAGAGTTGGTGGGTCATAGTGTATACATGTTGTTCAAAGCTAGTCTTTGCTCTTGAGATCCCCTCTGCTAGGAGTTGCCTTTATTTTACTTGCCTGGCCAACTTTCATTCATGCTTTAGGGCATATTTATCTTCACTAGGAATCATTTTCTTTTCCCCTACCCCCAAAGCTGGCTTATATATTCCTCACGTATTTTCCTGCTATTCTCATGTATGTCTATCATAATACTATTTTTTGTCTTTTTCCATATAATACTGTGAAGGAATTATGTTTTACTCAATTTAATATCTTGAACACACAGCCTGGCACATAGTGGGTGATCAATAAATGGATGGATGTGTGGATGGATGGATGAGTCAAGTAATAAATGTAGCAATTTGTTGAGAGAATAGGAGTTCTGTGTTGGCTAGAGAGCTCTGGGTTGGTCTTTTGGAGAAGGTAGTCTGTGGTGTTGGGGGGTAGGAGAGGTTGAAGGATTGGACATGAGGTTGCTAAAAGGTGAGTGGGACAAGAGAAAACCTAAACTGGCAGCATTTTGTGTCTCCTTGTGGGTGCTTTGCAAGTCTCTGACTGATTGCAGCAGCGGGCGACTAATAGCCAACAGCGTTCTGACGGTGCCTGCTGACAGGCGATAATGAGATTAGTGCCTTTTGATTCCATTATTAACAAGTAGCCAAAGAATCATTTGGACATGTCAGGAGCTAATGATAGGAATTAAGGGTCCCTCTAACTTTGGGGCAGGAGTTCAGGTACTTGATGCTTTGCAGAGTAATTACAGGCAATTTTTTTTCTAAATATTTTAAAATGCTTTGTTGACGTATAACATACATACAGAAAAGTGCACAAATTCTAAGTGCCCAGTCTGGTTAATTACCACAAAGTGAACACACCAGTGTAATCAGCATTCAGATCAGGATATAGAATATTGCTGAATATTGCTGGTATCCAGAACCAGAAGCCCCCCAAGTGTCTGTCCCAGGTATCACTTGGACTACTTCTTCCACCAAGGGTAACTAATGTGCTGTCCTGTGCTCAAACAGCAGGTTAGTTTTGCCTGTTTTAACCCTTGACGTAAGTGGAATCTTAGAAGATCTCCTTTTCTGTTTTTAGCTTCATTTGCTTAACATTGTTTCTGGGAGATTCATCCATGTTGATGTAGCAATGCTTCCTGCATCCTTCTAGCTATATAGTATTCTGTTGTATGGATTGGCCAGGTTTAAAATTTTTTATGTTTATTTATTTTTGAGAGAGAGAGAGAGAGAGAGAGAGAGAGAGAGAGAGAGAGAGAGAGACAGAGCGTGAGCAGGCGAGGGGCAGAGAGAGAGGGAGATACAGAATCGAAGCAGGCTCCAGGCTCTGAGCTGTCAGCACAGAGCCGGACGCGGGGCTCAAATCCACGAACTGCGAGATCATGACCTGAGCCGAAGTCAGACACTTAACCGACTGAGCCACCCAGGCGCCCCTGGATTGGCCAGATTTTAAAAAGCTGTTCTGTTGGTGGTCATTTGGGTTGTTGGTCAGTAGTTTCTGGCTATTTTGAATGACTGCTGTGAACATTCTTGTCTGTCTGTGGGTGAACATACATACCCATTTCTGTTGGATACATACCTAGGGCCAGAATTGCTGGGTAATAGAGTGTACATGGTGTTCATTGTTATTATGTATTGCCTAAGAGTTCTCCAGAGTGGTGGTTGTGCCAAATTATATTTCCATTAGAGTGTGAAAGTTCTAGTTGTGTACATAGTTGTCAATATTTATTTTTCACCTATAATAAAATCTCATTCATTTGGATTCCATTGATCTAAAACTTGGGGTGGTGTATGTACAGGGTAAACTGAAATTTACCATTCACAGTAGCTTTTGATAGTGGTTTGCAAAGGATATTAAAAATACCTGGGCTTGTATTTTTTTTCTACTTAAGGAAACCCACTGGGTATTTTAGAGGCTGCTTAAGACAAATAATATGTCAACATGATGCATTATTATCTTGCAATTAAAGTCTTTCAACCCACATGTTTAACCTCATTTTACTAACCTATCTTTCATATACATACATCTTTTAAAATATAGTTTTGGTAATTGTATGTGCATTATAAAATGAATAGATCAAGCGGCATTTCTGTAGTCTGTAATGCTACGCCACAGTCCTCTGTGGTTCTGTGAGGGCTGCCATGACTAAGTTAGTTGGTCTGGTCTTAGGATGACTTGAAGCAAGGAGGAATGTAGCATCAGTAACTTTGAATGACAGAATTGGGGTCTACTGATGTGGCAGCCTGGGCAGATAGATGGCCCCAATCTAATATGATAGGTTTTGGGCCCCTATAGATGGCCAGTCTTCAGCTGAGTGCCCATCTATCCCTGGTCCAGTCAGCCAAGTTGGGAGCCAATATGGGGACTGAGCCAGGATCATTAGAGGAAGCAGTGCATGCTGGCTGTCTTTTGTACAACCCCTAAAATTCTGTCTCCAAGTCTGCTTTTTTGTGTAACTGAATGCTGGATAAAGAGAAATGATAGAAGATTGCTTATGTATTTACTTACTTTTTGGTGAAACTAGACAGTGTTTCCCTTTGATTTCTTTTATTCACTGGTAATCTTAAAGTAGCACCATGCTACTGGTCTGGCCATTTGCTGGGAATCCAGCAATATCTGAGAGAAGGAAGATTGAATGGGGTTGAGGGGAATGAAGTGAAGAGAGGGTTTGTCAACAAGGCAGAGCAGTGTGCTGGGGCTGGGGGGAGGGAGTTGAGTGAGACATCACACGGAGGACCTGGAAAGGATGCTACTGTGACATTCAGAAAGTGAAGGAACAGAGAAATAAAATGGACCAACTCAGGCTGCAGTCTTTCTGTCAAAGTGTGCTGGGTTGTGTGTATTGAGGTAACTGGTCATTTCAAGAACAAATGTAGAGAAACTTTCCTACCCCTTCCTTATTCTAGCTCGGTCCACTAGAGTTCTTTGCTTCTCAGGGTCTTCCTTTCCCTATTTAGGGTGCACAGCTCTAGCCAAACAGTATTTTTTGACTTAGAAAATACTCTAACACTCTGTGAGTGGAGGTTTATTTTTTAATCAGTATCATTTTTTTGGGGGGGGGGAGTTTATTTTGAGAGAGAGCAAGTGCAAGCAAGGGAGGGACAGAGAGAGAGAGAGAATGAATCAGAAGCAGGCTCTGTGCACTGTCAGTGCAGAGCCTGACATGGGGCTTGATCTTTTGAACCGAAATGTAGTGACCGGAGCTGAAATCAAGATTCTGCCGCTTAACCAGTGAGCTGAGCTGCTCACGTGCCCCTCAATTTCAATTTATGAGTAGGTAACACACCCATATGATTTGAAAATTAAGAGATAGGAAAGATTATGCAAAATTGCCTTCCCATTCTCTTCCTGGTCTTCCCCAGTTTGCACTGCCACCTGAAAAGATCACTATTTTTGATTCCTTTAATTTTTTTTCAGATTTTCTAAAATTTTGTGTTTATAAGCAAAATTCTAAGTATCTATTAATCCTTTCCCATATAAATAGAAGGTACCATTCTATTCATGTTATTTTGCCCCTTGTTTTTCTCACTTAACAAAATGCTTTTCTATTATCAGTCTACAGAGAGCATTCTCCATTACTTACAGGCATGTAGCATTCCATTGTATGAATTCATCATAATTTGTTTATCTAATCCCCTATTGATGGATACTGTGCTTGTTCTCTTACAGAGCTGCAATCAATGACCTTAAACTGTCATTTTTGAATGGTTGCAACTATATCTAGAGGATAAATTCTCAAATAGATTAGCTGGATCAAAGGGCATATACATTTGTAGTTTTGATAGACATTGCCAAATTGCACTCCTCAGGAGTTGAGCTAATTTATACCCTCACCAACAATGTTAGGTGTGTGCTTGTTCTCCACAGACTCACCAACAGAGTGTGTTATTAAACTTTTGGATTCTTGCCAACTTAGTAGGTTAAAAAAATGATTTCTCAGTGTTTTAATTGGCAGTTCTCTTATGATGAATGAGGTTAAGCATCCTATTATACATTTAAGAGGCATTTGTATTTCCTTTACTGTGAACTGTGAGTGTGCATCCTTTGTCCCTTCTTCTGTTGGGTTTTTTTTTTTTATGATTAAGAATTTTTTTAACCTTTATTCATTTTTGAGAGACAGAGCACAAGTGGGGTAGGGGCAGAGAGAGGAGGAGACACAGAATCAGAAGCGAGCTCCAGACTCTGAGCTGTCAGCACAGAGCCTGATACAGGACTCGAACTCAGGAACCATGAGATCATGACCTGAGCCAAATCGGACATTTAATTGACTGAGCCACCCAGGCACACCTTTTTATGATTGTTTTTAAAACTCATTGTGTATATGTGTTACCATGTGTGTAAATAATTGTGTATATGGATGTGTGTATCCTGTATTTGTAATTAGTGCTTTTTCTGTGATAGAGTTGTGGAGTTCCCCCACTTTGTTGTTTTTTTTTTTTTTTATGGTTCTTCATCTGCTTCATTTTGTTTTGTCATGTACAATTTTTGCTTCCCATGTAGTTCATTTTTATGCAGTTGAATTTATCTTCTATGGCTTTGGGAATTTTAGTTACAGTAGAAGAAACATCTCCACTAATTTTTCTTCTAATACTTTCTTGGTTTCCTTTTTAACAAAATGCTTGCTTTCTTGGAATTCATTTTGGTACATGACATGACCTGCCCAAAACAGTTGGGGAATCAGGCAGGAGATGAGGAGAAATGAACAAAAAGAAATCATGGCGAGGGATGTGGATGAGCAGTAAAGAGGGAATTAAAATGCTGGCAGGAGAAATGAGGTGAGAGTTGCTGACAAATGCCTTTGGAAGCTGGTAACTATTATAATATATGGCATCTAATAGTGACTTAAAGATGTTTAGGGTTTCAGATGTACCTAATTCTCAAAATGAAATAGATCAGCAATCATTACTTCCTGTAATTTTTCTTAAAATGTAATCTGATACAACTATGGCTCCGCATGTTAAGATTTGATAAATCTGTGTGGTACTTTGCTGTTGTAGATACACTATTTTAATTTTCATTTCTTTGTGCCAATAATTGCACTTTGAAAATAGCACTTAAAAACAAATGGGGCAGGGGTGCCTGGGTGACTCAGTTGAGCATCAGATTCTTGATTTCTGCTTAGGTCATGATCCCAGGGTTGTGGGATTGAGCCCTGCACTGGGTTCTGTGCTGAGCGTGAAGCCTGCTTAAGATTTTCTCTCTCCCTCTGCCCCTCTCCCTGCTCATGTGCTCTTTTTCTCTTTAAAAAAAAAAATAATAAAAATAAAAACAAATGGGGCAAGCCTTTGTACCCTCTCTTACAGGGGTCCAAATGTGCCCTGATGATTGTTAGGCCCTAGTTATATCTAATGGCTAGTGGATATTGAGTCCACATTTCCTAACTCCTTATTGAGTTCATGGGCAGTTTACTTCATTTTGTACTTTAAACAAATACAACCAAAATTTCTGTGGTTCATTCTTAATTCAAGATCAGTAACTTATTAGTGTACGTTCTTGGAGATGTGAGAACAAACATTTCCTCTTTTTAAAAAATTCTGCACAGTCCAGGGGTGCCTGGGTGGCTCAGTTAAGCATCTGACTTCGGCTCAGGCCATGATATGGTTTGTGAGTTTGAGCTCTGTGTCTGGCTCAGTGCTGACTGCTCAGAGCCTGGAGCCTGCTTTGGATTCTGTGTCTCCCCCTCTGTCTGCCCCTCCCATGCTCATGCTCTTTCTCTGTCTCTTGATAATAGATGTTAAAAAAAATTTTTATAAAAAAAAATTCTGCACAGTCCCTCTGATGATCAGGACTCAGAGTTTTCACTCAAACCATCTTTTGAGTTGGACAGAGGTCTCTAATATACACTTAGAAGGATAGTTCCTCAACTTGAAGTAATTTCTCAGATACTTATTTAGCACCTACTTAGTTCTGGGCATTATTCTTGGTGCTGGAGATACTATTCTGAATAAAATTAAATCTTTCCTTTATGGAGTCTACCTGATTGTGGAGGAGATGGTTAGCAAACATACCAGTAAATTCATAAATGATATAATCTCAGGTAGAAGTGCTGATCTGAAGAAATCAAAAGAAAGGTGTGGGGGTGCCTCGGTGTCTCAGTCAGTTAAGCGTCTGACTCTTGGTTTCAGCTCAGGTCATGATCTTGTGGTTTCATGGGTTCCATGCCTGCGTCAGGCTCTTAGCTTATGGCACGAAGCCTGCCTGGGATTCTCTCTCCCTCTCTCTCCGCCCCTCCCCCACTTGCACTGTCTCTTCTCTCTCAAATAAATAAACTTTAAACAGAAAGAAGGTGGGGGGAGATGGTTGGGTGTGAGGTAGGGAGTAGGGGCTAGTTTAGGTTGTCCAGTGGTGGGAAGGCCTTTCTCCAAGGAGGTGAAGTACCTGATGATGTGAATAATGAACCAAGCAAAGGAAGAAAAAGCTTTCCAGCAAAGAATGCAGCATGATTTTACGCCCTGCGGTAGGAAAGAGGAAAGAACTGGGTTGGCATGGTGCTTCTTGTGCAGGTTTGAAGCACGGGAGCTGAGCGGGAGACCTGGGAACTGACTGCCCTCCTAGGAATGAAGCCCTGGGCATAGTGCTGACCTACACGTGCCTCCCTGCCACTGTTGAAGTTGAATGATAGTGGAGTTGCCTTTCCACTCCACATTTGTGGTGTTTTCCTTTGTTTTCTACTGACTCTCGTTTTGGAGCGGTGATAGGAGTCAAACTTCATATGCTGTCCAGAGTTATAATAAAGTCTTCAAAGTCTCATTTCCTGTTCTGATAGGGACAGCCAAAGTATAGGCTTTCCTCTTCCATAGCTGATATCTGGGACCACAAGGCTATCAGCAACATCAATACTATGGGGGGTGGGCTGAGGGGAGAGGGCCTGCCTACTTTGATGTTAATTCATCTTAAATGGGCATGGAAAGAAAACAACAGGAAAAAGTATGGGGGCAGCTCTTCGCTCTTGCCTAGCAGCAGCCCTGACAGGACAGGCCTCCCAGGCTCCATCTCCAAATAGCTGTTCCTCAAGCTCAGTAAAATGGCTGTCAATCTATTTTAAGCAGGGGAAAATTGAGGATGGTTTTTCAGTGCTATCGCTGGCTTAGTTATGTCAAGCAATTTCTTTGGAGAGTAATAATAGGTGCTGTCTTCAGAAATAGTTTAGTCACAAATGCCTAGTTCTTAAAGTTTACTTGTTTCCCTCCTGTCCCTTTCTTGAGCTTTATCTCCTGCCCCTGCAATATAGTTTCTTCCACAGGTTTCTTCCCATAAAGACTAGCAGGTTGCGTTTTATTTCTGGTTTTCTTCCCTAATCATCTTTACCTTTCCTTCTCCTCCTGGCATTCCCCACCCCCCCCTCACCGGGCCCCAAAGCTTCCATCAAGCTTAGAACTTTGAAATACGTTGTCAAAAAAAACCCCAAAAACAAAAAGACAAAAAACTGAATGACTTCCTAGAGAAAACAGTCAGTCTGGGGACAGTGATGTTAAGTTAATTTGTTCCCTCCCCCACCCCATGTCAGATAATTTATTTTTTTTAACCAGTTTTTACCAACCAAATGTTAACACATATGCCTGATTGCTAACCTCCTCTGGGCACCAAACCTGTTTTTTTCTTGAGTGCAGTAAGTGATTATCCAACTCATGCTGCTCCGAAAAAGAGGTTTTGTTTTAATAAGCAGTTTGCAGTTTGGCACACAATGCTGAGGAAAGCAACATTATCTCCAGCAGTAAACTCTGCAGTCATTGCAAAGCTTGACAAGGAAATGATTGAGTCTGTTTGTTATACCTTTGTGGGGCTGCCACTGCTGCTGCTGATGGAAATGTTGCTGTTTATTCAGCAATGCAATAACACTTTCTGTAATTTATGGATGCACATTCCCCAGATTACTAAAGGTAATATTGTTGACTAAAGGAAAGTATACGAATGGATAGTTTCAGTTGTTGCTGTCCTTATAAAAGTGATTGACTGTTCACTTTGCACAGGAAAGAATTTGCACAGGCTTCATCCCCCTTAACAATTACAGATTTTCCTTCCTCTGACAGTTACAAATAACACGCCTTGTCCTAAGTGGTAAAAATTTACTGATTTCTTAGAAGTTCAGGGCAGAGGCTGTGTGGATGCCTTTCTCCCTTATTTCCCAGCCAGCTCTCCCATCTTGTCCCTTGGGGGCGCCAGACAAGCCATAGCTGGGCTCTTAGTGTGGCCTTCAGCTTGGGTAGGTGGCGCGTGGCTAAGTAGCTTATGGCTGCAGATACTTGGCTTTTCTTCTTAGCGGAGCTGAAGAGGCCATGATGACTCATGATGTGTGCTGCTCACATGATTTCATGAGGCAGGAAAAGGTCTTTGTGTTTGGTCTTTCTGTGGACAAGATTGGGTGAAATTGGTCCTTTTATCCCAGCAAATGTAGACAGAGGTCCCTGGGCAGTAGAAATTCAGCCACTTCTCTCAAGGTGGTATTGGTTAAAGCACAGAACATTTAGCCTTTGGTCGCGATGGGCACACCTATTGATGGGCTATTGTAGAATGTACTTCAGGAAGCTGTGAGTAAGAGGGCCCAGTGCTGGGGCACAGGGAAGCTGCTCCAAGTCTGAGGGATTTTCTTAGTGAATGCTGGTTGGTGTTTTATCCTAGGTCACAAGGATGTACCACTTTTTGGTTTAAAGCCTCTCAGCTTCCATTGACTAATGGATGGCTTACAGGTGATGGCATTCTGAGATCGCAGTTGTGACTCTTACAGGGATGGAGAAATGAACAGCTCCTTGGGTAAGGAGCTACTTGGGAAATCAAGAAAAAAGTAAACCAAAAAAACCCAATCTTTGTAGACACCAAAGGCACACAGGTTTGAAAGCGCTGCTTTCTTTTTGGGAAATAAGTAGTTGTAACACATTTACAAATAGAGATCTAGAATACACATATAGTGTCATGCACTTTGCATCTAAAGTTTCCTGTTTTTCCCTAATGAAATGGTCAGTGGGCCATTGTGCAACTTCACTGACAGTGAGCTTGCTTATGCTTTTGTCAGCCCTGCGATTCTCCATTAAATGATTGGTTATTTAATTGGTCATAGTAGGGGGGGATCCTGGTATATGTGAGACAGTGTTTGTTAAATCTTGGTGATTGATGTCAGGAAG
This sequence comes from Panthera onca, assembly GCF_046562875.1. NCBI lineage: Eukaryota > Metazoa > Chordata > Mammalia > Carnivora > Felidae > Panthera > Panthera onca. Next base: position 51,843,602 of record NC_138349.1, on the reverse strand, counting down.
ACAAAAGTTAAGAAAAATAGTATTTATCATTTTTTTCGGTCAAATACATGCTGTTGATAAGAGAAGGGGTAAAATAGGAACATCTCATTTACTCTGGTTTGAAGATTTTTCCTATGTCTGCCTTTCCTGCTTTCATATGTTTGCTTTATGATTGATGAAAGATGAAAGAGTCTGGTGTAGTTAATGTAAATAATCATTCTTTTATCAGTTTTATAGGTTTTTTTCTTTATCTCATTCTATAAAGATTTGATAAGCAATTTTGGTTTGTCAATTCTTTTACTACATGAAAATTTTGTTTGGTTTGGGCCTCTTAGCATGAAATAAAAATTTTGACATTTAAACATGCCTGTGAAAATCCAAACCCAATTTCATTTACTAATGGCCACTAATAGCTTATAATTAAAATCCTTGCTCTTGATCAGATGAATAATTACAAAATTATGGATTTACTGATTAGTGTTCTCTGTTGGCATCCGAAGTTCAGTCAGTTCTTGCCAGTCTTGATGTTAATCAGATTGAGAAGGATATTAAGAAAGTTACCAAGTGAATGTCAGCTTGTATAATTTGGATAATCCTAATCTCAGTTCTATTTTAGGGTCGTTGACAGTGGGCTTCACAGCAAATGATAATCCTATTCTCTGACCCCAGTCTCCAGATGAGCCAGCTAATACTCACATCAGCTATATTTTGGGGCCAAAATAGTCTGTTTTCATATATGTGTTTACATTTTTGTGTGTGTATACTATGTGTATATGTTTTTCCCCTTGTAGTCCACATACATATTGTATATTCATCCTGTTGAAACTGTAAATTATGTGCTTTAAAATAAAAACAAAATTTTAATGTTCATTTATTTTTGGGAGACAGAGACAGAGCATGAGCAGGGGAGGGGGAGAGTGAGAGAGACAGAATCTGAAGCAGGCTCCTGGCTCTGAGCTGTCAGCACAGAGCCCAATGTGGGACTTGAACCCAGGAACCACAAGATCTTGACCTAAGCCAAATTCAGATGCTCAACTGATTGAGCCGCCCAGGTTCCCCAAATTATGTGCTCATAAATCAATACGTTTCCAACACATATTGAATGGTTTGATTAGTCATGAGTGATTGAAGAAGCAAGTTGAAAACAGTAGAAAAAGACCATTAATAAAAGGGTAGGAAAGAAATTCAGTCTAGCTAGCTTGATCTCTTGTCTTACTGCATATTTTAACCAAATGGTTTATAACATTTTTGGGAATTGTTGCCTACCCTTTTTTTTTTTTTTTTTTTTTTTAACACTATATTGGAACCTTACACTCTTATGGAAGAAAAGTACTTGGAAACAGTACTAATATGAATAATATAATATGGTAATTTGCCTTTAACTATAGCACTTAGTATTTAGTATTTTATATATATGTTTGTGTATCTGGATGAATGGGTATTGTTTGCTATGAACTAAACTTTTTACAGGCATTAAATCCTCAAACTCAGAGGTTCATAGGATTATGATCACGCCGTGTGGGTGATAGAGCGGAAACACAGAGTGTAAATACAACTTGCCTGAAGTTACATGACCAGGTGGAAAAACCAGGATTTGAAACCAAAATGTCCATCCCTGGCATCTGTGTCTTTCACTTTGTTTCATCCATGTTGGAGATGTGATGCGCACTGTGACCAGATACTTGGCTGGCACCACTGTTGCTTCAGAGTTGGGCTCGTTGGATGGGCACTTAGTTTGCCATCATCCTTGGTCCCATGTCTCTTTCCCCAGAGTCGTCTCAGCATCCTGTTCAACATACATCTGCAACAAACCCTCCGAGGCAGGACTCTGTTAATTTTCTCATCTGCGAGTCTGAGAGATTCTGCATGAGCAAATGAGGCACATGAAAAATTATGCCAACCGCTTTTCAGCTACACCTTTCTCTGTATTAAGTGAAATTGGAAAGGTTAGAGTGGTAGAGATGAACAGAAATTTTAATAAAGTGCTCTTACCTGTTGAAGTGCTTGTGTACATAGTTTCTGTTTTTATTTTTTGGTTCCCAAGTCCTTTATTTTGCTAGATTTTTTTCTTCATTGCTACGTGTAATGATAAAACCATGCCTAAAAACCAAGTCTAAATTCTCAACTTGCTATTTTGCAGTAAAGATGCAGTGATGAATAATGTGATGTGTGTTGATTTGAATAAAATGGGAATTTTGATGAGGTGTTACCTTGACCTAGTTGGATCATTTTGGTAAGAAAAATGGTTAACAGACACATGAAGGGCTTTTGTCTTGGAGGAAACTTGGGGTGGTTTCCCCTAACCCTAACCTCTGCCTCCCAGCCGCCCCCACTCCCGTCCCCCCTGCCGTCCCAGTGGATGTACCCTGCTCTGGCAGTGGGGTGGCCCCAGGTGAGTGGGGAGGGTACTGGGAGGCACAGCCCCTGCAATCTGGGATATTGTTTAAATACCGTAAAAAGCCTCACTCATTTACTCCTGAGCAGCGGAGAGAAAAAACAGTGTGGTAATCCTGGCGTAGCGGGTGGTGCTACTTTCCTATCAGTATAAAATGAAATTGTGTGGATGTTTTTCTTCCCCCCTTTCCCGTTCGCTCTTTTTAATCTTTAAATAAGACGATTGGTAGCCTGTTGGCAAGAAAATGGGCCCTGAATTTTTATTCAAAGTTATACAAGGATGATAGTTGGAATTTTTGGCAGGAGGCACGCCATTGCTTTTCAGAAAGTGCTGTCAAGGGAAGCTTTTTCTGAATTACCTGCTGGGCCTGGGCGCTTTTATGTTGTTGTTGTGACAGGTAGATTTATAAGGCTTGAAATTTGTACAAATCAGTTGTCATTCAGTGCGAGCTGTCAATGTGTCAAGCTGTCAGCCTGCTGCGAGGGGACGCCTGAGGGGGAGTACAAGGGGGCAACCATGGAGAAAGGAAATGAGTTCAAACAGACCTGAAATGGAGCTCAGTTCTCGGGGTTTGCTGCCCCCGTAGAGCCGGCATTGATTTTTCTTGATGTTGAGCAACAGCAAACCTTAAATGACACGTTGTTAGCAATCTAAAGTTGCTGTTTATTGTCTTTTAAATGGCAGCAAATCATGCAGAAGAGAATACAGTGTGTATTTTCGAATTGTGCATGTTTAGCAGCATCCTGTTCATGTCACTTTTCTGGCCTGGCTGGTTTCAACCAAGGGACCTGCTGCTTCACTGATGAGTCCAACTTTCTGTAGCATTTTGCAGACGCAGCGTGAAAGGAAGTTGTGTGCTCGTCTCTCCGTGGGCTGCGGATCGCTAATAAACACAGTATTAAAGGAGCAGTGAGTCAACGCTGCTGTTGAGCCTAAAAAAGAGAGCTGCAGCCCTAGCATGGATCTAGCTTCCTTTTAAGACAGATCTTTAGCTCCCTTGAAGACAGAAGACCTCAGCAGAGAGGGCTTTCCCAGGACAGTGTTGGACCAAAGTCAAGTAATCCTTTAATTTAAACCGATTATTTAAGGAAAAAAATTTTTCACCAATAAAGAGCAGCAGCAAAGTGCTGTTACTATCTCAAACAATCTGGTTGAATTTCTCCGTCTTGTTGAAAAGCATCTTCATTCTGTGCCACTTAGTAAGTACTTGGTATGCCTCAGATTGTCCTTGTTTGCCTTGTGCATGGCTCTTGGGACACTTCAGATGTAATGCTTCTTTCAATGCCCTTTGCCCTCCCCAGTCCTTTCCATACACACCCAGAACACAGAGAAATGTGAACATTTTTCTTAAGTTATCAGTGAGGAATAAGCATATTTAAAAAAAATTAAAGTAGGGCTCTTCATGCCTATTTTATCAGCGTGTGGCATTTACCATGGAGGCCTGGCTTTCATCCAGATGCTTAAACTTTTGCACCTCTGGGCAGTGCGTCCTGGCTTTAATCAGTTGTGTGACTTTGGCCTATTTCCCTGGTTCCCTGTCCATCAGGTGGCATAGAAGAGAGGAGGTAGGGGTGGGGGACAAGGGGAGAGGGCAAGAAGAGGTGAAGTGGCTGGGGATGGAGGCTGGGAAGGTGACACTTGAGAAGCAGTCAGTACCAAGAGGTAAAAAAATTAATCAAAGATTTCTATCTAGCCATTACCGGCTGGCGTTCACGGCCTCTGAGCCTCTGAGCTAAAAAGTCTGCAGAGAGGCTCCTGGCGCTGCAGAGTTTGTCTTGTAAAAGTGCAGCTGTCCAAAACATGACAGCTACAGCATTAGCAGGGCCATTAAGAGGTGTAGAACATTTCCAGGGAAATGATTTGAAAAATGACAATGCTGGCTCCTGTGTGATATTAATTATACCCTGTACTCGTGGCAAATAAGCTAAAATAGTTGGCAAGAAAGACAAAGTGAGGTGTCCTGTTTCTGACCGTCATTCTGATCAAACAGTCACCAAACTGGTGGGGCTTTATGTTCGGTAGGTAATTGTAAAGGTGAGAGGTACATACTTGAACCATCAGTCAAGGCTGTATCTGGAGGATGGTCTTAAATCCATGGAGAGGGCGGGGTGGTGGTGGGGGAAAAGTTGGAAAGGCTGTCCTCGATCGAAAACAGGTGTAAGCTGTACCAGCCCACAGCATTTCCTGCAGTGATGGGGATTTTGCTGTATCTGCACTGTCTGCAATGGTAGCCACTGGACATGTGCAGCTATTGAGCACTTGAGACAGGGCTGCTGTGACTGAAAAAACAAATTTTACGTTTTATGTGATTTTAAGATAAAATGTAGATCTAAAAAGCCACACATGTCTGGGATATTAGGCAGAGCAGGCCTCGAAAGTGGTTTTTCAGTGAGGTTTTGGAAGCTGGGGTGGGATGTAGAAATGAGTAGGGAATAAGAATCAGGACTTCTGCCTCAAGTCCTTACTGGTAAAAAGCAACACATGGCTTCCTGTGGTTACTTCTTACTTGGTTTTATCCCGTTTTTACCGGTAAAAATAAGGAGTACTAACCCATTTCATAAACATAAAAACTGAGGCCCAGGAAGCTCAGATAAATCTTCTCAAGGTCACAGAGTAAGTCAGGCTCTGGGTCTGCCAACATCATGTTCCATGCCTCTTCCTTAAGAGGTGCTTCCTTTCCAAGGGCTCTGATGGGGTGACTTCTTTCTAGGAAGTCAGGGCTCTGTGCTACCTGTCCACTTGGCTTTGGGCTCTAGCACCTTATTTTCACAGCATTTTTAAATTTTTTAAAAAAATGTTTATTTAGAGAGAGAGTATGAACAGGGGAGGGGCAGAGAGAGGGAGATACAGAATCTGAAGCAGGCTCCAGGCTGTGATGTAAGTACAGAGCCTGACCCGGGCCTCGAGCTCACAAACCGTGAGATCATGACCTGAGCCAAAGTTGGATGCTCAACTGACTGAGCCATCCAGGCACCCCTTCTGAGCATTCTTAATATTAATGCCGGGTACCTGGCGTGTGAAGGGTGTGCCCCTGTCTGAGGCAGCCTAGAGGAAGCTCCCTTCTTCTCAAGCCTTGGCCATACTTTCTGGAAGGCAGCCAGCCTGTAGGCCTTGCCCTGAGGGAGCCCCCCTTAAACTAGGGGCCCTGCATCTGAATTGTGCCTTGGACCAGTGGGTCAGATGCATCATCTTTCTGGCCTCCCCACTGATCCTGTGGCTAAATTACCCTATATAAACAAGCCTTTGTTATTCCTGACTCTGAGGGATGTGGGGCTGGCTCTTGTTGAAGAAGAAAATAGACCTGGGAAGAAGGAGGTCATGAACAGGTCAAAGTGCCAGAAGAAAAGGCTTCTGCGGCCCAAGTTTCCAGATTTAGGGACTGTGGGGTAGGTGGTGGTGCATGGGGGCCTTCTGTGGTTGCGTGTTTATGCCACATATGCAGCCACTTACTTGTTTTAAGTGCAATCGCTTGGGAGATTTATTAAATAAAACGTATAAAGGAAAGCCCTCGCTAAGGTCAGCCTAGATCTTTTGAAGAACTGTTGAAATGTTGCAGGGCTGCTATCTGCTAATCCTCCAAGTGTGCTGAACATGAGAAATAACATTCAGTGTTAAACCACCAAGTACAGAGAAAATGTCTTGAAATTATAGTGTTTGGTAAATTAGAGATTGCTCTATTTCTCCCCTTCCAGAGCTGAGGCAACGCCGCTTTCCCTTTCCTTGTTTACCTTGAAAACGCACTTTACTGCCTGTGGTGTTTCTGTTAACCTCCCCGAACCCTTGCGATTTCATTCATGTGATTTGTTATTGAATGACCTTTTGAGGATTTTACAAAACATGACCTTTTCTTGTCAAACATTCAAGGGTTTGTAAAGTGAAGCTGTCACGGGGACTCTGCGTGTTTGCTAATTATAACTAATATGTTTCCCCACATCCTTGGAAATGCAAATCACTTATTTGTTCCATGAATGGCTGCTCTTTCTTGCCTGTTGGTTTGAGATGCCTCCAAGCCACTCAAAGGGACATCTCTGGCCTGGGAATTCTGACTCCTTTGCTTAAAGTTAGGGACTGGGAACGCTGATTCCCTTGTAAGTTAATTTGACCCCTTGGGAACAGCGATGGATGATGAGAGGAGTGAATGAAAGCATTCAGAACAATCGAGTTGTTCAGAAAGTATTGGACACTCTTAAAATGTTCTGTGTGGTTCTAGGACTTCCTCACCCGAGAGAAAGAGGTGTTGTGTGTGTGTGTGTGTGTGTGTGTGTGTGTGTGTGTGTGTTTTGTGGTGGAAACAAAGACAAAACCAAAATTTTTGTGCACAAGAACAGAATTACAGGCAGAATCAAGGAAAGAAACATTAGGGTCTTACTTTCCATTCCTTGATTCTGGTATTAGCCAGAAATGTAGTACTAACAGTAGCTAAACTAATATTTATTGAATGCTTACTATATTCTGGATGGTGTGTTTAATGATTTACATGCATGAGCTCATTTAATCCTCTCAATGCTGTGAGCTAGGTATTAGCAGTTTCCAAATGAGGAGACTGAGTTTCAGATAAACTTGTACAGGTCAGTTGGCAAAGTTAGGATTTGATGTAGGATCTAACTAGGATATGCTGCACCGTCTCCCCTGTAGAGGTGGGAAATTTGTGTAGTGAAAGTGATGTACTCTACTGCAAAAGCCTGTTTTCTCCATAAGACAAATGCTCTATATGATTTCTTTTCTCTTCCAGAATGCTATCTTGTGTGATTGATAATCACCCTATTGAACTATTGTCAGTTTCCTTAAATCCTGGTTTAAGGAATGCAATGCTAGGTCAAATCACATGCCATGTGTTTGCTGCTAATGGAAGGAGTTGAGTAGGGCTCCCGAGACACTTTTAAAACTGCATCCAGTGAGTTTCTTATTAGGAGGAAAAAAAATAATCTGCAAGCATTCCAAATGACGCACAGTTACTGTCACTAATGATTTGTGGTTACTGGAAGAGGGATTTTGATCCTGAGTGACTAAGAAATGGCTGCTTGTCTCTCAGTTCCATTTGTTAAAAGAGAAGGGATGAAAATCTGGGATAGCATATGGACTGAATAAACTTCAAATTTTCTGAGCTTGGAGAAATTCCATTTGAATTGTGTGTAAATGGCTTGAAGATATTGTTTTGTTTTGGTTCCCTTCCATTCAAGGTAGGGCTGTGTTGTGGAGAGGTTGGCCAGCCATAAAGGAGCTGCGTGTTGGATTCTTTCCCCCAAAGTCTAATATGGAGTCTCCTTTATAACATTCAAGTGCTTGGCCCTGCTCTGTTGTTGGTCCCCTTAGTCATTTGGAAATCTCTATTTATCTAGGTAGGGGGATTACTGGACTTTTCCAAGTGTAACTCCTAGGAGATGTTGTCTTTCAAATGACTTTCATGTATTTTTCTTCCTCATTCAGTTGATAGACATAGATGCACAGGGTAATTTGTGTGTCTGAAACAATGGAAATTTTTGAAGTGTTGGCTCGTATTATTTGGAAAGGGTCATTACAACTTTATTAAAAAAAGTTTGGATTCAAGATAGAAAAATATATTTCACCTCCTTTTATGAGTCTGTTCTCAAGAGCCAAGCAATTTGTTGTAAAAGAATATAAGAAATATTGAGAATGAGAAAAGTTATTCATTCTATAAAGCCCTGTCCCTCTTCATACTTCTTTTTCCCACTGCAGCCTTTGATCGCTTCATAAATGACCCTCAATGTGAGAGAATCTGTCCACCCTGCTATTTCAAATGTATTGAAGGTGTTTATGATGGATAGTTAGGTTTCAAATATACAGTAACCCAGCTTTCTACTAAAGAGGACCCTTATATCTTGGTGCTTAATGGCAATGGCTTATATATTTCAGGATCTTACCATTCTAGATAAAGTCAGACTGACCTTAAAGTTTTTTAAAAGTCAGTTTTTCATAAACTGGATTTCAAGTAAAAAAGGAAAATCATGAAAATTGCATTTGGGAGCTTCTCTTTGAAATTTGAGTGAAGTTTAGGATCTGTTTCATTATCAAGAATGTACTTTTCATAGAAATCCGTTCACTCTGGTGGATGGCAATACCCAGGACCACCAAGACACTTTTCCAGTCATTACTAGCCAGGATTTGCAGATTTATGGTAAAGGTCTTGAGTGTTTTGAACAATCTGCAAACATATTATTGAATAATTCTATTATCACATAAAGCACTTTCAGGAGAATGGGGGTGAGCAGGGATATTGTGAAATTCATAAGAGGCATAAGGCATTATAACTTTGGAAAGAGAGGAAATAATGGCATTAGGACAGTGATTCCTAATATTTTAAGGTGAAGTATTTGAGAACCTGATGAAACTGTGGCCATTTGTTCCAGAAAAGGCATATTAACATAAAATTTTACATTTAGTTTGACAGATTTATGGATTGCTGTCAACATCATCCTTGAGAAACCCAGATCAAGCCCCTTAGACTGAGTTCCAGCCCAGTTAGAGAATCATGCCTGAGCAAGAAAGCAATCCAGTCATTGATGTATTGATGAAACTTAAAAAAAAATTAAAGCATAATTTTGCTTTATTGATCATAAAATTATTGTCCCATGTGTGTAAACACTATGTCACTGCTACTGAATTGGTGAAGATGGCCAAGGATCTTGACACCTGTCAGCTGGGCTATTAGAAATCTGGCTATGAATTGTTGGAATTCCAGGCGATGTAATGTGATAGGAGAAAAATGATGAATTTTGAGCCAGGAGACTTAGGTTCTATTCTTTTCCCACACAGTGTAATGATGAAGAAGTCATTTGACTTTCCTGATCCCCAATTTCATATCCATAAAAATGAGCAGTTGGATTGTGACCTATAGTGTGCCTTTCAATCTTAAAATTCAATCAGTTAACCATTCTTTTTTTTTGGCTCCTATTTGTATTTTATAAAAATCAAGCCCAATGCCAGGAAGAGGAGGTCAAGACAAATTTTGTTTCTTAGAAAAGGTTCATATTTAATTTGAGGATCTCAGGGAGTCAAGAAATAATAAAGATTATTGCAGTGGAAATGCTGAGCTTCCTTGGGGTGAAAGACCTGAAATTCTGGGAATATTAGTGTGAGGTTACACTTGATTTTCAGACCCATTAGGACACAGAAAGTCAAGTTATTTGCCAGTGTCCATGTTGATCATTAGCATTTCCGCAATCTCCGGTTATTGTGACTGCTTTCTTGGGCAGAGTTAGAGAGTTCCCAACCAACCCTCCTGAAGTATATTCTTAGAAATGAGTCCTGTGCAGCTGAAAGGAGAGGTGTTACACAGATTTGTTATACTGAATAGAAAAGGAGAATCTCCTTGAGGACAAAACAAACTGCAGATGGTGCGTGGTATACACATCGAAATACTGTATAGTGGAAAAGTCCTGAGACCGAGTATGAAGAGACTTTAATTCTCAGTCCTGAGCATCATTTCTCTGAGTCTGGGTATGAGTGTTGTCTTCACAGAGCCCTTTTTTGCTGATGGTTTTCCTGAGGCTGGTTGGAGGTATAAGAGTTCAGCTGATCTGTAGCCGTTTGCATGTACAAGGCAGTGTGCCCCACACTGTAGTGTACCATGGGCTCTAGTCAGGACTCAGCCTGGTTTCCTTGTGGATATGTTCCAAAGTTGTCCATGTTTGCCCCAAACAAAATAGTACCCAGAAGGTTTTTATTCCATTGGACAATTCATTTTTTTTCCTCAGCAGTTGTAGGACAAGAAAAGGAGAGACTGCTAGTGTGACCCTTTGATCTCTTTCGAGAGTGACAGCCAGGACTTTGTCCTAAAGCATCTTTAGTGGGCACATTGTAGCTTCCTCTACTGGAATGTTGATGATGGGGTGATAATGGGTGGGATGAAAATAAATCATCAACATTTTTTTTAGACTCAAAAATTATTTTTTTTAATTTATTTTTTATTTTTTTAAATTTACATCCAAATTAGCATATAGTGCAACAGTGATTTCAGGAGTAGATTCCTTAATGCCCCTTACCCATTTAGCCCATCCCCCCTCCCACAACCCCTCCAGAAACCCTCAGTTTGTTCTCCATGTTGATGAGTCTCTTCTGTTTTGTCCCCCTGTTTTTATATTTTTGTTTTCCTTCCCTTATGTCATCTGTTGTGTCTCTTAAAGTCCTCATATGAGTGAATTCATGATTTTTGTCTTTCTCTGAGTGACTAATTTCACTTAGCATAGTACCCTCCAGTTCCATCCATGTAGTTGCAAATGGCAAGATTTCATTCTTTTTGATTGCTGAGTAATACTCCATTGTATATATATACACCACATCTTCTTTATCCATTCATCCATCGAGGGACATTTGGGCTCTTTCCATACTTTGGCTGTTACAAACTTTGGCTGTTATAAACATGGGGGTGCATGTGTCCCTTCGAAACAGCACACCTGCATCCCATGGATAAATGCCTAGTAGTGCAATTGCTGGGTCGTAGGGATAAATCATCAACATTTTATTATTTATTTATTTATTTATTTATTTTCAATATATGAAGTTTATTGTCAAATTGGTTTCCATACAACACCCAGTGCTCATCCCAAAAGGTGCCCTCCTCAATACCCATCACCCATCCTCCCCTCCCTCCCACCCCCCATCAACCCTCAGTTTGTTCTCAGTTTGTAAGAGTCTCTTATGCTTTGGCTCTCTTCCACTCTAACCTCTTTCTTTTTTTTCCTTCCCCTCCCCCATGGGTTTCTGTTAAGTTTCTCAGGATCCACATAAGAGTGAAAACATGGTATCTTTCTTTCTCTGTATGGCTTATTTCACTTAGCCTAACACTCTCCAGTTCGATCCATGTTGCTACAAAGGGCCATATTTCATTCTTTCTCATTGCCACGTAGTACTCCATTGTGTATATAAACCACAGTTTCTTTATCCATTCATCAGTTGAAATCATCACCATTTTAAAGATGAAACTGAGTCACAGAAATAAGGTAACCTGTTTTGGATCCCACAAGAGGAGGCAAAGCTGGGTCAGAAATCTGAATCTCTTTGGCCTGGATGTGCAGATTCTGTGAACAGTTGAAGGAGAAAGATGGTGGTGGCTGTTGGGGGAATTAAATGCTCTCTTCCCAGTGACCTTCCTTTTCTAACAGGGAGATGGGAAGATTTCGCTGCTGGTGACCCCTCTCTCAAAACCGAGACCACACATCTGTGTGCTCATGCATGCATTTGTCTGGGTTAAATGTGTGAGGAGGTGATGTCAACTCTAAACTCCCTGGCTTAATTTCCTCTCCATTGATTCAGAAGTGGAAAAAGAAATGTCAGAACTCTTGAAGTGACTTTAAAACAAAGGTGCAGTGAAAGTATTAAGATCAGAAAAGAAAAAGAAATAGCTATTTTTAGAACTGAAGTTGCATTTTCTCACTGACTCCTGGCTGCTTGTTAAGTGCAGAGGCCTCACCCTAGGCTGCTTTGGTTCTCCCTGTTGGTTCACTGTAGTTCAGACTCCCTGTGCCCCACCTGCGGTGCTGGATTGCTACTGTTTGTTTGGATTTCACATGTTTCAGGGGCTGGGGACATTGGGAGAAGGGGCTGATCTCTTAGCACTAACACTACTTCTCCCACAACTGCAGCAGTGTTTTTTTTTTCATTCCTTTCTTCTTCCTTCCTGTTTACCTTTGGCTTTGAATGAGTCAATTGGCATGTCTCTTTGTACTGGGAAAATTCACTCTTAGCCATGAGCAAGAGAGAGGGCAGGAGGCAGGGTTACAAACAGATATAAAGGTATGTTTGTGTCTGCATCTCTATTTCTGGGGGCAAGGGACAGTGTTGCCACCCATTAAATATTTATTGTATTAGCAACCTCTGGTCATCCCTGCTAATGAAGGGAAGGGATGGTATGATAATCCAAAATAGCACAAAGTTCCAAGTTATTTATATTTGATTTGGCAGTGCTTTACAATAAAACCCCATGAATTCAACCTAATTAGGAAGAAGGCCAGTTTGGATTAGTGAAGCCCAAGTTACATTTTATGGAAAATTGATTTTGTAGCTTCCGATTGCTTACAGCAATTTGAATTAGGTATCAAAGTCTACAGTAGAGATTCTTAGGACAGTTTTAATGACTAGTTAAAAATATTTGGCACAATATTGTAAAATTTTATAGAATTGGCTACCTTCAAAGTGATTTAGACATTTCAAAACTGTCCTCTTAGGAGTTTTAACTATTTCTATCAATCTTGAGGTTATGAACAATGGCCTGCCTGACACATGGTAGGAAAGTAAATGCCTATTAAGATTTCTGTTAGATTTGAATGAACAAAACTGACCTACATGATAATTTTTTTTCCCTAGCAGATCTATGTATGTATCTTAGTTATGTATTGTTAAAGCTAATACAGATGGGGAGTCATGTAATTTGTTTCTTAGAATGTCTTTATATAGAAATATACTTTTCTGTTGATGCAGGTGATAATTTTGTGATGCTCTAATTTATAACTGGTACCTCCAGTTTTAGTTTTTTAAAAAAACTATCTTCTTGGGTCTCTAGCCTTCTTTTTCTTCATACTGAGTCATCTGTAAACAACCACTAAAGCATTACAGGTAAACATCTTTTTGTTTTTACAGGACAGTTCTGGCTGTGCTTAGGTTCTATTAATGATAGCCCTGACATTTAGTCTTGATGTGAAAGCAGGTAAGATGAGTGAGTGGTTCCTAAATACTGGAACCTGTAGATGGGATGCATGGGAATCACCCAGGGAGCTTTAAAAAATAAAAAATTCATGGGCTCCACCCCAGAGATTCTGATTCAGTGGGTGTTGGTGTAGCTCCGGAATTTCTATTTTTAACCAGCTTTCTGGTTGCTTCTGGTGGGCACCCAAACACAAAGAGGTTGGCGGGAGTGGTTAAAAAGCCAGTAGCTGACAAGGACCCGGATTTGTCTTCCATCTGTGCACAGCAGATTGGAAGCTGCTTGATTTAGGAGCTGTGAGATAGTGGGGGCCTGTAAATGTGAAGTGGGGAACCTGGTCCTTTGAGAATAAAGCTAATGAGGCACATCATGTTTGTACTTCATACCAGAGTCTAGTTCTCTCTGTTGATGGTTTCTTCCAAAGAAGTCCTCTCTGCCTGGAAAAGGGTGACTGGTTATGCCTGGATTTGCCTTCTTGGTCAAGGGCCACATTCCAAACCTTGGTCTCCAGAGACCTTTAATACTAGCAACTGTTTGTTTGAATGCAGTGACCCTTCACTTTACTCAGTGCTGCCCCCTCAAAGAGCCACCTCACCTTCATTTTCTCCATAACCCTCCCCCATCTGTTCAGAGGCCGCAGTTAATCTTGCATAGCACCTAACAGAACAGGGCTGCCCTCCAGATAATTAGCAGCTGAGATCATGCTAGTGGCGTGCCGTGTGGAGTCAGCCCTTTCCATGCTGGTAGGTGGGGTTAGAATCAAGGAGTAAAGCCCAAAGTACCGGTAACAGGAAGTTCCAAAGAAATACTCATAGATTTGAATTGTTACAGACAGTTCATTATTTACTCCGTGAAATAGACTTACTTAAGGGCCATGAGGAGAGGTTATGTCATTTGCAGATAAAGGTGTGCTACAAATCCAGAACCAGTGATGTCCATGAGCCCTGGGGAGGTTTCAGTAAAAGGCCATTGCTTGAAAATCGGCTTCATTAGAACCCTCCCCCTGCCCCTAATTTGTAGGGTTGCTCATGAGTGAAGTGTCAAGGACTTGGGTTCTTGTCAAAGGCAATTAAATGGGACTTAAAGCTCCAGTTTTCGGGAATGAGAATTAAAAATAAAAGTGAGCTCCATTTGAGAGGGTTGTGCCATCTATCTTCTTAGTTGTCAATCTCTGCTCCCCAGTACCCAGCTCTGGAAGAAGAAAATGTGACATCTTAGGGGAATTCAGCAACTTTATCCTTGCAACAAAATTCTTGGTGGTCAATTCATGCATGGAAGCATTTCATTTGCTTAAGAAGTTGCAGAATTGGGTAAGAAGATTTGCCATAGTCTTAAGCATTGTAGACACATGTGGTGCATTGGAAGGAGCCCCACCCTAGGCCAGGTGAGAAGACCTGAGCACATGCTGTGATGAGTTTTGTAATTGTGAAGCTCTGGTGTGAGCATCAAGCAGTGCTGGGCCCGCAGTGTGCCCTTCTGCATGGCTTCCTGGGGGAACATGTCTCAGTAGTCACCCTCTCTATCATGGAAGTCATTGGTAGGCAGGGATGTGTCCTTACCGGTGGGTAGAAGGTGAGGCTTTTTCTTGGCCAGAAGGAATGCCCAGTTTCTGGTTCTTGGCCTAAGCACGGCATATACAGAAGATCTTAGGGTTAAATTGAAAGCCCATCAAGCTTGAGTGGGTAGTATGTTTCTTGTACTGTGAAGTCCTGCTAACCTGGATGAACTGGATGAATTACAGCTTAGGAACTGGTGAGCATACTTAGTGTTTTAAAATAAATACGGCTTTATCACTTCAGAAATTGTGACAAAATACATGTAACATAAAGTTAGCCATTTTAACCATTTCGAGATGTATGATTGAGTGGCAGTACATTCACAATGTTGTGCCATCATTACCAGTACCTAGTTCCAGTCTTAGCACTTGTAAGTATAGGAGATACTATTTACTTATTTTTAAAATGTTTATTTTTGAGAGTGCGCAAGTGGGGGAGGGACAGAGAAAGAGATGGACAGAGGATCCAAAGTGGGTTCTGTGTTGATGTGGGACTCGAGATCATGAACCATGAGATTATGACTTGAGCTGAAGTTGGACACTCAACCAACTTAACCACCCAGGTGCCCCAGAAATATTTTTTTAAAATTTTTTTAACATTTATTTATTTTTTTGAGACAGAGACAGAGCATGAACAGGGGAGGAGCAGAGAGAGAGGGAGACACAGAATCCGAAACAGGCTCCAGGCTCTGAGCTGTCAGCACAGAGCCCCACACGGGGCTCGAACTCACAGACCGTGAGATCATGACCTGAGCCGAAGTCGGACGCCTAACCGACCAAGCCACCCAGGTGCCCCTCAGAAATATTTTTTAAATAACTGACAAGTTTTCTATCCGGAACACACCTTATTACTTCACGCATGTTATCTCTCCTCTTTGTCTCTCATGTGTAAATAAACGAAGTACGTTACATGGATTGCATAGTCTGATGGTACCCAGAATGACCTTGGAAATTCTGTCAATGACTATAACTGGGCATTTAAAGACTGGCTCATGCTCGTGTGGTAGATGCAGAACCACGGTTCCCAATCCTGACACAATAGGTTGTCTTGAATGTGTTTATAATTGGCAATAAATTTTCCATAAAATATAGTATTGAACTAAAGTCTTTAAGAATAATTTCCTTCCTTTGCTTGAATATTTTCCCCTCAAGTCTTGTTTACATTGTGAATTTTCACGGCAAACCCTTTTTTTGGCCGAGCTTAGACTAAATTTTACCACAAATTCCAAATTACAGGAGTCGTGAACTTTTCTTCTTCCTGAGTTGGCCTTGTACTGGTGGAAACTTAAAGTGTGTAAAGTAATGAACTGTTCTGTGTTTGGGGTGGAGGGTTTGGGAGGTGGACTTGGGAGAAAGCATGCCTCTGTTCTTACAGGGTTCAGGGTCGGGTGAGGCTGGGGCGGGGAGGCAGCTAACACAGGCTGAAGCTGACTGGGGATGCAGGCAGAGAGAGGACAGTGCTAGAAGACTCTGCTGCAGCCGAGGCAAGGACTCTTAGAAACCTTAGTTCCTTGGTGTCCTTTAGAGGCAGAAGATGGGTGTTAGGAGCAGTGGTTTGAACAGGTTGCATGTGGCTGGATGCACAGCACAGCTTGCATCCACTCTAGGTTGCGTGATCAATGGCATGGGCTCATGGAAAGCCTGTCTGCGAGCAGAGTCTTTTTCCAAGAGTCCACAGGGCTGTGTAGCTGGACAGTGGTGGACTTGGGTTCTCTTTCTTATGTTTTTTGTTTTATTGTGGTAAGATATACATGACATACATTTTATCATTTTAACTGTTTTAAGTGTGTAATTTAGGGCATTAAGTACATTTACGTTGTTGTACGACCATCATCACTGTCCGTCTCTAAAACTTTTCCGTTTTCCCCAAACTTGAAACTCTGTGAAATAACTCCTCCCTGTTCCCCTATTTCCCAGCCCCAGGCAACCCTTGTTATGCTTTCTCTCTGTATGAATTTGACTCCTCTAGGTATCTCATATAAATGGAATCATACACAATTTGTTCTTTTGTGGCTAGGATCTTAATCTTTTTTTTTTTTTTTTTTTTGATTAATGAAGTATAGCTGACCTACAATGTTATTAGTTTTATGTGTACATTGTAGTGATTGAATTCTATACATTCCTTAATGCTCACCATGATAAGTATAGCCACTGTCACCATATGTTTTAAAAATATCATTTACTATATTCCCTATGCTGTACATTCATCTCCATGACTTATTTATTTTATACCTGGTGATCTGTATCTCTCAATCCCCTTCACTATTCTGCCCATCCCTCCACCTACCTCCTCTCTGGCAATTGGTAGTTCATTGTATTTAAGAGTGTGTTTTTGTATTTTTGTTGATTTGTTTTATAAATTCCACGTATAAGTAAAATCCTGTGGTATTTGTCTTTCTCTGGCTTATTTAGCATCATCCTTTCTAGGACTATCTGTGTTGTCATGAATGGCAGGATTGCATTCATTTTGATGGCCAAGTAATACTCTACTGTATCTATATATACTGCATCTTTTCCAGTCATCTGTGGGTAGATACTTGGGAGTTTCCATCTCTTTGCTATTGTAAATAATGCTGCGGTAAAAATAGGCATGCATAGATCTTTTCGAGTTGGTGTTTTCATTTTCTTTGGGTAAGTATCTAGTAGTGGAATTGCTGGATCATTGGGTAGCTCAATGAAAAAAATTTTTTTTTAATGTTTATTTTTGAGAGACAGAGCATGAGCAGGGAAGGGGCAGAGAGAGAGGGAGACACAGAATCTGAAGCAGGCTCCAGGCTCTGAGCTGTCAGCCCAGAGCCCGACGCAGGGCTTGAACTCACAAACTGTGAGATGATGACCTGAGCCAAAGTTGTACGCTCAACCGACTGAGCCACCCAGGAGTCCCAGGGTAGCTCTATTTTTAATTTTTTGAGGAAACTCCGTACAGTTTTCTATAGTGGTTGCACCAACTTATCTCACCAACAGTGGACAAGGGTTTCTTTTTCTCCACATCCTCTCCAACATTTGTTATGTCTTGTCTTTTTGATACTAGCTATTCTGACTGGTGTGAAGTAATCAGCTTGTTGTTTTGATTTGCATTTCTCTGATGATTAGTGATGTTGAACATCTTTTCATGGGTCTCTTGGCCATCTGTATGTCTTCTTTGGGGAAATGTCTATTCAGGTCCTCTGCCCATCTTTTAACTGAAAATCTTTTGGTGTTGTAGAAGATTTTAAAAAACATTTTGGATATCAACCCTGTATCAGGTCATTTGCAAATTTCTTCTCCCATTTGGTAGATTGTGTTTTCATTTTGTTATGGCTTCCTTTCCTCTGCACTGCACTTAACTCTAGTTTTCTTAACATGACTTTATCAACTAGCCCATATGGTGTCTTTGGGGGAAATACAAAAAGCACCCCCTTTCTTTGGGTAGGTGCAGTCCCTGGCCAGAACCTGAGCTTGACAAGTGGAGCATAGTGTAGATTTTAGCCCCCACCTGTTTCTTTGGCCAAACATAATTATGTAGTGACCAACTTGAACAACTCTTTTATCAGACCCTCAAAAGATTTCCTCTTCCCTGGAGCTCCTGGCTGGGTGTCTTCCCTGTTACCCATTTCTATTCTTCCAGCCCCTTTCTCCTATTCCCTAGTTCCCTTTGCTGCTTTAAGGTTCATGTTTGTTCATTCTCCTCAGAATGGGGCTTCCTAAGAATTGAAAAGCTTTCAGAGACCACCAGAAAAGGTTGGTGGGGCTTCTAGGAACACACATAACTCGTTCACATGTCATTTGGTGCGAGCTAAGTGCAAATGACTCAGGTTGATTAGATTTCCGTTAGAAATACTCAGGGGGTTAAAAATTAAGAGGAATAGTGTATAGAAAAATAATTGGAAGGTTTTACTTATGCTGATGCCTCTGAAAACTAGTGGAAATATTTTGCAAACTGAAAATGCAGCTGGTTGAGTGTGCTCTGAACCGTGCTGGGCCCTTGCCCCTACCTCTTTTAATAAAGCAGTGGCTGAATTGAAAGCAATCTAGGCAATAATGAATATTCTTGTAAATCTCTCTGGTTGAGAAACTCTAAAAATATGGCCAGAGCCCAAGCAGCAGCACCTATTCCCTCTTAATTCTACTATAATACTCGAATGATATTTTATAAGTCATTAAACTTTAATTGATGCCATTTTACTAAGGAGATTTTAAAAGCAGTGATGGCAGTAATTGGACTGATTAAGATGACTTCTAATTGTTTATTATGTGCTATGTGAAAAAGATTTCTATCCAAAATGTTGATTGTTTTTGTTCAGATGTCCAAGGAGTTGGCTTATTTATTATTGTTGGTGGTGGTGTTTTGAAGTGGTGAATCTAGTGAGAGACCTTAGCATGGTTGAGAAATGATACGGATGAATTTTCATGCCCTGTCACTGTGGAGGTGTTGGAGCACATACTGGTGCAGAACAAGGAAGAAGCTGTATAAAATTTAAAAAAAATTACAAAATGCAACAAATCTGGGTAAAGTCATCTAGTGGAGGAATTTTTCAACATGTTAGCTTTGGTGAGAAAGAAATGGAGGCTGAGATTTGTTAAGGTCAAAGCCTCGGCCTGGTCTTTTCACTTTGCTTTTGTTGGTTTACTGCACTAAGGGCATTACTCAAACGTATGCTATTGTGGTTGAGCTTCTTTACCCTTCCTTCTTCTGACATTCCTGGGCAAGGCTGTCTGCACTCAGGACAGGCATGTTACACAAGTGGGGAGAACTGTAGACTTGAATATCTGGCCAAATACTTTGTTGCAGCAGTTAACTGTGGCTCAGGATTAAACATTAAGACAGTGCTATCTGGCTTTCCTCCTCCCTTCTTCTGTAGTTTTTTTTCCCTTCTGAGTTTGGTCATTCGTTTTTGCTGCCTCCAGAGTTTTCAGAAGTTAGATTGTTACTCTGTTATAAAAATAACACATATATCAGACTTGCAGATAGCCACTAGCTAAGAAGAGAGGCATTTGGGGGCAGTGAGGGACAGGGGAACCATGCAATGAGTGAAGAATGTAGATGTTGACTTGTTTCATGACTGGTGTCCCAAGACCCAGAGTGGATACAGGAGAATGGTGTTATATGGGAAGTCTAAAATATTTATGGATTGGACTCCATCTCTACATTTCTTTGCTCCTCATCTGCAAACCACACTTTTTTTTTTTTTTCTTTTCCCCAGCCCTACCCCTGGGGCAGCTGTCCCATTTTCTGGGTAAAGAACAATGTGAGGATTCCACAGTTGCCCTTAAGTGTGATTGCTGAGGCTATAGTGTTTGCGGGAGTTCTTCAGGTTGCGCCTTGTTCTTTCATAAAAACAAGATTTCTTATGCAAAATGGGTCACTTGAAAGCACCAAACAATTTCTCCAGAGCAACAGCCAGTGTTTCATGCAGGAGAGATGTTAGCAAACCACTGACATATGGATGTGATCTCTGTTACTTTGACCAGATTTGGTTTCTACAGAGTGCGTGAGAAGGGAAGATAAATTTTGTCCTAGTAATACTATAGCGACTCATAAATAAATGGTTACCCTTTGGTGCTTGCAGTTTTCATTAAAGTCGCCTGAGCTTTGTTATTGACACCATAGGTTGCCTATTCAGGGAAATGCAGTAAAATTTATCAGTGTGCTTTCTACACCTAATAAATCATCCAAACAGGGAACCATATGGCAGATAAGACCTTGAAAATGTGGCTTCAGCATGTGAGGAGTCAAGTTGCTGAAATCTTGAATGATTACAGCCTGCACATTTTCCCCTGGAATATCTTATAGTTATTTTACATGCCATTTTCTTGTTCACCCTATCACCTCTTTGTCTCTCTCGCTCTTCCCTCTTTTACCCCTTCTAGTGTCATTCCTCTTTGGCTGTTCTTTCTCACTCTTTGTTTTTCTTTTGGGTGGGGGTATAGCTTTGGTTTCAGCTTTAAAATAGGCGTCCAGAGCAGATAAGACGTTTTTATAATGTCCTGCTGGTAGGAGGAAGAGGGGCAGGGAGGAGCAGAGACTGACGGGAAGGGATGATGTATGTGGCGGCTGTGTCCCTACTCTCCTCCAGCCCATTGTCATTAATCACGGCCATTAGTTTTCAGAGCTGCCTTGTCTGCACTGTGCCTCAGAAAAGCCATTGTTTTTTCATGCCACAGACTAGGGGAAAAAAGGGAAGAAAGAAATCCTAGTACTTTATTTCTCCTTCCTCATTCAGCCTCCTAGAATGTCTCTCCTCTCTTGTCTTCCTCCCACTCCTACCTCAATCCAGCTGTCTTTTCTCTCGTTAGAAGTTGGTGGTGGCAGTGGCAGCAGCCGTGGTGGGGACATAACCCCAAACTTTCAATGCCTCTCCAGTACCTGGGTTTTATTCATTTATCCGGCAATGTGGCACAGGACACAGAATTGGGATGTATTCACTGAGTCATAGCTGTGTTACTCATGATACAGTATTTAATTTACAAAGAGGTTCTGTGGACATTTGTGAGGTTTTTCCTTTTTTTGAGTTATGGGCTACATTTATTACCTGAGGATACAGCATGATAGGAGAAATGTGCCTGTAGCAGAGCATCTGTGCTGAGTGGCTGGGGAAGAGAAGTCTGCTACTGGGGAGGTGTAGTTAGGTGCTTACCAAGCCTTGACCATGTCTTCGGGATTCCATCACGGCTTGGCAAGTTCTTCAAGAGCAGCTGTGGATTATGGTCAGTTGATGCCACTCAGTCCACTTGGGTGAATCTCAGTGGTTGACAGGAGATGGCCATTTTCCTTTCCTTTGTCTCTGCAAGCTCAAGACTTGGCCCTGCTGACTCTATTGGCTTTGTGGCTGTTTAGTGGCAAATCATAACTGAGTCATATACAGGATGTATGCTTACTATACTAATATCTTTAAAAAACTGCATAACATTTTGTAAAACATGAAGGCCAACTTCTGAGAGCATACAAGTGTAATTTTAAGTCTAACTTTATGAAATGTTCTGTGAAAATAGCAAATTGTTGGTACAAGGAGAAGTAGAAGAATTAATGAAAAGTTTGTATGACATTTTTAAAAAGAAAACTATTAATTACTTTCAAGAATAAAATTGAACTAGGATCCTTTAATATTGATGAGTAGAAGTACTTTGGGTACTTATTTTAATGGCAATATTGCAGTTATTTGCTTTTAATGCATTGGATAAATATTTATAGTATAGGAAAAAAGCATGTGAGCAAAAAATTAGAAGACCAGGATTACGCTTCTTTTACTTAGGACCTCTCTAACTTTAGTTAAGTTACTTGATCTCTGAATGCCAGTTTTGCCTTCTGTCAAATGAGAGGTTGGTTCTAGATCAATGTTTCCCAAAGTGTTGAGTCATGGGTGATATAGAATATAATTTTAGGTGGTACATGGAATGGACTTTAAAATTTTTATTAAGTGTTTATGATTACAGTGTACTTCTGTTAAATAATAACGGCTATCAATTTATGGCTGTATTATAATTTTCTTATTTTAATTTCTGAATTAGCAGAAAAATGAGTAATTTAGAAGAAAAAAGGTAAAGTCTGTAATAGTGCTACTATTGTGGAGATAGGGCTAAAATTACGATACAGTATCAGATGACCAAATGTTATCCAGATCCAATGATCAGGGTCTATGAGTTAAATGATAGTTTATGCGTTAAAATGCATGATGTATACACACACACAATCTTAAAAGTTTAAACATTCTTGGGGAGGTTGGGTGGCTCAGTCGGTTGAGCATCTGGCTCTTGGTCTCAGCTCGAGAGACCAAGATCTGGCTCATGATCTCTGGGTCATGAGTTCAAGCCCCTTGTTGGGCTCCTTGCTGGATGTGAAGCCTACTTAACAACAACAACAAAAAAGTTTAAACATTCTTTATCATCGTTTTCACTATGTTTATAAAGTTAACTTTAGTGGGGTTGTGTCTGAATGATTTCAAATTCTGATTTACTGAGATCTTTATGAAGATAGCTATATACTTATGAATCTGATAATTTCACAGCATGATTCTAGACATTGGGGAAGTCTGAATGTCTAAGACATGGTGCTGGGGCTCTGTAGAGCACCTCTTACATGGTTTCATTTGAAGACATCTAGAAAGGCAAGAATATACCACCATACTCTCTGCCAGGGCGTCAGAACTTCCTGTTCTCTGGAATTTCAGTGGTTTCATATCTGTCGGAGCATCAGAGTCACCTGATCATTTAAAAAATACAGATACCTGGGCCCTATCCCAAATCTGAACAGACTCTGAGGATGGGAGCTGGGGATGACCCAGGTCTGCCCCAGTATTTGGGAACTGCTGGGTTAAGGAACTGATAGTCCCTGTGGAAAGTATGTTTTTGTGGAATAGACACTATTGGCTTCAACAGCCATTGCATCCTTGGCTTGAGTCCCTTTATCAGGTTAGTGGTATTACCTCCAAGGCATGTACATACAATATTGAGAGGCATCCAGATAAGATCCTGATATTGGACATTTCTGGATGGATAGCATAGTAGGGAGTGGTCTGGGGAGGCCAGAGCAACAGCCTCAGGGCAGGTGGGGAAGGCTTTCATGGTTCTCCCCAGCATAACCTCTAAGTGGAAGCAGTGAGCCTATATCATTTAGCAAATGGCTCGTTTAGGATACCTGGTGGCAATATCATAGCAAGTTGGCAGCTTGTGTCTCCCTCTTACCCAGAAAATTTGGCCATTTAAGTATCCCCTTCTATGTTAGATGGTGGGATTAAATTTACCCTCTAGTTAAGTAATATCTTCCTTCTAGTACACCCCTTTTATCATGCCAGTCTCCTCAGTCAGAGTCTCATTCATTGGCTCCTACTGACTTAGAGAACCAAGTGCAGTCATTAGCTTGGACTGTGCTCTGTCTATCCTCACTGGACTTCTCTCCTGCTACTCTTGTGTCTATACCCTCTGCTCCAGCCAAACCAATCTTATCACTTCACAAGCATGTCTTGTTCTTTCTTATCTTCCTTTACTCTGATCTGTCTCCCTGAGTCACTGCGTGGATTCCATTCTTAGTCCAGCACAGTTCTTGAGGTCAACTGCTGTCTCCTCTTTGTTGCATAAACCCTCGCACCACTGTCTGTCAATGTCTGGACTTTGGCTCCCCTAGAGGAGAAGGTGGCAGGATGGAGTAAACCTTACAACACCTGTGCTACCAAAGACCATGACCTTGGGCAAGTCCCCTTCATTGGGCCTCCATCTCCTCTGCTAGAAGACAAGAACACCGAGAATAAACAACCTCTCCCATCTCCTAGGAAGATCATAGGAGATGATGAATGTAGAGGAGCTTTGTGAATAACAACATACTGTACTCATGTAAGGGATATTCTTTGGGAATTAATCATGGACTGACTTGTGGCTGCTCTTGTATTGCTGTCTTATAATGCAGTTCACCTGCTGTATTGTTGTTCAACATTTCCTGTCTTGACTCTACCTTGGCCTTTTCTTTCCTTGGCAAATAATTTTCAACTTATTAAAATGCTATTCGTTATGAAATAACACTGTGAAATGATGGAAAAATTTGCTTGCAAGATCGATTCTCTTTAAATCTCTCCTTTCTTCCCCCTCTTTCCATCATAAGCTTCCATCTTTATGTAGGCACTGTTAGCATATTTATCTGTCTCTGTATCTGTCTCCCATCCTGCTGTCCTGTTGATATAGAGTGCTTCTTTGTGTGTCTCCTGGAAACTCTTGAAGGGAAGCTACTTGCAGGTATTGGGGAAATGCCCTTGGTTTGTGGCTGACAAGTACGTTTGTAGTGCTTGCTGCTGGTTTTAATCAGTACCAAAAGGTGCAGTTAATTGCTGCGTTATGGGATGCATGTTCTATGATGGGATGTGAACATACAAAGCCTCAAAGGTTTTCCTGTTCTTTGGCTGGGATTGAGAGAAAAATATCCATGTCTTTATGTTCCTCTCCCAATTTTTCTTTCTACCTCATCTTCTTACCTTTATTTCTACCTTTCTTCAGCATCCCACTCTACCTCTTCTGAAGATGATCTTGTGCAGTGGCTCCCTGTCAGACAGCAGCCCTCCCTGAGGTAAAGGCTGGGGAAGGCAGCATCTGCTTTGGAGTTAAGTAGATCTGGGTTCACGGTGGTCTCTGTAAACATGAGGGTTGTGTGACCTGTGTATACAAGTTGCTTAACCTGAGGACCAGTGTCCTGGTCTGTGAATGCAGCAGCATATGTCCCAGTGCCCAACAGAGCATATTCAGTAATTTTATATGTTTTTCCTTACCTTTATTTCTTCCTACTTTGTTTTAATAACAGCAGTCCACCCCAACTCCCATGTAGTTTTATCTATATTCATCTTGGGTTCCGAATGTGCTCCCACAGCAGCTGATGTAAGAGTCCTGGGCCAGCACACCCAGAACAGGCCCTTTAGGAGTGTTTGAGGGCAAAGGCCAAGAGTGCATGTTGCCTCCCCCTTTGAAGGAATTGTGCATTTACATATTGGGCCTGTTTATGCCATTCTTTGGTTCTACCTCAGTTTGGATTCTAAGTATCAGGAAAGGAGAATATTGAATGAGCTGTGCCTGTTGGTGTACAATTCAGGCACAAATGTAAAAACCAAACTCGCACTTAAGATTCTTAATACAGGTTGAATATCTCATTTAAAACCTCTCTCATTGAGAACCTAGTTATAAACGGGTCAAGTTGAGGAGTTCACTGATTTTATTTTCTGCTGTGGATTTTGGCTGGGGGTTGGCCTTCTAAAGCAGTAATGCAGGTTCCTCCACTTTCATGTATCCTTGTGCTTGATCCTGGGTGGGCAGGCATCTTCTTGGCATCTCATGCCTTGCAACCCCTGTTTTTAGTCTTAGATACACAAAGTCTTGCTCACCTTGAATGTACTTTTTCTTTACTCAACTTTTGACTTGCTTTTTTTTTTGAATTGCTTTTTAAGACCTACTTCAAATCACACCCCTTTGCAATTCCTTCCTTAAGCAACCCCTTTAGTGACTGTGAGTTACTTCTGTAGGAATTGCTGGTGAGTATTGCATTTGACAATTAATCCTTAGGACTTGGTGGTGTTTCTTCATTTTGAACTGTAACTTTGAACTTTGTGGTTCTCTTTTTTCATAGGTGTGTGTCCAATCTTATACTTTCTCCATAGGGTTTAGAGCAATGTTCAGCATAGAGTGGATGTTGAGAAACTGTTCTGTTGGTAGATTAGACTGAATGACTTGTCCTCACTCCCGGGTACCTCCCCTGTTCTCCCTGGAAGGCATCCCTTCTTTGTTTCTGGATTAGCTATTCTGCCTGCTGTTGGTTGGTAAGTACCTTGTCAGTCATTGAGTAGGCACCCAGAGAATTGCCCTATCCCAGTGGTAGAAGCCAACTTCTTGCTGCCCCAGCAGAGGAAGGTGAGTGAAGTACTTTCTCAGCTCACACAATGGCATTTCTCAGAGGTTTGTAAGCTCTCTGGAACCATGTGTGTGCATAGTATAGAACACTGGCCATGGTAGATGGAGGGAGAGGCTTCTCTGAGGTTCTGCTGGTGCCTCATTCCTGTTTGGCCTCTGCTGGGGCCCCTTGGAAGAAAAGTCTGGGCTGCCTCTGAGTAGAAAGAGGGAAATGAGGAAGACAAAGAAGGTGTGGGCTACTGTTCTTTGCAGGTCGAGAGGCCATTTCCTGGCACTGGTTGCTGATTTCCACCTCTCTCTGCTTATCTCCTCCATGATTATAAAGTGGTTTTGGCTATTTACCTAAAACACATAATCCAGGTGCCACAACATCAATCAAATGTTGACTTGATAGTGCTGGCAATTGCCTCCAGTTCAGGAAAAATTTGTCTGCTTTGGTTTTGTGCAGTGAGTAAATTGATTTTCTGAAAACTCTGTGTGTGTGTGTGTGTGTGTGTGTGTGTGTGTGTGTGTGTATTAGAATGGAATTTGATTTTTTTAGGGGGATTTGTTTTCTTCAGGGGTGATGGCATAGGAAGAGAGAACATAAAGTGTTTTGTGTGAGCTTGAGAACGAATAAATGCAGACATGAACAAAGACAAGACAGATATGAAATTAATGATGTTTTACTAATTCATTGCATTTGCAAGATGCAAGATATCCCAAAGATAGGAGGGGCCAGACACATCAAATGCTCGTGCACACAGAATAGCGTGTGTTGGGGTTTGATTACCTTCTTTCCTTCCCTACGGCCCCCTATTATAAGTAGGCATGCAGCCATTGTGCATGTAGTCTTGTCTACAGTTTTTACTTTTTGCAAAGTCATATGTTTTTAGCTCTGATTGCAGCCACTACCAAGTGGCTCACCTTGTCTTGAGTAATGAGAATAAACAACTGGTCACTGCACTGACCACTGAAACTAATAAAGATATATAGTACCGGGCTGGCTTAGGGAGTCACAGACGCATTCTTAAACTCTATGTGACATTTATACCAAAGGAACATGATTCCAAACTCACTCACTGCTTACCCATTCTGAGAAAGAACAAACTATTTGACTGATGGTTTGCTAAATTTAATATGCTTAGCAAGTAAAATTATTGCCTACTCTAATGCTGTGTAATTATTAAGATACACTGCTTTTAAAAATACCAAGTGAATAATATTGATTTAGTGAACTGCTATTTAGAAAAATGCCAGCAAAGGAGGAATATTTTATTTTAGCTGCCTTAGAGCTGTAATGGGTCTGGGCTGAGATATGCATGTGGAAATAAATTATGTACAAGGTAAACTATTTTGTTATGCAGTACCCATAATATTAATTAAGCCGTAATTTTACCAACAATGCTTTAATTTAACAAATAAACAGGAATCATCTGTACCATTCTTTCAAATATATAACTTTGGGACCATAATAAAACATGCAGGAGCACCTGCAGTTAATTGTAAAGCAAACAGTGAGACTAGCAACTTTAAAGGGTAATTGTAATTTATAATTTATTTATTTGACTTATGCTGGATATAATTACTGTTATAATGCATTATTATTTTCAGTCCGGCATAAGATCTATCTGATTCCAATTTAACAGGCAGCCTGGTGGAGCTTTCTGCTTAGGCCCCTTGAAAGTGTGCTCAGCTCCTTCCGTTCCCCGCAATGGGAGCTTGTAAAATAAAGAAGAATGGATGGGCTACTGTCAAAGACAATCCTTGTTCAAAGCTGTAAGAATATTTCCATTTCCATTTAAGCCAAGAATTTTCCCTGCCCTCACAGTCTGTTAGATAACAGTAGTGGGGAGTGAGGTTGTCAGGGTCTTCACGCAGCGAGGGCGCCGAGGGTGAATGGGCCAGGCTGGTGGTTCTGTGAGGAGGGAGGTGATGCAGCGAGAGGGATGGGTACACGGCCAGCTTTTCCCTAAATTCTTGTCTGAGGGTTGCTGGTGTTTATTGTTGTGGTGCTTTTGGGCTTTGTTGTTGTTGTTATTTTCAAGAGCAGCCTGGAAGGAACAGCCCGAGGGGGAAAAATACCATCGTGGAAGAAAAGAAGCAATTATAGCTGGCTGTTTGTTTGTGGCTAACAGAATGCTGAAATGGCAGATTTGCAAATTTGTAAGAGAGGGAAGCTTAGTGTTCATCTTTATCAGCCAAAGTGGTTTCTTGTTAGCTGAGCAGCAAGCTAGAAAGCGACCGATTTTGACAACATAATTTACATCTTTGTATAAAACTATTGCTGGCAGCTGAACTAATTTGTGCTGGATTAGGTTGTTTGTCTCTGCTGCTGACTAACCATGCAATCTATCAGAGGCCGTTTTCAAATATCACTTTTCAACTGTGCCCTTGAGAGGGGGAATTGATCGGGAATATACGGAGCAAAATTACTCCAATAACTTTATACAAGAAACAATTACGGAATCATACAGATGTGAATAATTCTGAAAAGTAGGAACAAATATGATGAATTTAGCCCTATTCCTATCTTTCACATGTGCATGAAATTTATAAATAATACAATAACGCATTATTGGCCCTGTTTCCTCTCTCTTTCTGGATCTAGGTCGATGACGGTAATAGGAGAAAGACAGGGAAGTGTTGGGTGGAAAACATTCTCGGAGACGGTATTGGAGGATTTTGCGGTGCAGGTTACATGAAAGTCACTTACGAGGTGTTGGAGACAATACTTAAAGTACTTGTGTCCCACAGAATGTCTTTTCATCCACTCTGTGTTTTATAAGTTTCAAAGTAAACGCTCTCATAGAAAGAGACATCAATCAGGCAGATATATTTGTGCTACCAACATGGGCGATAAACATACAAATATATTTTATCATGTATTTCTATGTTATATTAATAATTGTACCATGCAGAAGAGGAATGGAGTCTTTCTTCTGCTTTTAAGTAAATATCTTAAATGTTTCTTCCTGTCCTCAAGGGAAGATAACGGGATGATAGAATAATATAAGGGGGCAAAAAAGGAGGGGGTGGGGGCAGAATTCACAACTGATAACTGAGCTGGAGTTGTTTATAAGATGCCTGAGATTAGCCAGCAAACAAAAAAACCATTAAGCACCTATTATTTTAAAGCAGTGGGCACATTTTTCATCACTTCCCTCTGATAAATTTTCACTTGTGCATCCTGCTCCAGGTAATTAATTGCTTTCAGTTCAGAGGAGTAATAATGCAATAAATTATGCCAGTATTTCTAGTCAGAGGATCATATTGCAGCTTCCTAACCAAGGCAGCACTAATAACAATGCAGGGGACTGGTGGGCCAGAAGAAAAAACAGTGCTCCATTATCATAAATTGGTTATGTAAAGCGTGGAAGAACCAAGTCCTCAAAATTACTTTCAAGTGATCTTATTCGTGGGAAGTTTGCATGTTCAATGGATTTGGTTAGGCTAATCCTGTGTGAAGATTATATAGCTACTCTCAGCCCTGGAAGCCTGCTAACCTTTGGCACTCCAGCAGTGATGGTGGGGTCATTGTTGTGGGGGTAAAGCTTGAGTGGGATGCACCTTTTTGAGATGGCAGGGATGCTGCTGCTGATGGTATTCATGGTGTGTTGAGTGCTTGCCGTATAACGAGCACTGTTCTGAGCCTTTACATGGACCAACGGTATTTAATCCTGGTAGCAGACCTCTTGAGATAGGACTATTCTCATCTTAAAGATGAGGAAACTGAGGCACAGAGAGTATAGGTGAGTTGTGTAACTGGTAGGGGAGTCTGTGTTTTTAACCAACACACTGTACTGCATTCCGGAGGTTTACTCCTGATTCTAGTCTGCGTTGCAATGGATCAGGATAAGGTATGGTTGGAGGCAGTGGGGAAGGCTCTAGCTACTTTTAAAAAGTAGTTTTAATCTTCCTTGGTTACTTACCAAGTGGATACCCCACTTTGCCCATCTTCTGCAGACTTGTCTCTAACTTGTGGATCTCTTGTGTTAGCTTAATATCTTTTTCTAGGCTTAAAAAATAGCACAAATATCTGCTCCCTACCCTTTGTGTAAGAGACTTCAATAGTTCTCTCTCCCATCTTCTCCCATTCTTTTCCTTCTCAAGTTGCAACTTTCTGAAGAGCCTTATAGAGGAAATTTAGAGAAATGTTGAGTCTTTCTTTAGTATGTGGTACACTTGTATTTTCTGTTGGCAGCTTAAAGAGGAGGTGAGGATCTATTTTAGCTGACCCCCCCCCCCCCCCGCCTCCCTGCCTGTGCACAAGCAAGCCTCAACCACTTAGAGCAGCACCAGTGGCAGGAGAACCAGTTGCTCTCCACTGACCCCTCCTCCTCTCCATTGAGTTTTCAGCATCCTATACAGTGCCTGTCCAGTGGCTGGCCCTCAATAAATATTCTTCATGGGACAAATGGACGTAGTTAAGGTTTGGAAAATAAATGAAAGTGCAGAGAAGATGACAAAATATCACCCATTATCGGGCTACTCTGAGTGGACTGCTGTTAGGTATTTTCTCGTACACCTTCCAGTCTTTTTTCAGCGCATTGCCCTGTGCCCACCACAACTCCTACTGATAAGTACATTTTCTCCCTCCCAGAGAAGAATCCTAGTGCATGAAGTTTTAACTTTTTAGTCATAACGACTTTGGGGGGGCAGTTATAAAATTCCAGTGGAAATGGCAAAACAACAATGGATACTAGTGTGCGACTTGAGGTTTAGATTTCTAAGAAACACATGAAGAATGTTAAGATGCTGATAAGTTCAGGGGTAGAAGGTGCAGAAAGGATAACATTTTATTCTCTCCTTTTTACATTGTTCCTTTTGGGTCACAGCAGAACACTGGTGCTGCATTTTCTATTGGTATGTGTTCTATTCATTTTCTGGCTCTGAAATGGATCACATTGAAAATCCAATGCACTCCTCCCGTGAAGGTGGAAATAGGATTTGGAGAAAAAAGAAGAGCAAGGTATTGCCCAGACTAACGCTATAGAAACAATTCCATCTTTTCATAAAAATGCTCTAAGTCTAAGCTCCTGGCTGTAAGCCAAAGCCATGGCCCAGGCAATACTCAAAGTCTTGGGCTGCTCCTTTCTGGGCCTTAAGTTTGTCCATGACCTGACCTCAGAGCACTGGCCCATCAGAACGGCTGCCTCTTTATGGTGGCGCTGACAGTGGACGTGCCAGCTAGTTTCCAGAAGGCTGCCTGAGTAGTGCTCAGGACATACAGGCTGGGGGGATCCGGGAAAGTCATTCAGTCTCACACACTGCTTCTTGGCATCACTGCCTTCCACCCCCCAAACAGTGAGCTGCCTCTTCATTGTCCACGGAGCTAGGATTGGAGGCTGTTCCAGTCCCCCTGGTAGTATTTTTAGTGCAACCCGTCATCAGGGGCTTAGGTGCTTTTGTGAATGAGTAACCCAAATGGCTAAGTGTTAGATCTTGTGCATCTTATCTTGCCCTTGTTGGACCCAGAAGCAGAGAACTCTGACTCACTGTGACTCTCTAGATGCTGTCCTGGGTGTGGAGAGAGCCCTCTGTTCATCAGATAAGAAAAGCTGGGAGGTAGAGTTAGCGTTCTGCATGGAAAGAGCTCCTCAGTCATCATGAGTATCAACGTCTAGTTAGGAAGAAATGTTGGGCAATTGAACCTGGCACTTTTTTTCTATATTATAAATGACTAGTTTTAGGTTCCCCTCCCAACCTAGCCTTTTTCCCTTTTTTCTCTTCTTTTCTCTCCTCTCCCTCCCTTTCTTCTTTTTGGACTTAGGAAAGGGCCTTCAACTTTGTAATTTTGAAACATATTCTCCTACACATGTCATTGTCCTTTTTAATAGGATCTGCCAGAACCACTCTGTGCGGAGTCCCACGTTTTCACATTATTATCTCATTGTCTATCCCGAGTGTTATAGCCTTACTATGACTTCCTAACTAATCAGCTATTTCAACTTTCATTCCATAAGCTTTATGTCTGAGTGTAATTAAATGAGCATTAAGTCTTTTTTTTTTTTTTTTTACTAGCAAAGCCTGAAAGTTCTGATATTACAGTAATAAGTGTGAAGTGAATTTTGAATGGCATTTATATCTGTTCATGGGCTCTAAATGTTTGATTTGCATAACTAGTTAAAATGATATCAGAGCAGCATATTGATTTAATTCCATCTCAGAAAACTGTTAATTAATAATGATAATAAATGTGTCAGTCCTTTATTATCTGCTTTGAATTGGTGATGATAGCTATATTAATACCACTTCAGTAATAGACCTCTGCTGGCTATTGTTGGCAAAGCTTTCAAGGCCTGAATCACCTGCAATCAGAATTTAGAAAATTTATTGCAGATCAGTTTTAAAAAGAACAGCCATTCCATCACAGATGTAATTTTATTAACACCTACATTTTAATTTAACATTTTATTTACATAAATCATCGTGATCAGAAACTTCAGGAGGGTTTTAAACAAAGGCACTTTTTCATTTTTATGTTCCAAGTTAAAAGTTGCCTGATGGAAGGACTGGGCCCAGGATGATCCCTTTTTGTGGGGCTGGCGGATACATGGCCCCTTCTGCTGCATTTCCTCCTGGCTGGGCTGGCCAGTCTCTGGCTCATCATTAAGGTGAAACCTACTGGTTCTGTCGCATTGCACACAGGCTTGTGTATATGTGAATGGTGGGATTGTTGGTGAGGGGAGGGGGAATCCTTTCCCCTCCCTACTCTTTCAAGGACTATCATGATTTAAGGAGCAGGTCTTACTTCTTTGGCTTTTGGGGATGATGGAAAAACCATGATGTCTTCTCTATCATTGGGTTTCTGGAAAGTGAGGATAACATGGATAGTTATCTTGCAGTGGCTAGGCATTTCTGCAAACTGAGATCTCTATGGCCCAGTAATGCTGAATTTCCAGAAAAGGTACCAGACTCTCAAGAAGAAATCTTCCAAGTGGTTCTCAGTGGCTTAATCTCTGTCACATCCAGTAGTTAAGACTGTTGATGAATGTACATTGAAAATTTTATAATCTCACTTTGAGCCTTAGTTTGTTTGGAAAATGGGTAATGAGTAGGATTAAATGAAATTTCATAAACACACATAAAGCAGTGCTTGGCACCCAGAAGGTACTTAATGATTGATAGTCTTTTCCTTTTGCTCTTAAATTATAGGCGTACACTTACCACTCCTTGTCCATCCACAGGCTGAATAAAGGCTTGAGCATTTAAGTGTTCAAATTCTTGGTTCCAAGAATGTAAGTAACTATCAGGTTTATATCAAGGAGCTTGAGGATCTTGTTGCTTTCCCCATTAGAAGTTCACCCCTAGGTTTGCCTTGGTGGATATCAACACAATCTGCATACATAGCATCTGCTTCCCTCCCAGTCCTTCATGTTTGGTTTATATCTATGGATGTTACTATAGAGGGGTTGTTACTATCTCTTCCTTTATTTTCCCACTTTATAACTGGGTCCGAACTTGTTTGTACCTTTTGATCTTCCTTCTGACCTCTATTTAGAGAAGACATTTCCAGCCATGACATGTACCTGCAGAATCTTCTTACTGGCTATAACTGAGCTGTGGCCCAGAGAGTTTATGACATGCCCAAGATCTCATAACTTCTTAATTCCACGTCATGCATCCTGTGTGTACCACCTACCAGTTCACTCAGGCGGCTCATGAAACCTCAGTACAACATGGAACAAGGACTCCATTTCTTTCTTTGGGCATCCATCCCTTTCAGTTTCTGGTCATTACTTCCCTTTTTATGTTCAGGTTCCACCAGGCAGTGAGCCTTGTGGCTCCCCCTCCCTCTCACCCCCCACATGGAGGCCTGAGTGGAGTCTTGGCCTCACAAGAGCTCACTAACACTCCCTTCAGACTGTCCCATCACCAGTCTTTTCCATTTCTTGATGGGAAAAAACACATCCTTTGTTTGAGCCTGTGATAGATTAGCATGGCTTGGAAGGAGAGCTGGCTTTCCGAACTCCTGTGGGTGTGTCTCCAGCTGAACATTTCTCTCCTGACTTTGATTTCTCTCTCAGCAACTGGGGGTGTAATTCGCCTTGACATTGCTGGCCATCAGCGCTGCACTGAAATGGGCCTTCTTTGACTCAAAGTGACAGCCCTTGGCCCCTTTGACATTGTTTCCATAGATTTGCAATGAAACAGTTTTATATTTTGCAAAATAGAGTGATCTCCTACAACTGGCATTGATGTGGTTTTGCCATGGTCTTCTGGATGGTAGGGCTGTTTCCACTGACCCACCCGAAACTGGTTCCCCTTATTCTGGAATGTGGGCACATTGCTGTTAGGCTGCTGGGGATGAGGAGTTTGTTTGGTTTTGTAATCGGTGATGACCACCATAATGTGTTCTGTCCTTGTGTGGATGCTTCTCCTTGTTGTTTTACTGGCTCCTAATATTCCAAGACCTTTACTGCCCATCAGCAACCTTAATGCTTCTGCTCTTCTACATTACAGTAGGATGTGATCAGTATCCCAGGGAAGAGTGAGCTTGGTATCTTCCCAGGGAAGGTTACTTGAGTGCCTCTTACACTTATAGACAGTATGATCTATAGTCAGAGGGAATGTCAGTCTCTTAAACCTTTGTCCAAAATGTGGAAATCTGTGGGGAAAATTATTAGGGGAAGGAATTGGGATGTCCACTTGTTGTCAGTTCTTTTCAGAGAAGCTTAAGTCACAATCTGGTTATTCTCAGCATTTTCTAAAAATACTTGGAGGTGGACAAATAAGGATGTTTCTTCATGCCATCTAAAAAGAAGAGACTGTGTGATACTTTTTTTTTTATGTTCCTCGAAGGCTTTAACCTTTGGACTTTGAAATTTACCATCTTAACTAGCCAATATCGAATTATTCGGGAAGGCTTTACTAATATACTGTTAGATATATTGGAAAGAATATTAAAATATTTCTGTAAATGTTATACTCTCTAAGCTTGCACCCTTCAGACTCTCACTCAAATGTTAAAAAGTCCTGGGGATTTAAAGATTGGATTTTCTTTTTTGCCACCAGGTGTGTCTTGTGGGGAGGGAACCAGGTTGTCTTTATATTAGCTATAGGAGGAGCCTATGTCTCTTCCAGCATAGAACTGCTGAAGGGGTCCTTAAAGAGTGGGATTTTTTTTTTTTTTTTTTTTTTTTTTTTTTTTTCTGCTAAGATTCTTTCCTCCTAGTGTCAGGATCAGGCAGCCATTCCCCACCCCCCACCAAGATGTCTGGTCTGGGCTTTGCCTTGTCATGGACTCTGCTGGTTAGAATTTTCAGAACAGCTCCATGTGTGTATTTCTGACTTTGGCTCCTCCCTGTGTGTTGGGGGAGGAGTCCCAGGAGAGTGGATTCCTGGCAGAAGATGTGGTGAGTGCCTGAGCATGTGTTTGAGGGGAGATGGGGTGTCAGGCTCTGGGAGTTCTCTGGAGCACTCTCCCAAGGCATTGTGACTATTTACATATTTTGAAAAAGAAAATTAAGGCCAAACTTCTCAAAGTGATGGCTTTTCTTTTTACAGCCTTGGTTTGCACATTTTTTAGATTCTGGCCTGGCTCTTCCTCTCGGATGGTCACACACCATTTGGCCCAACTTTCTAAATGGGGGAGGAGGATATGTAATAGAGAGCTGCGCTGCTTTTACAAGTCTAGGAATAGGAGTTGGGAGGTTGGCTTGTGAATTTTGGTTGAGGTAGGTGACCTGGTACGTAGGTGTAAGAGTTGTTACAGAAGAGGTTGAGTTTAAACACTCTCTTTGATGGCATTTTCTGAGTTTCCATGTATTTTTTCCCACTCCTTGTGTGAGTTTGTATTCTTTAGCTCCAGCTGTTTGTGATATTTCACTGTCAAATACATAATTAACAATTTTGTAAGCCAAGTTTTGTGATGTTTTTACATTCATGCACTGAATGTCTGTCTTAAGCCAGTTACAACTTTTTTATTTAAAGTTGCCTCCCCTCACTCTCTACCCCCTAACAAAACCTGTTTCTAGAAAATGTGCCATCCTAACATGTTTCCAAAGAATGAACTGTATCAAAGTGGACTTGGGAAACTTCATGAAAGTAGATTTGGGAATACAGATGTAGATTGTGGTGTGGAATTGCTTTGGAATTTGAAACTGGTTGTGTAGACAGAGCTGATGATGGATCCAGTTGTGAGTAATTTTTTGAAACAGATGATGTCAGTGGCAGTTTTACGACTAGGATTTTGACAGACTCGCTTAAGTTGCTGGAAGATGGGTGAGAAAGCAAGTCACAACTAAGGGTTGAGCTAATAAAATCAAGGAGTTAAAAAAATTAAGAAATCTCTGTTTACATTTTTTCTTTGAAAGCACATATTAGAGTGAATTCTCCCACAGTATATTTTAGGCCTTTTTTTTTCTTTTCCAATCTTAGGAAATTTATTGATATAAATAATCACATAGGGTCAAAGGAGAAACCTAGATCATCTTAATAGAATTCAAAATTCATTGCTGATAAACTATTTTTAGTAAAGTAACATTACATAGAGATTTAACATGATGGAAACCTTAACTCATGTCAGAAGCAAACATCCTCTTCAGTGGTGCAATGTTAGAGAAAGGGTTGAGATAAGGGTGTACATTTCTGTTATGATTTAAATGAAATTGTTTTCTTAAATCCTGGAAGATCTCACCTGGAGGTTTTGGTCACTCTTGGGCTGAATCTGACCATCAGGCACTCTGTTTTGATCTGTGTTTTCCCTGTGTTTAAAAATTTAAAAAAAAATTGTGAACATTTAAAGAAACTGGAGGTTTCACCAGAAAATCCTTATCTCTGGTTTCTCCTGAAAAATTTGGCAAGATGAGACCTGTAGTCCTGAATGTAACACGTGGCCAGAACAGAGTGGTAACTCCTGCCGTTAGACACATGGCTCCCTTGTCTCGGTCACAAGGTCCTCTTCTGGCTCTGTTCACTCGATTATCTTACCTGCCTGGCCCTGTGGGCCCTTGAGTTTGCAGGGATTGCCTTAGTTAATGCAGGAAGATAAGAAATAGAAACCAGACATTTATATAAATCATAAAAAGGAGGAGGTAAAAATACCTTTTTGAATGAAGTGATTGCTGAGCTGGAAAACCCAACAGATCAACTGAGAACTATTAAACTAATGAGAGTTGCATGAAATCACAAAATGGATAGAAAAATCCATACAGCAAAATGGGGGAAGGGAGAAAGGGGCTCATTTACAATTAATAACAGCAACAATGTAGCAAGAAATAATGCAGGACTTACATGAAGGACACTTTATTCCTTCACTTTACTGAAGAGGGTAAAATCGGAAGAATGAAAGACAAAATAATTATTTTGAATAATTATTTTTGAATTATTTTCCAAATAATTCAAATTTATCAAATTGAAAAATGTGTGAAAAGGTAGTCTTCCCATGTCCAAAGAGTTGTTGAGACCCCCCTGCCACCGTTTTTAGAGAAATGAGAGAAGTTGTTGGCTTGCTATGCTATGGGTACCTAAGGAATTGGGGCCACTTTGGGGTGTTTCCCAGGAGATGGGAATTGGGGATATAGGCTCTGATGACTTTGTGTTTTGTATCAACTGAGTAGTTGATATATGACAGGCTGGATCTCTGTTATGTTTCAGGTGCTCTTTTCCAGTGGTTATGATTATTTAACTTCCAGCTTCAGGCCAGGGTAGACTAGAGCCCTGGTGGACTGTGCCTGAGTGTCTGAAGGCCGGATCTGGCCTTTCACGTTGGATTATGGCCTTGTTCCCCACTTCCTCTCTATTGGATGCCTCTTGGGGTGTTGAGTCTGTCAATTGCTGGGTAGTTTCTGTTTTCAAAGTCTTTAAGCTCAGTTTTTGGAG
Organism: Panthera onca; assembly: GCF_046562875.1. NCBI lineage: Eukaryota > Metazoa > Chordata > Mammalia > Carnivora > Felidae > Panthera > Panthera onca. The sequence goes on along the minus strand of NC_138349.1, from coordinate 51,805,850 downwards.
GGATTTGATTCTATCGCTCTCCCTGCAGGAACAGATTTGAAGGTTCTGGGCTTAAAAAAAAAAAAAGTGCCCAGTGGGCCTAATTTTTATCCACAATTAAGGCCACCACTAGCACCCACAAGGAGAGAGTTGAAGAATAGGTCCCAAGTGGAATATCTCTGGTTCTGTAGTTATAGGAATTCATGAAACAAGAGGCATTTGATTTGAAGGATTAAAAGAGTTGGCCCTTCTTGACATTTAGTAGGATGCCCCAAGCTGCTATTTCTGATTAAAATATTTGTGCAGAAACTCCTGCCCTGTGTATTGTCAGGTTCATGATTTTCCTATTTCTCTTAAATGTCTGGTCTGCAATGCCCTGTTATTTTCTGAGAAACTCCTGCGTTGTGGTTGTGTGGTTGTTTTGCAGTGTTTACTCATTTTTGAGAGGCCATGTGGAAAGTACTTGTGCTTGAGATTTATAAAATTTGCTCATACCAAAACTGTCTTATTGGAGAAATTCAATGCTCTTAGGACTGAAGATTTTGTATCTGAACCAAATACATTTTAATATGTAAGTATTTATATTGATTAATTCTTTGTAAAACTTAATTCAGTGAGTATTTCTTGCATCTACCCCTCTACCTAGCTACCTACCTGTCTACCTATTTCTAGGCTTAGGATTCCTGGAGGGAATCTTATATGGAGTTGAGAATGTAAGCTTTGGTTTCAGACTTGGGTTCAAATCCTGTTGATGTCACTTAGGAACAGTGTGATCATGTGACCCTGAGCAAATTACTTAGCTACTCTTAAGACTCATGACCTATATCAAAGAGTTGTAAGAATTAAATAGGTAATATAATGGAAAACTTGGCCCGATGCTGGTATATAGTAAGCTCTTACTAAAATATTAGCTACTTACATTAGCATCATGTGGGTAGCAGGATTACAGGTAAATGACTTCAATTGCCTAAGTTTTCATTTTTTCATGAATTAAGGCTTGCTCTGATAAAAATGATTCATATAATTTTCAAAATGATACGTGTAATTTTTAAAATTGACAGCCATTTTTTTTTAAAGCTGTTAAAGTGATAAAAATCCAGTAAGAGCCCTCAGCCCTCTTGTCTCTGGGCAATAACCCAGCAGCCTTTTATCACCTGTAGGTTAGCAACTCGATTTCAACTCCCACACAGTCCGCCCAGGGTCTGAAGATCTCCCCTTCTTTTTTTTTTTTTTTTTTTTTTTTTGAAGATCTCCCCTTCTAAGACCAGGATCTACAAGGTTTTTTCTGTTTTTTGTTTTTTTCACTTGTTTACTGGGGATCCATAAAACATTGAGGCAATCTAAATGACAAACAGCAGCTGACAAACTAAGAAGAAAATGAGGAGGAAATAACTATCTAACATCTAGTGAGTGCTTGGCTACATTTTCGTTTAATTTGCATTGACTCCTCTACCTGGGGGTGGGGGTGGGTAGGAACTTTTATGCCCATTCTGCAGAGGAGACCAGTTCTGAATTAAGTAATCTGAAGTTGTACAGAAAGAAACTGGTAGTATAGATTGGAACTCTGTGAAGCTGGCACAGCCAACCGGCAGGCGGAAGCTTTTCTTTCTTTTGGTGTTGTGGCCAAGACTTACATGGATTCAGCCTACCTTTGTGTGCAACTGGTCCCTGTTCGTAGCCAGCATCTGTTCTGATTGGTCCATTCCTATGCTGTCAAATATTACAAGTATTCCCTTCTGGTTAGGGAAAATTGTCATGTTGTAGGAAGCCAGATGTCATTTATTTGGGAGGCATTGATGGGAAAGAAGTAGAAAAACGGGAGGGAGAGAGGAAGAGGAGAGGAAGAAGCAGCAGAAATAAGTACAGAGTGAAGGGGAGATGGGGAACATATCCCCATATGGGATATCTTCCCTTTCAGGAGGTTCATCTCTTAAAGGCCATTCTCCTGGAAAGCTTGTATAACATGCACTAATATCTCTAGATTGTTCAGAGAGCTGAAGCAGGATCCTGAACTACAGAGATGCTTAACCTGGCTTGGAAAATGTTTCAAAGGAAAAATTTGCCTGCTGCATTCCTAAGCTTTCAGAGAACACAGGTCTTTTAAAGTTTATTTTACATTGAGCAAGGCAGTGCCTGTCACACACTGATTTCTCCCTCCCCTCTGGGTCTCAGCTGTCTTCCTAATAGGCAGCTGCCCAGAGTGGAGTGTGGCATTGTTAACCATCAGGGGTGACCAGCCTGTCAGCCTGTCTGGCTGGAACCCTGGACGCTGGAGGCACCTGACAGCAACCCCATTTGCATCCTGTGTAGAGAGCACCCGCATCCTTTCTCATTAAGAGAAAAGTTACCTTAAACACCAGACACACTGGCAACTGGAGACCCTCAAGTAGCTTCTTTTGGATCTCATCCTTGACTGTGACAGCATCAGGAGTGGTAGTTTCCAAATTGTATTCTTTTTACAACATTGAAAACTATTTTCCCATGTAAGCACTTCCACTGAGCACAACGAGAGGTAACAGATTATGGAGAAGTTGTTCTGGTTAAAGAATGAATGAGAAGCCTGAATCTCCTCTGCTTTATGCGGGGAATACCTCTAAATAATCCCAGGGTTCCTAGGAACACAGTTTGAGAACTATGGTTCATGGCACAGGGCAGTTTTAATCTTCTAGCATTTCCCTTCCTGTTTTTTTTTTTTTTTAACTTGTGCTTTAACTGAGTGACTTCTATAGTTTGCCTTCTCAAATGGCAAAGGGTTAAGAATACTATAAAAAATTAAACCAAGCCCTTCTGAGGACAATTTGTAAGACCTGTGTTCCAAATGGCTTTGGGGAAGGGATGTGACATTGTATAATGACTTCTTGGAAAATTTGTTTGTTACTTTTTCCCCTTTCTCTATCTCCATTCTTCTCTCCCTCTTCTCCCCCCCCCCCCACCCCATTCCTGATTTGATGAAACTGTTTGTGATGTCCAGCATATATTTTACTGTTCACTGTGTGTTGTTGTACTTTAGCAATTTATAACTATGATCAATGTTGTGACCTTAGGGAAATTGCTTATATAATTATAGAAAGTTTACAGTCGTAAGACAAGGAATGGGGAAAATATATCACTGTAAAATATAAATATGTTTAAATTACATTTAGGATTTGGAATAGTTCCTTGCTTGTGTTTTACAGAGTAATCTGTGATTTAAATCAGGTTTAGTTGTGTTTTTTCCCCCCTAAATTGGGTATTATAAATCAAGAGTAGATGCTGGATATAGCACACAAGAGGATTTCTTATACATTTTAATGTTGCATAAGTAAGAAATACCAGTAGTTCAGCAGTAAAATTGCAAATGTAAGCAAAAGTGAAGATTTTTCCAAATTTAACTAGGTTGCATTTGTTTAGTAAACTCTAGCAATAATTTACTGTTTTATTACGTTTGCCTTTGAGATCTGGGCTGACTTTTTTGTTCCCTTCCTTAAGGAAGAAAAGGGAGGTACATTACTATAATTGCTTGGAGCTAGAAAAAAACAAGAGTACCATTTTGCTTTCCCCACCTGTGATACATAAACTTTAAAAAAGGAGAAGGGTGGGTAGAACACTTGTTAGGATTAAATGTATTCATGGATGTATCAGTCACACAAGCAGGGTGTTTATTTTTGGTAGGGTCAGGCTTTCCATTTGTGCCATCTGGTATGAGACTGTGTTTTTGTGCAAAAAGTAAAGTGATAGGCCCAGTTTTGCACGTGTAAGCTGCTGGTAAGGATTGGGGCTAGGGAGATGGGGAAGCCAATACAGCCCATTCAATTGTGAATGGGTTCATGTCTTGCTTCAGATCTTTTGGGGTCTCTTAGAAGACAGGTAGGTTTCATTCAAGATTGTCTCTCTTATGCCATACGGATGAATTTCAGTGTGTGAAGAGGGGTTGAGTGTCCTAGAATGGATGCTGGCATTGGGGAGAAGGTGGGCGGAGGGAAGGATTTCTCAATGAGCGACGTGGCTTAGCATGCTATGCTCCTGACGTGTCAGATTGTCGCCCACCACCCCTCCTCCCGCCACGTGCTTCAGATGGTTAACATGGACCCCAGCTTAGTTTAACTGTGGTTTGAGAGAAGTGAACTCTGGGATTGGGTTGGATGATGTTGATTAATAGGAGTGAGAGGGTGAGAGACTCCAGGGCCAAGCAGTAGGTCCATCTTGGTGGCATCTGATGTTGATTGGCTTTGTCCTGCGCGGCTGCGCTCGGAGAGCGGACATTAAGATTAAGTGATGCTGTCGTGTTGAGGAGCACGGCACTGCATCATTCTGGGAAGAGACAGCTGGGGTGGTTAATCCTTCATCACCAAGGGAGCACTGCCAGCGGAAAGATATACAGCCAAAGATAACCCTCCATAACTTGTGCTAAAGATCAGAAAACTTTGAATTCACATCCATCTGCTTAGTCTGGGGTGAAGATGAAAGATAGGCAGAATAGGAAATAAAAAACTCCTGAGGGATTAATCTTAGGCACGGTATGTAGCCCACAGAGTGAGCAGGCGGGAGAGAAACTTTTACGTGGCGTTTAAAAGGGAATTAAATGCACCCGGTTTCACAGCAGCCTCTTAAAATTAAATGATACATACTCTGATTTTTGTGTTATATTCTCACCATTTCACCCCAAAAGGCTGTCCCCATCCCTCTTAGACCTCCTTTAATTTTTTTTTTAAGGAGGTACTTTTAATTCTATACTTAGGGACAAAAGTATGTGGGCAAAGAATGCTGGGGGTACCTAATCAGTAGAAAGAAGAGCTTTTTGTTCCTCTCCCTTTGTGATTTTAGCAGGATATTCACAAAGGGTGTGTGTGTGTGTGTGTGTATTTGTGTCTGAGTGTGGATTTGAAATGCTCTTGTTGTGAATACTCCTCAACAGCTGCAATGATTTTATATATCACATGTAATCGAATTATGCATTGTTGTCATACCAAAGTGATGTGCAGGGGGAAAATAAATCAGGGAGGGAAATAAATTAGAGGCCACTCTCACATCTGCAGCTTCTCTGTTAGCACAGTGGTCAGGCTGGGAATGTCTGGTGCGAGGTGAGAATGTTAGGGACCTACATGCTCTGTCCTCAAGTGACTTTCTGTGTTGAGTTTAAAGGGAAGCTTTGTTTTTTGTTTTGTTTTAAACCCGTTAAGTATATTTTTTGTCTTTTCCCTTGCCCGTTTGGTATTTGAAAGTCTGAATGAGAGTCTCACTTTGGGCCTGCACATCTCACTGATGGGCAGAAGCAGTCCATTCTTCTGCCTGGCTTAGCATCACTTGGGCTCTACAGGGCTGTAACCATTCTAAGGGTCTGAATGGGGAAAAGCTGGGGCAGTTGAATGAGGAAGTAGAAATGACAATTCAGAATCATTGAGAGAGACCTGGGTTGAATTTCCTGGTAGGCATTGTGAACTTGGACAAGTCCTTTTCTCTCTCCGAGTGTGTTACAAATGAAAAAAATGAATGTCAAGCAAGAGGAGGTGAATTGTCAAAGGAAGGAGAAAGGTCAGTGTACCCTTGGGAAAGAAAAGAAAAACATGAAGTTCTGTATTTTGGGTTAGATGGTTCGACAATCCACGTCTTTCTCTGATTTACCAGGGAAGGCGTGCTACAGAAAATGACTATCTGTATGGAAAATTTACATCTCAGATGGTCCAGGATAGTCTTGATTTTTAACATGCAAATAATGTATTTATACATGCATGTGTGAGCATATCACATACATGTACATATTAAAATTTATTTGAAAGTTTATTTCAAAGTTTATGGTTTACGGTTTGTTTTTATTTTCAATAGACAACGCATCAAGTGGCTAAGGGTGATTTAATTTCTATGCCTTTGCAGGACTTTTTTTTTATTAAAAATTTTTTTTGATGTTTATTTTTTGAGAGAGAAAGAATGAGTGGGGGAGGGGCAGAGAGAGAGAGAGAGAGAGAGAGAGAGAGAGAGGAGACACAGAATCTGAAGCAGGCTCCAGACTCTGAGCTGTCAGCACAGAACCTGATGCAGGGTTCAAACTCAGGGACCACGAGATCATGAGCTGAGCTGAAGTCAGATGCTTAACCGACTCAGCCACTGAGGTGCCCTTGCAAGACTTAATTTAAATAAATCTTCAAAAAAGATAAAAATCTCTTGTCAGACCATGAGGTTTCATTTTGGATCCAGAAAAAAGTTTTGGTGAATTTGGGGAGAAAGTATATTCATAATATCTGATGTACCAAGCTTTAGGTAAAAGACCTATTTCATCCCAGGAGGAGCTGGTCCAAAAGTCTCTCTTCTTGAAAGACCATTACATTGGGTTCACTTGACCTTCTCGAAAGTGGTAAAAGAAACTTAACATTCTCAACAGATTCATCAACAGGAAGAGAAGAGGATAGTAAATCTGAAAGTGTGCCACTATGTGGAGGTTTGCATGGGAAGATGCACAAAGAAGAGTATGACTCAGATGTCCTCATCTGTTTGAATCTTAGTCTCAAATCCTAAATCTGCTGAGCCTAGACGTTTCCCTGCCAGATAATCCTGAGTATCCAGGCTTGAGTCACCGACCCGAGTGGCCAGCAGACCAGATTGGGGGATGGTTGATATGTTCCAAGCTTAGAGTAAAAGGGAATTTGTGGGAGATGTGATATAAGTGCTTCCATTTGGGGCAGTGATTGCTTTTTGGGGAATTTTATACTCGGGAACAAATCATTGGGCCAGTGAATGTCAGTGACTCCTGGGTGGTATATATATTTTTTCTAGTGGGATGCCCAGATACCAAGTTTTTGCTGTTCTGGTGAGTGTAGGTTTTCTGTTGTCTGGTCTTTGGGGAGATTTGACTAGTTTCAAGGACAGTGGAAACCTCTCTGTATCCCCTGAGCATCTGATGAGATTTTGGCCAAACATTTCTCAGCTCCTATTTACTGTTGTAGTAAGCTGACATGTGTGACACAGGTGTACGTTGTATTTTGCAAATGTTAGAGTGGAAGAACAGTAAGGAAGATAGGGCACTAACCCTGTAATCAACAGACCTGGGTTTGGTTTTGACTTGGCCTTTGCTTCCCTGGTTTCCCAGTGTTCTTGTTAGCTGTCACTGTGTTACCTCAAAATGGAGAGACTGGAAATGGCCATTTTGTTACACTCATGGAGTCTCTATATCAGGAATTGAGACAGGACAGAGTGGAATGGGTTGTCTTTGGTCTCCAAGCTTGGAGCTTCCATTGGAAAGAGTAAAAAGCTGGGGGTGAGTTGATGCAGGGGGCTGGAGTTCTTCATCTGAAGGCTCACTCACACATGTGTCTTCATCTAGGCTGGGATGATTCAGCCACTAGAACTGCTGGATGGAGCCCTATACATGGGCTCTTCATGTGGCTTGGCTTCCTCACAGTGTGGCTGCCTCAGGGGATATTGGTTGGAGTTTTTACGTGGCAGCTCAAGGCTCCAAGTGTAAGTGTTCCAGTGCTGAAACTGTCCCTCAGTGTCACTTCCATGCACTCTGTCCATTACAGCAACATGAGCCTGCCCAGATCCAAGGCAAGGGGCTTTAGTCTACCATGTGATAAAGAAATAGTAAGATCACATTTTAGAAGAGCATATTAGGTGGGAGAGGTGTCGTAGCCATCTTTGGAACATAGGACACATTCAGATTTCTTTTCTGTGAATGACTAACAATGAGCCAGGGTGAGAGTTAACTAAGACCTCTTTCAACATTAAAAGAAAAATCCAGTTTCCTTTAAAAAAATAATAATTTACAGGGGTGCCTGGATGGCTCAGTTGGTTGAACATCCAACTCTTGATATCGGCTCAGGTTGTGATCTTGCAGTTGTGAGATCGAGTCCCATGTCGGGGTCCTCACTGAGTGTGGAGCCTGCTTGGGATTCTCTCTTAGCCTCTCTCTCTCTGCCCCTTTCCCCACTCATACTCCCTCTCTCTGTGTCTCTCAAAATAATAAAATGATAATTTACAAAGTGGCTTTATCAGAGAGTCTACTTTAGGAAATTTTTATCTAGATAGGTGACCTAGGACAGTCTAAAATAATCTGTTAGGCAACATGAATGACACTGAAACAAGGGATGCAGGTCCTGTTTTTTTCCTCCCTACGTTATTTCTACTGAGTTTTATGCTACACTGATTTTTTAGTCCAGCTTTATTTCTTATGGCATGTGGGTAATTAGGTGACAAGCTCATATCTCAACAGAGTTGCCATGAATGTTGATTTGGACAGGAGTTAAGTGTTTGGTAAATACGCTTTAGGACTGGAATGTAAGTTGGGGACCTGAGAGGTGACTGGGTTTTGAAATAGGACCCGTGAGCACTTGTGGCTATCGTCTTATACTGACACAGGGATTCGGATGGACTAGATGTTGAACTTCTGGAGAAAGTTTTTTCCTTGATGGGGAGATTAAATTGTCACCTCTGGCATTGGTATAGATCTGACACTGGATATGAGGTCTGAAGGAGGCTGGCCATTGGGCAGTTGCCCCCAAGAAGGCATCACAATTAAGGGAAGGGGTTAATACACTGACAAATGTTTCAGTTTACAGGCACTGGCCCCTCTTTGTTCTGTTTTATCATACACATTCATCACGTTCAACCCGGCAACCCAACCAAATAGCTATTTAAGTTGTAAAAATGAATCCTAGCACAATTTCATGAACTGTGTGATATACCTGAACCTAATCACATTATACAACAGGGCCTTTGCCAGCTTGATGTACCTGGTTCTGGGCTTCGTCAGAATGAATAAATAAATAGGCTTCATTAAATGTAATAACAGTAAGGTGGTCAGGCCAGTTGGGTTGTGGGACCAGGTAAGGAAGCATCCAGATGTTTCACACTGGACCATGGTGCCCTTCCAAGCTAGCTCACCCTTGAAAGGCCCACAAATCACGTTGGCCATCTTCTGTCTTCTGCATGTGGCCAACCAATTTCCTAGATTATTAAGTAAATGGCAGGAGACATCCTGGGACAAGGATGTAAACCTCATAAATGAGAAATACAAGGAAGGGCACTACTCCAGCTCATTTCCACAGAATTGCAGGGCTCGCTTACTTTGTACTGACTGTGAAGATGGATAAACATACGGTCTCTACCCCCAGGACTACTCTTAACAATGGGGCCCACTCATGCGTCAAAAATCTTTCTAGGTGCTTTTTATGTGTTTTTTATTTGACTGTGAAAGATTAATCTTGAACTGTAATATCATCTCCATTGTTAAAGATGAGGAAATGGAAGCTTATAGCTTACAGAGGTCAGATAACTTATTCCAGGTCACCCAGCGAGTAAATGTCAGGGTGGAGATGGGAACCACTTTCCAGTGGTGGAAGAGGCCAGAGAGGAGGGTGGGTTGTGGTCAGCAGAAGGGCCTAAGGAGTTTGGAGCAGCCTGGTGGTAGAGGTGCCCATGTGCCTTACCTGGAGAGTTAGACTCATCCATCACTTGGGTGCCAAGACGTCCATTAGCTGGCGGATGGCTGTAGCAGAGCTTACTGAAGGGGTGGGAGCAGGCCCAAGAGACCTGCACAGCACCCGGTGTCAGGAGGTAGGAAGAGTGTGGCCCGAAGCACCAGACAGTGAAAGTGATGAGTCGGAACTGGGGAAATACTGCTAGGGTGGAATCTGCTCCTTGTAAGAGAGCCTCCATGTTGCCTTCCTTCCCAGTACTGACAGCACCTTGTATTCATTCTGTCTTTCTTCCCTGCCTCCCCCACTTTTTCATTCATCACTTTACCTTTTTGTCTCCCTCTTTGTCTCCTTTTCATTCTTTTGTTCCCCTTTTCATTTCTCTTCCCTTTCCTTTGCTGCCCTGGTGTTTGCTTTACTCTGCTCCTGCACACTTTGTAATCACCCCACCTCCATTCCTCCTCCCCCTCTTCTGCTTCCTTTTCCTATGGAATATATAAATAAATATATATGTTGTTTTTTTCTGTTTTTCTCTTGGTTGTGTCAGCATATTTTAGACTGCTGGGCTTTGCATGTTTTGCAGCTGGTTTTGATGCAGTTGTCAGACGGTGATGGATGACTATCATCATTTAAAGTGTAAAAGAAAATGCCTTGGCACACACAGACATGATCCACTGCCGTCTGCCAGCCTGGATAGGCATGGCCACCATTTTCTTCGCCCCTCTTCTGCCTCCTTCCCTGCTCACACTGCCCTTGCCGGAATCTACAAAAGTCATCGTGAGCTGAGCAGCACCGGGCTCTCGCCTTCTATAATATCACTTTGGTAGTTGTCAGATCATATGAAACGTCAAAATTCATGTGGCCTCTGTGAAGAGATATATTTAGTACAGCTGCTGCATACCTACATGCTACCCCTGACACTGACATATTAGTTATGCTGTCTTTTGCAATCTGATATCTTTAAATTTGCCACCTTGTTAAGTTTTGATTAATGTGATTCCATTTCACTAAAGTAATTGGCTTGGCCTGTTGTAAAAAATAATCAGCCCCCTCTACGGAACAAATGCTAGAACATGCTAATGAGGGAGTGAGTTCGTTACAATGATGGCGTGGACTGACAGTTATTAATGATTGTTATGATAAACAGACGAGTGCGAATTGGGATGAGTTGGGCAAAAGTGACAGTTTAAAAATAACGTATATTGGAAAGTACTAACGAAGTAATATACTGTTAGGAAAACAATCATGCAAGTTGTCAAGGAAAGAAGTGTAATTATACAGCCACATGGGCTGCTTAGGAGGACAGGGACCTGCCTGATAATGGACACATTTTTTGTTGGCAAGAGGGAAATATGTTATGGCAGAAAGAGGTGCAGATTGATAAATTAATTGGTCCCTCTCACAGCTCTGAGAGCAAACTTGGCCGGCAGTCATCATGCAGATTAGGGAGATGATGTTTGCCCAATGCCTCTTTCCCCCAGAATCTCCCCAGTCCTTGTTGCCAGGCTTTTCTGAGGCCTCTCTTGTCGTCTCTTCTTCCCATCCAACTTCATGTGCTGCAACAAGTCATAGAAATGAGTCCTGAGGCAGGCCACACCAAGTGCAACCTTGAGCTGGATGGAATGCTTGCTGCCATGTCTAATTTTTTTTTTTTTTTTAAAGACCCTAAAGACTGAAATGCTGTATTGTTGCTAAAGTCTCTGGCTGTGATGGAGGCACTTAGGGGTGCTTTCCAGCTCTGTGAAGGAGACCATGAGGGCTCACACAGTCTGGGACTGTGCACAAGGGAGGTGCCAAGTCTGTATTTCTAATGCCAGCAAGCTGCTGTTGGCTTTTGCATAATTAGGCAAGGCAGAAATTTGTGTGTGTGTGTGTGTGTGTGTGTGTGTGTGTGTGAGAGAGAGAGAGAGAGAGAGAGAGAGAGAGTCTGTTTCAGATAAATGTGCAAAGTGGGAGGAGGAGGGGAGGCATGTTCTTGAAGAAAGAGTCGACTGGACTTCATGGTTCACGGCCATCCCACCCCACTGGTGTTTGCTGACTTGACAAAGAAGGAAGGCAGGTGAAAGGAGATGGAGACCATATTTTGTGATGCCTCTACAGAAATGGGTTCTAGATTTGTGTCTTGGGAAAGACCTTTGATTGCATATAACCAGTAATCAATTTAAAGTAGCATAGCATAAATGGAGGATTTATAAAGATACTGAGTTATCTCATGGAACCCATGATGAAAGATGTAGCTGGACTTCACAGTGAGTGGGAATCAGACTTGGAGAGGGACCAAGGTGTCCAGTCTAAATCTCCCTTGATCAATTTTTCTCTCTCTGACCCCCCAACACCACCCCTTTCTAAAGCTGCCATCCATCTCCCTCCCCACCAAGCCATGAGAGCCAGGAAAATGAAGGTGGGTCCTGGGGCTTACAGATAGTGTTTATCTGAAGATAGGGTGTCTATCCAAGTCTATCCAGACTTCTTAGAAAGGGAGCTTGATTTCCCTCTGGGTGGCCCACATACTGTGGTTTAGGGATATAGCAAGGAGCCTACTGATGGTGACTGTGATGCTTTGTTTTTCGCAAAACTATTATATCAGGATGTACATTAATTCAGTCTTCACAAACACCCCGTTAGGCAGGTGCTGTTCTACTCATTAGACAGATGAGGAACATGAAGCCAACTTTTGTGAACTTGCCCCTCAATCACAGTAAGGGGCAGAGTGGGGGTTTTAATCAGAGCTCTCTTTAAGTCCCTGAAGTTTGATGGTTCCCACTTTACCATATCACCTCTTGCTAGGATGCTGTGCATTTCCGTCCAACTCAGGCTGGTAGGTGAAGTGTAGTTATTTGCCTGAAATTCAAAGAAAAGAAATCTCAGGAAAAATAGTCCAGCGTGTGTTGTATTTGGTCTAAGTAGAGACTGGTCACAGGGGGCTCTTACACAGGAAGTTTGTTATTTGCTTTGAGATTTTTTGCTGCTCCACATATGTAAATATATGACCATGTGGATCTCAGTCCTGGTCTACTTGGGGATGTGAGCAGAAAGACAGTCTGATTATCTGGCTATCAAGCCCAACGAAGACTCTGGAGCCTCCCCATGCAAAACATCTAGAGCAATCCTGAAATCAAAGGGAGCTGCCAATTACCTCACAGCAAATCTGACAATTAAGAAGTCAGTTTCATTTTTTTCACATTAGAAAGTATTTGCTCTGGGGAAGGAGCAGGTAACTAAGATTCATTTAGTACAGAACATGTGTTAGGGGTGGTACCAGCCATTTCCTGATGTTGTATCTCAACTGGGGGCTGGACACATTCCCATTTTACAGATGAAGAAAGGAAGGTCTGGGTGGTTGAAAGTTACAGACCTTCTAGTGAACTGGAGTGTAGAATGATGGTTGGTTTCTTTTGAAAGAAGGCCTTGGTCCTGTCTAATCCAACTGTTTTTTTATGTCCCCCATAAAATTATTGACTCCCCCCCCCCCCACCTTCCTGGTGAGACTGGGAGCCCACAGAGTGGAAGGGGTTAGCCCCCTGGATTGGGAGTTGGAGCCTGGCTTCTTGTTTTCACTATGACTTTAGGAATAGGTCACAGTCCCTCTCTGTCTCCTATTTGAAGAACAAGAAAGATACTAGCAATTTTGAAAACAAAAGAGAAAACAGATTTGGAGTTGCCTTTCAAGTCCTTAAAAGAAAGGGAAAGAGGGTCCTCTCCTGATGGGCAGACTCAGGTTTCCTGTGGGTGTAAGGGCTACCGTCTTCCTGACCCTCAGATGAACTTTTTTCTTGCAGTCCTATGACCAAACAAGAGGTCACCCCAGAGGTGAGAATGCGGTCAGAGGATGAGCCCCCATGGTGGGCAGACAGGGCCAGAGAGAATTCTCATCAGCATTATAGATGGTTGTCTTAGCATCAAAGGGCAGTTCTCTTTCCTCAGGGTAGGGCAGCTTCTTTGTGTCTCTTTTACACTGTTGTCAAAAGAGAAAAAGTAGCCATTCAGCCCTAAAAGTTCTCTCCACTATTTTCTACCTAATCTTCTCCATCTTTTTCTTGCTTAACATAATCCCCCTCAACCCTAGAAACCCCTGTGTCTTCTCTCTCCCTTGCCATGTCTATGTTTTCATGATAGAGTTTCTGTGCTGAATGTGCTGCTGACCCAAATGTTGCTGTATGGCAGAAGACGTACCTGTAAGCACTAACAAGCCCCTAAACCTGGGCTCCTGAACAAGTCTGCCCTCCATCTGGAGAGTCTGGGTAGAAAATGTCCTCAGGAATCTTGTGTGAAGGTAGCGCTCACCCCTAAGGACTGTGCATACTGTTACAAGCCCTTGAGTATTCTCCCTCTTAGAATTTACTCCCAATTTCAGTCTTAAAATGAGTTGGAAGTTTGTCTACAGGAAGTCTAGGGACCTCTCACAGCAAGGTCATTTCATGAATGCCTATTTTTTTTTTTTTTTTGACATTCAAGGAAAAATATTAACTTCTGTGAGGATTGGAAAGGATGTTGGTTTAGACATGGATAGATTGAAATTTTAAAGCTGCATCAGAGGAGAGAACATAGTACCTTTCTCCTTCCAAACTGTCCATCAGTTGAGAACCATATTGCTGCTAACAGCACCTCCTGGTGGCCCCAAAAGAAGGCGTAGGACCCAACTGATCTTACTTAGCTTTCTATGGAAAGGGTCTTTGGCCCTGGTGACTGAAAATTTTGAGCTGGATGATGGTGGACTTGTAGATTGTGTAGGTTTTTGATGAAAGATATGGTATGTGCCCCCAGAGCACTAGAGGGTTATTGATACACTTGACCCTTCCCCACCTCCATCACACAACATTGCTATGAAAATGTAATCAATCCAGTTTCTGACATCTTCCCCCCACTCTCAAGAGCACCTACTGTATCAACATGACATTTTTTAATCTTGGCTTGTTTTCCAGGCCATGAATTTAATTTCTCAATGCTCCACTGTTCAGCTTTTATGTTCTGAGAGTGGAATGTTGTCCAACAGTAGTTACCGCCATCTTGTTTAGTCACATCCTCTTTCCTGAGCATCCTAAAACCAAATAGTTTTTAAAAATTCATTGCAGCCATGGTCACTCAGCCTTGTGCTAATAGTCACCAAGTTCTGACAAAGCGAGTCCGACATCCCTCGATAAGTAAAATCCGAACCTCCTGATGTTGTAGAACAGTAAGCAGATTGGCATGTCTTTGGATTAGTGGAGGCACTGAAGCAAAATGCTCAATCCTTAGTGACCTTTGGCAAATGGATGGGGATGTGTAGCCATCATAGGTTATCTTTATGTTCATTGTGTAGACACTCAACCTCTGCCAGGCCAACACAGAAGCTGTCAGAGCAGATAAACTTAGTTAGGAACTAGCTGTTTTCCTTACTACATCACAGTGCTCTGCAGAACTATTTTGTCTGATAACCTGCTTCTTAAACTTGTCTGTGAGTAGTTCTGTGAAGCATTAAGCCTTTCCTCTTGGGTTTTGAGCTGCTTATACTTTGTTTTAATCTTTGGGCCTAGGACTTTGTTTCTTATAAAATGTGCAGTCAGCTGTCCTCTGTTGCAGAATATTCTGGTGAGTTCCTTTTAGGGAATCCATGAGAGATGTTATATTTGGGTCTTACAGGCATGCATTGTGGGGCCTGTGTTTGTGCGTGGGTGTGTAAATGTGCTCCTTCTATTTGTTCAGGAGGCATTCTGTGGAAGTGAGGGTCCCCTTTGATCATTTCTTTCTGAACCCATTAATGCCTATCTTTAGTTGACACATATTTCATATGTTGATTTATTATTTCATAAACACTTAGAGAAAAAATTTGGGCAAACATTCTTCACATTTGGAGTAAAGCCCATACTTTTTCCCCCCTCTTCTGCTAGAGTAGCAGTGACTCCAGGCCAGGGATATTGGATATGAAGACTGGCTCTGTGACTTTGAGCAAGTTGCTTAACTTCTCTGAGCTCAGATTTGCTCCCTTTTAAAATGAGACCTGTTCCAGCTTCAATGGATTCCACACTCTCCTAGCCAAGAATAGGACTGAAGCAGAGTATGTTTTAGGGGAAGTGGATGAACTGTTGGGCTTTTCTTCTTTCATTCCTATTCCAGGTGAAGATAAAAGACTTTGCTCTCTACTGAGCTGACATGAATTCAGAATTCATTAGTTTTCAGACTTTCTTTTAAGCTTCAGACAGGATTGTGAAGGGAAAAGCCTGCCCCCGATTCCTTTGCCTTATTAGTTCTGTTCATATAATGTGCTGCAGAAACTGCTAATTGTCACTTGAGCTGATGGGTGAGGGTCTGCTTTCTTGAGGAAAAAGTTGAATTTTGCAGTTCCTGTCTCCCTCTTGCTTAGCTAGAGGTCTAGTCAGGTCTTACAGAATAGGAATCTAAATTAAATCTAAATTAAAATAAATTAATTTTGCCCCTTTGCTGAAGAAAAAGTGGAGAGTGGGAGAATTGTAAGGTGACAGTGTAAATCTCCAGTTGTATACAAGATAATGCAATGATAAAACTATAATTGTGGAGGCATTCGTAGAGTGTCTGTGGGTTCTCCTTGCGCGTGCCAGCACTGGGAGAGGTACAAACCTGCACCTGTGCATATACTTTACTATGGAGCCATTTAGACATAATTTCAACTTAGTACAAACTCCTCCATTGTTAATACTCAAAAGACTTGTTTTATTTAGTTTTAGTTCACGACTCAAAGTATTGTATGCTCCCGTGTGAGAAGTCACTTCTTGCAACTTGAGCCTAGTATCCTATGTTTGTGCATCAGCTTCACAGAACATCAAGCTTAAAATGTAAACACTATTAAAAAAAAAATCCATTAGCATTCCTTTCTAAATTTTTGGTATCTGCTATATATCCTTTTTTTTCTACACCTCTCTGAGCCTTCTCTGTGTCTGTTAAACTGTCCGTAGTTTTCCAGGATTTGCTTAGTAAAGTCCCCAGGTTGGCCTTCGTAGAAACCTTTGCTTCCTAAGGCTGGAAGTCACACCAGCAGTCAGTGACCACCCTTCATGATAAGGCATTTTCTGAATGTGTCCTCTTTCTTTGGCTGAGGGACAGTTAATGTGAAGCTGGGAAACACATCTTTGGTTGAAAGATTGCCCTCTTAGCAATGTAGTAATTGTAATTTGGGAGTAGCTGGTTTCAGCAAGAGGTGGCACAAGGGTTCAACTCTGGCTCTATCACTTAGGAGCTGTATGACTGTAGGCAGGTGTTCAACTCTAGGGGCCACGGATGTACACTGGGAACACCACGTCCACGTCTTTATAGGGCTGTCCTGGAGGTTCCTGAGATAATGCTAGTCAGTTTACTCATTTCATGGAAGTTGAAGTGGAACTACCAACTTCATGGAATGGAATAATTCTCATTCAGGAGTATGTTAAAATTTGCTAAGTAGAATCTAACTCCTGGAACTTCCAGACAAATGGGAAGACAGAGGCTGCCCGATTTAGCTTTCAACTCTATATTTGGGAAATTGTGAAACATCTCCATTTTCCTTAATGTCTGGACTCTTTCACTGTTTGGCTTTTGTCCTTCTCCCTCCCCTCCCTTTCCTTTCCTTCTCTTTATTCTTTCATTGAAAGATTTACTGGCATGAAGATGTGTTAATAACTACTTGTCTTGGAGTAAGTTGAGCGCAGAAGGTAAAGCCAAACGTTGTACAGTGCACAGATGTGAACACCAGTGCCTCCGAAGAGTAATGCAGCTTAAGAGAAAGTTTGACAAAGTGAGTAATCTGACCACGGCTTTGTAAGAGCTTTCAGAAGAATTAGTGGGAATTTCATATATTTGAAGCAATTAAAACAAGAATGGAAAAGCATGTATTTGAGAAGACCAGAGAAGGAAATGGAAAGAAATCCTTACAGCTTGGGGATTTGAAATCTCAATGACACTATTTTAAGTCATGTGAAACTTTTCCTGTTTTAAAAACTAAACAGTAAAATTAACTGTGCTCTAGTTTTTATGGACTTCTTTTGAATTATTGCATAAAAGTAACAGAAGTTTCTGGCAAGTGGACCAGATTTCCAAAACTCTTCCTCACAAAGGCATTGAGAACTATCAGAAAAGTTACATGTTTTTGTTATCATGAAAACATTAATAATATTGAAACTTGGCTAGAACCAATTTTAACTTTGAAACCTCAGCTTCAGTGGGTACATGTAACTGATAAATCTCTTTTGTGGTTGTCAAAACAAGCAAAGCTAACTTTGTACATTTCCTATTATAACTAAAAGCACTTTGACAGTGAAATCGGGTATATCAATATGGAGAGCAAAAAGCCTATTCATTTTATCACCACATTTCTCTAAGAATTTTGACATTTCTGAAATATGTATCACTTCCAAACAAGGAAGCGCAAAGTTGATAAAGGTTGTGATGGTGCAGTTCTTGGAGGCTGACCACCCCAGTTAGCATTGCTAGTCTGCCTGGTGTAAGTACCTTGCAAGGCCAGCCTATTGCTCATCTGACCACGTGGCCTATGCCATCTGCCCATGTCTCTGAGGGCTTCCAGAGTTTGGGTGAAACTGGGTTTTCAGGCAGATTGGGCATGGAACATCCAAGATTAGGTCCTTATGTTGGAGTTAGTCACAGTGAACAAGAGTTCCTGACAGGGCTGGGCTCTGTGGAAAGATGCATCCTATCAGAGTGACCAATATATGCTTTCAGAGGAAAGGTCTATGTGTGCTGTGGGCAGGGAGTAGGCTGTGATTGGGTCCCCAACCTGAAAGGTATATATATGCCTTGAAGAATGTCTGTTTATAGGTGGGGGGTTTCGTATATGGATAAGTGACATTTGGTAGCAAACTGTTGACCTAGCTCTTTCCATGGGGCTTGAATGAGGAGGGCATTGGTCCAAATGTGGCGAGGAGCCTGGGCTCTTTCAGCTGCACCTTCCTTCATCCCACCCTGGCCCTTTCCGAACCCCCAAGTCATCAACTCTCCTTCTGGGACCTTTCTTCCTGTGATCCCTCTTTTGGCATTTTAATGACCTTCTGCTGATCTCTTCTTATTTTCCTCCTGTCTTCTCTGAATTCTTTGAGGATAATGAGTATCTTGTACTTGTAGTTTTTGTCGTTTTCTTCTGCTTGCTCACAGTAGCTCATACTTTCTCTCATTCCAAAGTATTTGTTGAACACTTACTTTATCCCAGGCAACTTGTAGTGGTCTCCAGTCTTTGGCTTGGAAATAAGCCTGACAGTTAGTGTTTTATGTGGGGTGATTAGCAGAGGAAAGTGTGGCGAAGAGCCCAGATTCTGCTGATGAGGCCCTGGCTCAGCAGTGCCCCTTCCTGGCTCTGCCTCAGTTTTCTCATTGAAACAGTGGGGATATAAGAGGACCTACTTCATATGGTTGCATTATATGAGTTAGCCCTCACTGCCTTTGTTACTGTTCTCCTACCTGAGGACTTTGGGGAGGACGAAGAGGTAGTCATAAACAGTACTTTTGGTCAGTGAATTTTTAACTATTTTGTGAGGCTGATTTAGTGAGAAAGTCTTTGGGAGCCAGAAGGGAGGTAACTTTTGTCCCCCTTTTATCTGCCCTCCAGGATTGGCATGCCCTGTAGCTGGTTCCTTGGTGCAGGAGACAATGATGATGCCTTTTATATGCAGGGACTCTTCTTAGCTGCTTGCCTTTGTGAGCAAATATCTCCTCTGTTAAGAGATTAGAGCCTTAATCCTAAATGATATTTCATGCTCCAGGACTTAAATTTATATATCACCATCCCGAATAATGTATTGGATTGCATTAAACAGATTGTAGATTAACATGCAACTATAAAACAAATTGTCAATGCGTTGTTGACAACTCTAAGTGCAAGTTCATATATTTAACTACATTTGGGGAATATTGAAGTGTTTAAAACAGCTTAACTGGTTGATGTAAAATTAAGCATCATGTTCTATTTCAATTTGTGGGCCAGCCTGAGAGACAATAAAATGGAGGCTTAGGCTTGAGAGAAAGGGAGCATGGGAGAAAATTTTGGAGGCAGCCTTGATACCAGGGAAATCCTGGCACGGTCCAGATATATTGGGTGGTGATGAAAGGATTCTACCCACAAAGGGCCACATTAGGTAGTAGTAGAAGGATGTCCATTTATTTGTTCAGCCTATGAGCAGTCCTTTGAAACCTCAAGGAGTTTCTAATCTAGTTGAGGAGATAAAGCAACTGACATACTAAAAACAGTGGTGAAGAGTACAAGCCATAAAGTCCTTTAGCTTGAAGCCATATGAGATAGGTCACAGGTTAGAATTCACAGGCAAGGACACGGGGCTAAGAATCGTCAGAAAGATCTTAAAGATGGTGACACATGACAAATGCTGGGAAGATGTTTAAAGAAGAAAATGGAAGCAGGGGTTGGGAGGAAGCATGGTGCGTGGTACTGGTGTGCTTGGACCATGGGAAGCTACTGTTGAACGCTTGGGTGAGACTAGGTAATAGGCATGGCAGCCAGGCAAGCACTGACCCTGGAACCAGATGGCCCAGGGGTCAAATCCCGGCTCCCCCACTTTCTAGCTGTGTGATCTTGGGGGGGGGGTGACTTAACCTCTTTGTTTTTCAGTTTTCCCACTTGTATAATGGGGATAATTACTGTACCTATTTCTTAGGATTATGGGGAAGATGAAATGTGTGCTTGGCTAGAGGAGGAGCATAGTGGAAGTAGTGTTTGACATGTATTCAAATTTGATTCTAGGGTAAGAGATGAAAATTAGGAAGGCAGACTGGAGAGGCTGTTGAAGCAAATTAAGTACAAGGTAATGAGTCTTAGACTGAAGATGGATCCTAATAAAGAAGAGAGCATATATATTGGTTTTTCCTTACTGTTCTTTGCTTGGGCTGTGAACATTGGTGTCTATATTCTGCAGGGATTTTATAAGCCTTTTTCTAAAGAGTACATCCTGAGATGGGTCTGTGTGAGCTGAGAGTGTGGACCCTGCCAAATGTGGGCCTTTCCTTTCTTCCCCCTCTCTCTTCCTCCACAGTGTTGAGACTTTTTTGCACTTATTCCAGAACTTCTCCTAAATAGCTTTGGAACAAATATATTTATGGATGCAAATTATCTGGAGAGAGACCTCAGCTTGCACTTACAGATAATGTGGGGTGACCAGGCAAAACTCCAGTATAATCTGGAGCTGCATTAAAGGGAGTAGGACGTGCAAAGCCATTTTCACTCCATGCTTGCATGAATGAGATCCTTGTTGGAGCTCTGAAGTTGCTTACAAGAGTTCAAAGAGAATGTGGAAAAAATGGGAGGTGTGGCAGTTTGGTGGAAAAATGATTCAAGGAATAGGAAATAGATCTCTGAGGGAAAATCTTGTAAGACTGGTATGTTCAGGCTAGAGAAGGAAAAGATAGAGGTTAAATTAGTTACTACTCTCAAACAGCAAAGAGTTTTTTTTAGATGTAGATACGTGTTTCTCAAAGAGTATTCCATGGAACCCAAGTCTTGGGGAGAGGTAGCTTTAGAAGATAAATCAGTTTGGGAAATGATGTGCTTTAGCTCGCTGTGAACAATTCACAAAGCATGTTAGCATCTTAAAGGGACTGAAGCTTTCTACAGAAAAGAACCCCATTCTACTCTGGGTAATATTAGAGTATTCCAAACATTTTCAGCTATTTTTCTAACACCTTTGGAAAGTGCTGTTTAAGAATTACTAAGGTGTTGAGTATAAAACAAAAAAGGGTTGAGGCATGAGACCAAGCATCATGGTGATAATAGAATTTTCTATTGGGGGAAGCTTGAGTTTTTTTCCCTTTCCTTTCCTCTCCCCTCCCACCTTTGTTTTGGTGGTAAGGAAGAAGAGAATATAGTTGGGCACGTTTTTGAGGCCCTTGGCTGGACTAGGTTCAGGGGCCACTGCCTGTGGTGGTTTCTGGTCCTGAGGACATAGAGGCTGAGTGATGTGGGCTCAGGTTTGGGGCCTGAACTGTTGTCTTTTGGTGGATAGACAAGGTTGACAGGACTGGTCCCTGTAGTAGGTGTTGAGGTGGGAGGCCCCGGGGATTGGCCAGGAAATGGTGAGCACAGACTTGGTCACTGGACTGAGGCTGGCCTGGGGAGACCCATGGCAACTTGCTGGTACAAAGTACATTTCTCCATCTGTCAAGGGCCAGTCAACCTCACAATTGAGTGAGAGTGGTTCAGGGGCTAGTGACTCATTATGAGTTTTAGGAAGTTCAAGAAATGGCATTTGGGAGAAGGACTACAGGTTGATGGCATTTTCTTCATCAGGTATGCCGAGTCTCTTTGTAGTTTTTGCTTAAGACCCACCTCTCCATTTCTCTTTGTTTTCTCTTTGCCTTTGCTTCCCTCCCTGCCTCCATTTTTTCATACTCTCTGTCCTTGCCTTTCCTTTCCTTTCCTTCTCCCACTAAGTCTGCTTACTCTGTCATGGCTAAATTATTTTTCTTTTTGCTAAGTGAGATGCATACCTTACTCTTGTGATCCTGGGAGAATCTTTTTGTTTTCCTAAGTCCTAAATGACCCGTCTCTCATTCTTTTCCCATCCCTGCGGGAATGTGTACATCTGAGTGTCTCTCTCCTATGTCTCTTTGTCTGTCTCTCTTTGCCTCTCCACACACACACACATACACACACACACACACACTATCTTGAAAGCACAGGATACACCTTTTGTGTTTCATTTATTGTAAAATAATGCACACATCTGTAATTATATTACTCTTAAAATAAAGCCTTCATCCACTCTTAACATCTTTTGATGTCCCTTCCCTGCTGACTCTATTTTCTCTTGTTCCCACTTTACGTTAATGTGAAGAGACAGTTGAGTAAATGCACAATGAACTTCAAAACCTAGTAATTGTTTTTCAGAAAGAATGAAACTTGCGAATTAGATATGGATTGTAAAAGAACACCAGGGCTGATTAGTGTTCGTGAGGGGCGCCTGCCGGACGGCTCTGACACCTGCCTGCCAGCACTCTCCAGAAATGCCACCATTGATGCCTCTGTTCTGCCCATCACAGGGTTGGGGGGTGGGAGGGAGAAGTGGTGGGTGGGAGTTAAAAGACTGTGCAGTGAACCACCTTGTCAGGCTTGGCAGTGCATGGGACGCCTGACATAAAAGGCAGAGAGAAACAAAGATGAGTCGCATCCATTTTACAAGCAAACTCTAGTTATCTGTAAAAATAAAATAAAATAATAAGGTATCTTTTTTGAAAAGAGAGAATGAGTGAGTCTTGAAAGGGGTTCACTACGGTTTTGTGTGTGTGTGTGTTTTTTTTTTTAAGGTTGTGGAGATAATGAGTTTTTTGAGACTTGGGGGAGGAAAAGAATTCACAAGCCAAGTTTCAAGCTGCTGAAAAATTGCTTTTAGGAAAGAAGAAAAAAAAAAAACGCTTTTCCGTGCTAACCATCTGCTTGTGTCTTGTTTACTGCCCAGAGTGCCAGTTTGTGCTTATTAATCATGCTTACACAAGTATCTTAATTACTCCCTATGTAGCTGCTCTGTCTTGAACTCAGAAGTTGACCTTTCTCTTTTTATTCCTTTAAATCATTAATCATACACAATCAACGCCAGCGGGGCAGAGCCATGGAGAAGGCTACCCAGATTCTCACACCTCACGCCAGTCCCAAGCAGACAGGGAACGCCAGAGTGACTGCTTCGCCAGCAGTGGGGCGTATCTTAATTAATGACTCTGCTGTGTTGAGACACACGGGCTGGGGGAGGCCGCTGCTGCCACCACCCCTCGGCGCTCCTCCCTGCTTCTTCACTTGCTGCCTGGTTTGAGGAATGACTGCTTTACTCTGCTGAAAACCATAAAGGCCGCTGCTAGGGTTTTATGGTCCTGCACACCTAGGCTTTGGAAGAATCGAGGCACAGGCAAAGCGAACTTCTGAGAGAAGATTCTATTTACCATGAGTGGGAATTTTTACTAGACCATTTATTTACTTCTCCCATTTTGCTATGCATGTGAAATCTGTTGAGGATCCTGTTAAAATGTAAATTGATGATTCAGGATGTCTGCCTGGGACCTGAGCATGTGCCTTCCTAACAAGCTCCCACATGACACTGATGCTGCTGGTCCATGGACCACACTTTGAGTAGCAAGGAGCTAGACAAGTGAGGACACCCAAGGTCCTCCCTTCAAGCCTGAAGATAGTATGAGGGAGGGTAACTCCTAGGAATGTGATACATATGTTTTTTCCCCTTTCGGCTAGACCAGTAAGATTTTGGTGCATGGAAACAAAAACCATTTCCACAAAAGTGACACAGATAGGCACAAATGTACCTTCTCCGGGCAAAAGATACACAATACAAAGATTGCCTTTCATAAGGAGGGAAGAGTGGAATTGGGACTTCTTTTGACTTTGACTTTTTCATTGAACTTTGTAAAAAAAAAAAAAAAAAAAAAAAACAAAACAAAAAAAAACCAAAAAACCAAACAACAACAAAACACTTAAAACAGCTGAAAAAATTCTCCAGATAAAAAAATAAAACGATTTCCAAAGTGAAATAATAATGATAAAATTGAAAGAGGATTGTGGCTTGGGTTTCATAAGACTGTTTCTCTGTTCCAGTACACCAGACAAATTACAGGATGTGGAAGTAATTTTGTCTCCCCCTCCCCCAACTGTGATGTTTCTGCCTCGTGAGTAGGATGGGATGCCTAGAGATAAGAAACTGAGGGTCTCTTCTTTTTGCCAGGTTGAACCTTCTACTCTTAAAGGGGAAGAATTTCACCTCTCTGGCAAGATAGCTTGAATTTCTCCTGTCATTAATTGTACACTTAAAAGCAGGAACTACGATGTGAAAAGTTGTATGACAATGATGTGCATGTCAGAATTTTGGCTGATGCTCCCAGCAGTGATGACACAGGGATGAAACACATTCTAAATAGGGCCTGGGATTTGCATACTACCTCATCTCAAGGAAGGAGGGTAGTTCCTGTACTGATGCTGAGGGTTTTGCCATTGTAATCCTTTGGAAAGAAACACAGGGAAACACATTTTAAGAAACTTTTGTTGCTTTCCATTTCATCTCATAGTGGGGTGAGGGTCAGGGTGGGAAGGGATTTGATTAAAAACAAAGTCTTAAGTAAAAGCAACAAATCCGTGTTAGTGAAAAATCACCTAATTAATTCAGATAAAAACTTTGTCATTCCACATGCAATAAGAGTACACGGTTAAGTGACTTTATTATTTACATTAAAAATTACTTGTTCGTGAAGTAAAAAAAAAAAATCAATTACCCTGAATGAGGTGAATTAAGAAAATATTTCACCAGTGTAGCTTGTCTTTTCAACTGGCTGCCTTTTCAGAGTTTCTTGGTGATTTATGAAGTGAAAACTCTGTCTTGTCTCTGGTGAGGACGTTCTGTAGCCTTCCTACATAGTTTTGGTATTTGGGTATGTTCATGTTTTTTGGCAGCCTGGAGAAGATCCTGGATGAAATGACAGAAATACATAACTCACTTTCGTTTGGTAAAGTAATAATTAATTAGAACTTCTGGACATGAAGCATTTTGAGAACTGGATCTGGGCGCCTTGCATAACCATGGTCTGCTGTTAAACCCTTTATAGAAGACTCTCCTTGTTCTTGGAACTTTGTGCGGACTTGAGAGCAAGCTGATTTAAGTGTTGAGAGCCTGGTTTGGCAAGAGTTGTGTTTATGCTTTTCTCTCTGAAGGCTCTGGATCTGACCTCTCCAAGGAAGCAGAGCTATTTTTAGGGAAAAGCTAGAGTGGCACTTTCTGGGGGAAATTTGTGGCACTTTTCATAGAGAACTCTTTGGACAGGGTGGGGTTTGCTGAATTTTCATTAGGACCCTACTGTCTTTGGGCCAGGGCTCCACTGCTTCCATTAGCGGATGCCAGATTTGTTGTAATGGGAGAGGATACTATAGGAAGCTTATCAAAGCTCTCTGTTTAGAAAAGAGGGATTTTGTTGGTCTGGGGTGGGAGCCTAGGAAATGTGAAGTTTTAAAAGTACCCCAGGTAATTTTAATGTGCATCCAGGGTTTAGAACTGCAATAAAAAAATAGACGTAAGGTCTTACTCAGCTTGGCCTTTTTCATTCTCTAGCTGCTCTATGTTTCTGGAACCATATTACTTCAGACATGTTCAAGCCCTGAAGACCAAGTGATGACCTAAGTAGGGCATCTGCCTTGAGATACCTATACTCTGCAGAGAAGGGTGTTCTGTGGTTCCAAATTAACTGTTTTGGACTTGACTTTGCCCACCGTGTCCTGTGTCTGGCTTTCCTGCCTTTGTTCTTGTCTACTGGCTTGGTTTGCCCTTTTAGTGCTTTCCTGAGCTTTGTTAGATGTATTTCTTTTGTAGATCTAACTCTGGGCTCACGTCTGACCCTAGTCCGAACAACATGGTGTGATAGATACCATAAGAAGGATGGATTTTATGGTGAAAGCTCCATGTAGAACAAAGTTCAACACTGGTCTTAACTATAGGGGTCTTCAGAGTATATACTCAGGTACACGTGTTTGAACTCACAAACTGCAAGATCATGGCCTGAGTCGAGATCTTGACCTGATTGGAGGTCAAGAGTCAGAGGCTTAACCGACTGAGCTACACAGGTGCTCCTTTACTTTTAAACGAAATAATTGTCATTTACTCACTTCCTTTTTAAGCTTATTAAGACCTAAACGTGGAATTACAATCTTCTCATGTCTTTAGATTCCCAAGATTTGTCCATGGATCCTGGCTTGAGAAATAAATACTGGTTTAGTCGGTCAGTTATACACGTTAACTGCATTTAACTTCTTCTTTTCTGGAAGTTGAGTGAAACGAAGAGGAAGAGGGTGGCATAAGTAGATGTGGAAATCTATAAAGCAGATTCTCCAAGTAGCATAGAACTGAAAGAATGTTTTTACTTTACTTTGTGCTTTAATGTAAGGCAACTTCCATTAGAAATAAACATTGGGAGTGCCTGGTTGGATCAGTCAGTTAAGCGTCTGACTTCGGCTCAGGGCATGATCTCACAGTTCGTGGGTTTGAGCCCCGCGTCTGGCTCTGTGCTGACAGCTCGGAGCCTGGAGCCTGCTTCAGATTCTCTATCTCCCTTTCTCTCTTCTCCTCCCCAATCCCTCAAAAATAAAAAACATTAAATAAAAAAAGAAGTAAATATGTTGGATTAGTGCAATATTTATTATGTTCCTATTTTATAACACCAGTAAGAATGAGCTTTTAAGAATATATGTGACACCGAATGTATCCTTTGAGTGAGGTTTGGTTTTAACATGAGCGAAGGTCTCCTGCTGGACTGTCTTTTTTTTTTGGTGGGGGGGGGGGGGAGAAGGGTGTTCATTTCTGTTGAGGGAGCTTTGGAGCCTGTATTGCTTAGAATCAGAGAGTTGGAGAGATCCGTAGAGATCTGGTACAAACTCCTTAAGTACAGATGAAGAAACTTTTATTTTTACTAGCGTGTCCTTCCTGTTTAGTCTTTAAGCTAGGATTTTTCCAGACTTTGGCCCTTAATGCTAATCTGGGACAGGGTTGTTATGAATAGATGGTTGACAAGAAAGCCCATCTTTGGTCCATTAAAAACTATACCCCTGGGGCACCTGGGTAGCTGTTGGCTGAACAACCAACTTTGGCTCAGGTCATGATCTTGTAGTTGGTGAGTTCGAGCCCCACGTTGGGCATGCTGCTGTCAGCTTGTCAGGGCAGAGCTTGCTTTGGATCCTCTGTCCCCATCTCCCTGCCCCTCCCCCACTTGTGCTCTCCCAAAAATAAACTGTTTAAAAAAATATTACAAAGAAATTATACTACCAACACTACCATCTGTCCCCTCCATTCCCATTTTCATTTTAAAATCAAATTCAAAGTCAAATGCAAAACTTCCAGAGCCTCTCCTGAGGCTGCAGAAGCAAATGAAGGACCGCAAAGCTGAAACTTGAGTACTGAGACTAATTATGATCTGAACCATTCTTGTCTGAATTATTATGCAGTAACCCCTGCAACACCTTATATCAGGCTGTATTCTTATTTTTTTGTAAAAGGCTCTTTTCCTCAAATAGACTAGAAGCTTATCTAGGGCTGGATCTAGGTCTCAAGTTTTATATACCTTGCATAATATCTTGGCAAGCACATGCCATCTTGATCACATGCTTGTAATCCAGTTGAGGTGGTTACCTGGCCTGCTATATTGAGGGTCTTCAGTTCTGCATTGAGAGTGTGCCCTAATTGATCATCAGAGTCCGCCGTGATCACAGACATGAGAGGTGATGGTAGACCACCCCCAGATCTGCCAGTCCTGTGCAGGTCACCAGTATACATTTATTAATTGGGTCAGTGATTTACACTGCTATTCTCAGATTAGTTCCCAAATGTAAATACCATGAATTCAGGGCTTTTTTGTCTGTGTTTTCCCCCTGCCGTCTAGTGGATATATCCCAAAGTCCTGGAACAGTGTCTTATATAAAGTAGGGGCTCAATAAATTTTTTTTCCAATGAATGAATTACTGAAAGGAATAGGAACTTGTATACTAAACTTCGTTTGAGTATGAACTTTTAACTGGTGATCTAGCAATACCTAGTAAACAAGAGAGATTACCTCAACTTTTTAAAAGTATCCTAGCATAAAGATTGGGATAATAGGAATGTGGGAAGTCCAGAGAATAAATCAATTGGGAATTGTTACTTTGCTAATCATTTCAACAAAAAAGTGTAATGCAGTGTATGCCAAGCATTCTGCTCCCTGCCCCCCATGGATTTAGAGTCTGGTAGATTCCTTCTTGCCCATGATGTGGTTAGGATTCTGTTGTGAGTCAAGTTTGTGAATATCTCTTAAATCACATAAGTGCTTAAGCAGTGTATTAACTCTGAAGGGCTTCCATTTTGCTGAATGATGTCGACAAGTAGTGTGCTGTACCAGCATTTTCTGCTCTACCCTGTTTAGCTCCTTACATAGTGTTTGGGATACCCACAAAGATATCTTTTGTTTGGCAGATCCTTTCATGTATGAACTGGTAACACCCCCATTTCTGAGGGCATGGATTTATTCTTTGTCACATTGTTGATGTTGGAGTCTTTCGTTGGGAATGATGAGGGATGGAACAATGCTTTCTCAGAAGATAGATCTTTCTTCCAGTTAGTTCTTTGAGGGGGGGAGGTAAGAGAATGGGAATGGTTAGAGTCCCCAAGATGAAACCTGTCCTCCTCCTTCGACCTGAGCCCTGCTAGGCTGAAGTTCTGGGAAGGCTGGATAAACCACATGCTGCCTCCCCATGTTTGCATTTAGACACCAGGGGTTGCATTTCTAAGTCACATAACATTATGCCTATTATGTAAAGCCAAATTATTTTGTGACTTATCACAAACATTGATCTGCCCTTGACAGTACTTTAGAGTTTTGCAGTAAATCTGCAGGCTGATAGCGTTAGCAGGGTGTCAGTTTTTGTCACTTGTAAGCTTCCTTCCGTCAACTGCAGTTTGAAAAGAGTCCGCCATAACAAAAGCATTGCTATCTCTTAAACTTGGTTTTAACCTTCAAAGACTAATAATTTATTATTCAGTGTTATGCCTCAGTACTTTTGGTGACAATCTATCATTTTTAATGTTGGTAACTTGATTTTTGTAATACAAAGACATATAAATAGGAGAAAAAGAAAATGATAGCTAAGTACTTTTATGGGTAGCAATCTGAATAGTGTTCTTGATGCAATTCATCCAACATTTATCTGCATAAATTATGGTAGTTAAAGAAGAGGAGCAGATGAGAAGTACACTTAAGGCCCTTTTTTATAGCAACATAAAAGAGAGCAAAAATTACATTCATTACTTTTTAAAATATAGCAACTCTTTATTATAGTTTTCATTCATTGAAAGCAAATGTCTTGTTAGCTAATGAAACATTGTGTGATGTTATAGATCTGGTGTGATAGTTGGGAGCAATATTTGCCTCTTCATAAAGCCTCACAGTAATGTCCCCACTTGGTCACTGGCCACTTGTTCTCAGAATATCAAGGGTATAAATGACCTTTATACAGGAAAAAGAAATCTCCTTTATTAGCAAAAATGAATAACTTGGAATGCGTGTTTACTTTGTAAGCTCTAAAGTGACTTTGAAATGTGCCGGCTCTCTCTTTGTAGAAGCCAAAGGGTCCAGGGCAGCACAGAGGGAAGAAAGCTTTAAGATCTTATGTTGTCACCCTCCCTTCCCTTTACCACAGCAAATCTTTCTGTGACTATTATTTTTTATTCTCTAAAAACAAATGGCGAAGATGGATGTTAGTGGACCCTATTGTGGTCGTCCTAACACAGTGTGTGTAAATCCAACCATCCTGTGTTACACCTTGAACTTCCGCAGAGATGTATGTCCATTATTTCTCAATAAAACCGGAAAAAAGGCAAATGGGAAGACATTACTAGCTTTTTCGTTTTCATTTGCTGCATAAATTTCCCTTGTAGGTTCTGCACAGAAATTGTGATGCTTGAAAAATGTGAGGTATGGCCATGCTGGAGTGTTTCTGGTGGGGAGGAGGGTTGCTCACAGCTGCCTTCTTCCTCTCCTTCTCCATTCCTTCTTCTCATCCTGGTTCCAAGAGGCCTCTGGGGGAGTAGGCAGACCGTCTCTTAGGTGCTGGTTTCTCCAGCTTGGTACGCTTGGGTCGTTAAGTTCTTTCTCCTCCCATGCTTGTCTTAGCTTAAGGCTTCTTTTGTTTGCGAAGATCTGAAATCAGGCCAAACAAGAGGGGAGAGGGCAGAGATAAGAATGCCTAAGGGAGTGAGTACCTTACCTGCTCCAAGGTCGGCTTCCTGACAAGCTAGGATCCTGTGGACTTCAGACTCTTTTGCGGGGAGGGGGTGGGGGTGGGGTGGGGTGGGGAATTCTGTGGATTCTTGTCTCTGCTTCTCTTTGTCTCTCTGCTTTTTCTTCTCTTCCCTGCAGATCAGCATGTTCCCTTTCCACTTTTATGTGCCCTCGTTTTTTCCCTAGAGACTGTCCGGACTTGGAACTTTATGTGAGGTCCTGCTTGGGCATGCTGTCTATCTCTGGTCCTGTTAACCTGGTGGTGATGGTGGCTTAGGAGGCTAAGAGCTTTATAGGGTTTCTAGGTCAGAGCTGGCCCACATCCATTCTCAGAGAAGGAAGTGAAGAGATTATTGGCCTTTTAATATTAAAACAATTTTTTAATTAAAATTTATTTTTCAAATTGTTTATTTTTGAGAGCGGGAGATGGAGTGCAAGTGGGGGAGGTGCAGAGGGAGGGAGACAGGATTCTAAGTGGGCTCTGCACTGACAGTGGAGAGCCTGATGGAGGGGCTCAAACTCGTGAACCGTGAGATCATGACCTGAGCTGAAATCAAGAGTCGGACGCTTAACCAAATGAGCCATGCAGGCGCTCCTTAAATTTAAATTGATTATCACAGTCTTCAAACATAAAAACAGGGTGGAGAGAATTGTATAACGAAACTCTGTGTTCCCATCATGTAGCCTCAATACCTGTGGACATTTTGGTTTTTTATCCATAAGGACTTGGCCGCTGCCTGATGCATAGAAGGGTAGTGTTCAAGCACGCCAGGATCCTTAGAACTCCAGTTGTTGTCCGCAAGGATTCTCATTACAGCTCCTCTTACTGAGTTTTCTTTGATATTGTAGTGTGTGCTTTTTTTTTTTTTTTTTTAACAAAACAGACCAGTGTTGTATGCACTTTCCCTTGAATATTCTGTCTCATTGTGTTTCAAGAGGACATGGTTTTACATGTACTGCTTGTGTACAAAAGAGATTATAAAGGTTTCAGACGTAAATCATTTTTTAAAAAGGACTTTCTCTGCTCCATAGCTGCCCTTTGATTCCTTCTCATTAATTTTTTGTTATTCACAAGAAAGAACTTTCTAACCTACTGGCTTCCTTTATGGGTTAGGTAGACCCCTTATTTCATTTGTGATGGCTCCATTTCCCTCAGGCTACTCAGGGACAAAAACCCAGAAGAAACTTGAAAGTAACACACATCTAAGAAATGGATTTCAAATTAATGGGTTCGAACTTTATTAGCATAATCTTAAAGCAGGTTATTTTATTTTCCTGTATGGTCACCAAGGAAGAATGTTTTTTAGTCTGAGCTGAGTGACCTTTTGAGACCTCCATAGTTTACCTAGACAAGTCTGGAAAGAGAGGCATCTAGGCAAACTGAGGATGGTGCCTTTGAGATTTTTAGGTAAGTGACAAAAATGATTCAGATTATTTCTATTTGGGCTTGTCTGAAAGGCCTCTTTGCAGGCACTAGTATTCTCCCCCAAGGTATAGTTCCTTTCTATAGAAACCATTAGCTCTAACCACTGGGGCCTTCTGTTCTCTTCTTTTCTATGATGCTTACTTGTATTTTTTTAATTTCTACCATTCGCTTTTGATGTTTCCTACTTCCACTCATAGAGTTGCTTGATAATACAAACTGTTTGCCTTTTTACCTGTAAAGACTATAATTGCTTTTAAGAGATTACATGATGCTATCATAAGAATGATGCGGAAAGTATAGTTCATTTCATATTCTGCTTTTTTGTACCTTGTGTTTGGTACAGGACCTTCTGACAGAAGCCACATGCTTCCCCAGTGTATTGATTGAAAAAAAAGTGTGTGTGTTTGTTGGATGACCAGTTACATTTAAGAGGGTGTGTTTTATGGAAACTTTTGAGTGGATTGTAGGATTGAGGGTAAAACCAGTTAGAAGCATGCTGAAATCTGAAAACTGCTTAGGCCTTGCCAGATAGTAGCACATAGACTGTTAGAAGTAGAAAAGACCTTGTAGGTCACCTGGTTTAAAACCTTAAGTTTTCAGCTGAGGAAATAGACATAAAATTTGGTATTGTATGTCTTGACTGTGTAATTCAATAAATACAAATTGTTGAACGATGAAAGCCCTTGCTCAGTGCCTATGCAGGATGGAGTCTGTTCTGAGACTCTTGTTAGACCTAGACCCTTCCCTCTGGTGGCCCCTAGTCTTGGGGCAAAACATGGATGTAAAGCCATGTATTCTCTAAGGACCCTTTGACTCTGAATTCTGTGTTCCAGAATGATAAATTGCAGAGCATAAATGTGAAGCCAGCTCACAAAAGGGTAACAAATTTGGTGTAGAATATTTTTTTCTCTGCACTCTGACCTTTTGTGTCTGGGGAGGCTACTTGGGGCTGGGACCTCAATTGGACAGATAGTCAATATTCTTTCTTTATTTTCTCTCATCACCCTTTATACAACCCTTCTTTACAGCTTTCCATCTTGTATCTTTCAAACCATTCTGTGACTTCCTATTCGTATCATTTGCCCATTTTTTCTACTCTGTTCTTAGTGGACCACTGGACACACAGTAGGAATGGAATAAATGTTTGAAGTAGAACTATAACCTTCTGTGAAGACAAAAGTTTGAGGATTAAGAAAAAAAACTGGACAAACTTAACAGACTTGTTTTCCAGTTTCTTTGAGAAAATGTATTATGTGAATAATACTTTGATGCTGGCCCTAGTTTTTCCTTGAACAAGTAAGTATTTAAAAATACCCCTACTTTTGTGTGTTGTGTGTGTGCATACATGTGCACGCAACTAGTAGTGTTAAGTTTTAAAGAAGATACTATGCCAGGGCATTTATTTCATTTGATTAAGCCATTAGAAAAGATTAGAGGTGTCTTCAGTTGTGGGGAGATAAGTTCAACAGGGAGCGGATTTCAGAAACATCTGGGCAACATACACAACACCTTATCTGTGAATGCAGCTGTTTGTATTTTTTTTTTATATATAACAGATAAGAATGATAAGGTGGAAACAGCATGTTTGAAAGCTCCAATTTCTTACATCTCATGCAAGTTCCTTCTCATTGCTTCCTTCAGATAAATAGATGGAGAATTGAGAGTTTGATTTTTCTTTTTTTTCTTTCTTTTTTTCTTTTTTAGAGAATATTCTCTTTATCTAAATAAGTGTCCTCACCCACTGATTGAATGGTTGCTATTTGAATCTTCTGTCTTAAATAAAGTTAATCTTAAAGAGGCTCCCCTGTCTCAGATAATTGTCCCTTTCTGTTCACTTGGAAGCAGTTGCATTGCTGAGGTTACTACTACCCAAATGAGGGTATTTTTATGATAAGCGGGGAGGGAGTCTTGTGGGTCAGGATTTCCTTGCCTTATTACCTTTGCTTTTTTAATGGTGCAGAATTGCAGAACTGCTAAGTGTTAGGGATCTGTGGTCAGAAATTTCTGAGCTCAGGCACCCAGTTTCTGCATGGGATCAGTGGGTGGTGGGCACCAGGAGGGATGAGACAGCTAAGGGCTATGACTGATATGTTTAAGTGTCATCATGGTTTTTATAAGGTGACCACGATGATGAGAAGGAGGATGATGATGACACCTTCTTTTTTTGTGGGAAGGGCAGCAAATCATTGAAACAGCCTTTTCCTTTCCACATAGTTGTGAAGGATAAATCAATGTTGGTTTGGTGGCAAGCTTGTGTATTGATCATAACTTTGAGTCCTTGACAACGGTGGTGGGATCTTATGTTGTTGCTGTTAAACTCAGTAGGGTGGAATTCAGAGGGAGCTATGGAATTCAAATAAAGTCTATTATTTATAGGCATGACTGACACAAATGAAGGCAAAGCCCTTTACTTAGAGCAAATACATACTCAACACTGCAAGTGACAGTGTGTAAGCTGGATCTCACTTTGTACATTTACTAATTGCTCTTCTCTGCTGTGAAATGTTGCCCGTGGATCCAAAAGAATTGATGTTTGTTCAAAATCAGTTCCTAAAAGAAGCTGAGACCCTGGTCACTTGCAGTGTAGGCTAACAGGGGTTCTTGTGTGCAAGTGGGCAGTGTGGGCCAGCAACTTGACCCAAGTGTGCCTCTGGAGGGAGATTTTTAAACTATGACATAAGGTCCTTTGGACTAGGATGTGTATGCAGCCTTAGTGGCTTAGAAGATTTTTTATAGAGTTAATTTCACAGAGGCAGCATGGGGCAGTTCTAAGGGGCTGGGTCTGTTTCATAAAGATAAACATTTTACTTTGTAATCCATGTGCGTGTGCACACACACACAGGATCACATTGATTATGACCTATAGTTTGAAAAACCACCCATTTTTTTTATTTAAAAAAAAAATTTTTTTTTCAACGTTTATTTATTTTTGAGACAGCATGAATGGGGGAGGGTCAAAGAGAGGGAGACACAGAATCCGAAACAGGCTCCAGGCTCTGAGCTGTAAGCACAGAGCCCGACGTGGGGCTCGAACTCACGGAGCGTGAGATCATGACCTGAGCCAAAGTCGGCCGCTTAACCGACTGAGCCACCCAGGCGCCCCAAAACCATCCATTTTTAAAAAAATGTTTTTTAAATGTCTCATTTCAGTTCTCAATTTTTCTCTGAAGGACAGGCATATTCATTTCATTTTATGGAAGCCTCCTTGGGAGTGTGGGTTATGTCCTTGGAGCCTTGTCAAAGTCTGATCTTATTGTAGTTATCAACACCCAGTGTTTTTTTCTGCCCCTTGCCTCAGTAGTTTAGAACACAGATTCCCAAAGTATGGTCCATGGCCCACGGTGACCCACCAGTTTTTGCTGAATTGTAGAGTGGTACAAAGATGAAAGGCTTTTGAAATGTTCTGAATGTTCAATAACATGGAATCTTCTGAAAGGATCCCAGACTTTGACTCCAGGCTTAGCTTTATCTCTGACTAGTGCCTACATAGGTTCCTTGGTCTGTCCTCATTTCGGGACACTTGGCTTAAAGAATGTACTTTCTTCTCTGATTTCAGGAAGTGAATTGCTTAGACTTCTGAACATTCTTCTTAGTCTGTAGTCAGGGCTAACATGTGTCTAAACAGAAGCTGAATGGAATGTTGCAGGACAACTTATACTAAAGACCGTTTTTTAATTCTAGTATTTTTGGACATTGTTACACTCTCTAATTTCCATCTAAAATTTTAGTTCCTGGGGGGACTTTCTTTTTACCTTGAACTGTTTTCTCTCTGCACCTGACAACAATCAACATCGGATCCCTGCAACAGGCAGACACACACTCACCACTCCTTCTCATTTCAAAGGCAACATTTCTTTTGGGGCTGCCCATAGAATTCCCTTTTTCTCCTGAGGGGTGTCTTTTTTTCCTTGGCTCATGATGGTATTTGGCCGTGAATGGTCATTCCTCTGTTTGCTCTGTTTACCCACTCACTTTTTCACCCTCTTTTCCAATATTTTTTTCCTATCTTTTTCACCTTTCTTAATTTTTTTTGGCATGTCTCTTCAGTAAATTCCCCAAAGGAGTGATTCTCCACACTCATGTCATTATATTTTTGGAGGGGAAAAAAAAAAGACTTCCAAATCAGGCACCTGATGAGTAGATCTCTACCCATGAAGGAAGTGTGGCTCCTCACATTCTCATTTGCCACCCTTGGTCTCACCCTGCTTGTGCACTGCCATCTTTTATTCCATGAAGCCCAAGCTGTGAGAGCCTTGAGGTGTTTTTAGTGTGGTACCCCGGCTCTACCTTCACTGATATTTGGATATTTAGTGCATTGGAGCTAGTAATAAAAGTATCATGACGTGTTAACTTTTAATTTTCTCAGATTTATGAGGAACACCAAAAAGCACACAGTATCTCTGGAATGTGTTGGAGAAAAGGAGTTAGTTTGTCACAAAATTTATTTATTTCCATTGGAAGAGTGCCAGTGCCCTGTGCTACATGGAATTTGATTTGTTGCAGAACATTTCAATCCTCTTCAAACTGTGTATATTTGTTAATGACTTGATTTATAGACCAAGAAGAGGTCTTAGATATTCTTGGTGTGGGGATAGCCTAAAACAGTGACATCAGCTGGCTGTCAGAATTCCCATCTGGTTTCATTTCTTGAATCTGGAAGAGGGCTGGAGGAGAATTTTTGTGAATGTTTGGTCGGGGGGGGTGGGGTGGGGATGTAGGTGCAGATATCCCAGGTCAAAAGACATACATAGGAATGAATCAAGGTTTAAAAAATAAAGCCTGTTCACTTTTAATGGTTGAAATTTTCTCAATGACTTCATTATAAAAAGTCACAGTTGAGTGACTCCACAATGTTTATTATTCTTGGGATACCTAAAAAATGCACGGAGTAGACACCTAAAAAATTGTATGTGAAAAATGGAGAAATGAACTGAGGACAACTCTAGCCTGCTTCTGTATGCAAAAAGATCACTCAAGCCCACACAGGAAACTTGTTGTTTTGTGTTTTGTCCTTCTCTGATAGTGGAGAAGCAGCAGTAATATTAGGACCAAATACCATTCAGTGATTAACAGTGTGAATTTTGGCTTAGAGTCTTCTATCAAGGCCAACTACCCACTGAGTTAAAACGCCTCCTCCTAAACTAAACATGGGGCCATCCATCCCTTTTCCCAGAGAGGTTGTTTTGTTGGTACCATTCAGTTTATAAAAATGTGAATAAAACACAAAGTTATTTTTGCCTCTGGTATTTATTTTGGCTTAATTGGATGGCAAATATTCAGTGTTTTATAACTATAAAATCCTTGTTGTAAAAGGTAGTGCTTGTCTCCCAAAGCTAAACTCTAGATGAGATCTATGGAAAGGGAAGAAAATGAGTTTCCCCTGTACGTGGACATTCATAGTACATATACACACATATGTATATACACGTACACAGACCCACACATGTACACAGAATCACACAAACATGCACATGCATACACGAACACATAGTTGCCTAGATAGACCTAAAAATATACATATTTACATAGCACGGTAATTTATTATTCAAACTAGCATACTTTGTAATGACTCCAAGAAAGTGGGTGCAGACTAGGACTCTCCCAGTCAACCTGGGATGCATAGTCACCCACTTAAACAGTACGTTGTCTTCAAATATGACAAGAAGCTCTTAATAAGATTGGTTACTCTGTTATAGGGATTTTACACATTTATTCCATTACCATCGTGGTAGGGAGAAATTTAGTAAAGATTTCACATCCCTTAATGGAATTAGTCACTTTCTACTGAGGTGTTGAAGTTAATTCTGATGATCTCATCTATAGCATTGGCAGCATTATTAACAGATTTGCCTCTGTTGGCTTTCTCTAGAAGCCCTTGTTGTTTGCATTTTTTATAGAGGTAATTTGCTTTTTATTAATATAAGTCATAGAGAAGTTTGGCAACTGGGTACTCCACAGACATGCTGTTTCCTGTTCTTCGTTTACTTTTCTCTTGTCATCAAAATGTTGACAGCTGCATAACTCTTTTTAAAGCATTCATAACCTGACAGATATTACAGATATTTGTCATTTTACTTCCAGTAAGTGACAGCTGAAATTAGCTTTTCACAGTATTGGAGGATAGTGCGGGTGTAGTGAGTCTGGTCAAATTTGTATCACGGTTCTTTAATGTGTAAGTGATTGCGAGTCTTGTTAAGGATTGAGGACTGGAAAGATGTGGGTGGATGATCTGGTTATAAATGGTTTTGGGGTACACTGGAAAGTATACTGGCAGGACTGTGATCTCTCACAAGGTTGATAAGTCTCAGTGATGAAAGAATCCTTGGGACCATGTCCTAAAATCATGTACCTGATGTTCAAGCCCCATTACAGTGCCTTAAACAGAATCTTCCTTTTCTGAGTGGAAGACTCCAGAACTGGAAGTTCCTTATCTATTCACTATTAATCTTTCATGTCTCTAGAAGCTGCTTAATATTTGAAACCTTAGGGCTCAAACAAAATCCCCCAAATTGAGTCTCATTGGCCTTGTAGTTCTAAATGGGGCTTGCAGTGAATTGAATATTTGTGTCTACCCTAAATTCATTAGGGGAAACCTCAGCCCCCAATGTGAATGGTATAAGGAGATGGAGCTTTAGGGAGATACTTTGGTCATGAAGGTGGCACCCTCAAGATGAGATTAGTGTTCTTACAGAAGGGATCCCAGAGAGCCCTGCTCCATGAGGAGATGAGAAGTAGGCAGTCTGCAACCCCAAAGAGGACTCTTACTATAACCTGACCGTGCTAATACCCTCATCTTGGGCGTTTAGCCTCCAGAACTGAGAAAAATGTTTGTCACTTAAGCTGCCTGTTCATGGCAATTTGTAATAGCAGATGGCCTGGACTAAGCAAAGGTTCTTTTGTATCCAGAAACCAGTCACTGTGGCCTGCTGGGGGAATGGGTTTCTGTTCATAGGATTAAGCCATTTGGGCTCGATTCTGGGACGGGAGAGTGGAGTCAGTTGCACACAAAAGAATAGAGAGAAAACTAGGAAAATGTTAGGGAAAGGGTAGGGGAGATGGACAGGAGAGAGTGGTAGCCAACAATTGTCCAGTGACTGTGACTCATTTATGATGTGTATTTTATGTGTACATTGTTGGATACATAGTCATTTATAAGTCCTGACAGTGAATGAAAGTCCCTTGAGGACAAGGACCTTGCAATACTGTCGTTTTTAAAAAAATTTCTATCTACTCCAGATCATCTCACACCCCCTACATGTCGTATATGCACAATAAGAACGATGTGTGTTTTTTTTTCCTTGCCTGATAATAATGTCCTCTAGATTGAAATATGCTGTAAAAGAAAATATCCAGTAATTCTACAAACTGCCATCAGGAGGGGGAAGCAGGTATAACATAAAGATAATAATAAAAGTTTAAAATAAATCACCAGAATACATCTCTCCCTTATTCAGGTATAACTTAATTACATCATTGGATATGCTTTGCTATTGTGAATTAACCTGCTGGTGGGCATAGAGAAAACATTATATAAAGAGTACCTTCCTGTCTTTTTAGCCTGTTAAATGTGTTGTTAATGAAATTTGAAATTTCAGACCACTATAGATTTATCATAGGTGGTGCTGCATGAAGGGAAAGTTATATTAACCTTTTGTTGATTTGAAGTCATTTTATGTTATGCTCAGAAGCCCAATTAACATTATTGATTTGAATCCTACTCATCAAGATCAACTTATTTTGTGTTAATTTCCTTCAACACAGAGAACACTGAAACCAAACACAGAGGAGTTGCGACAGAATGATTGATTTGACCATGAAAAGCATGTTTTGTACCATAATCTTATTTTAATGCTTCAGTAGTTAAGTTGTGCCAAATTGCTTTTGATGAGGCAGTTGTTTTATGGTTGGGATCCTGCTTAGACCTTGCATTGGTTGGCTCTTTGTACAATAGAGGTTCATAAGAAACTATCCCATTTATCTTCTTGCTCACACTGTGCAGGTTGACTGTGGTTCGGCTGATCTAGATTGGGTGGCTCTGTTCTAGGCACTGGGGTTGCTGCCTTGACTTCAGGCTATGTGCTGGATTCAGATCTGTTCCATGTGTGTTTGCTCTGGAGCCTGGGCTGACAGAGTAGAGGTTTTCTGAAGCCTGCTCTTCTCATGGTGCACTCGTGGAATGCGGGAGCCAAGCCAAGCCAAATTGCTGTGTGATGTGAGCACACCCAGAGCCTCTGCTGACGTCACACTGCAAAATTTCATTGGCCTGAGCAAGTCTCATGGTCTAGACCAGTATCAGTGGGACAGAGAGGTAAATGTGTGCATAGTGGGAGAGAAAGATATTAACAACTTACTGGACTGTAATCCAAATTATCACAGGCCTCTGGCCTTGTAACTCTTAGACCAGTTATTTGTCGTCATCATCATGGTATCAAACCAATTTCTTGACCTAAATTGGGAGACAAGGCTTCTGGATTTGGCTTAGAATTCAACTTACCGAGAGACTGCTACTGTAGATCATGAAGTACTAGAGGACATTTTGTTTTCTGCTCGATCCCAATGGACTTAGCATGTAATAGACCCTCAGTATGTATGAATGAATGAATGAATAATGAATGACAATCTTGTTTCTTTTGCCGAACAGTTAAATAAAACCCGGAATACATGACAGAAGTTAAATAGAAGGAAAAGCTATTAGGAGTTAAAGCAACAACCTTAAGAGTGTGTGCGTGTGCGTGTGATAAACTGAAATATATTCACATACAATATATGTGCGCATATAAACAAGTGTGCAAATATAGATCCTTTATTTTACATAGCATATATATACAAGTACTATTTAATTTGCCTGATAACCTTGTGAGGAAGAAAAGTAATGGTCAGAGAAGCTAGATTTTGCAAAGGTCAAACACTTGAGGAAGAGCGGAGGTGGGACTTGAATGTCTGTTGTTGAACGTCAGATGTTCCAGATTAGGGCGGCCTCTCAGAAATGGGTGGTGAATTTTTATTTTTCTTTCTCACAAGGACTTTACTTTTACCTTGAGCCTGACTGTTTGACTCAGCGCAGCATTAATTCCCCTGAGACTGGTCTGTTAAAAGTGGACACATGGAACGTAAGAAAAACTGGAGCAAATGTCTGGAGATAGAGGGCTGCTTTCCCTTTCCATTTGAAATTAATGCTCACTGTATAAAAAACATAAAGCATATCCATCCCCAGGGACTTGCTTGACATTTTAAAACTTTCATCTGGTTTAATTCACAATGCTCGAGGAGGGGATTTACAGAATCCTGAGCCTTGGTGGCTAGTTGGCCGCCATGCGCATTTCTTCTCCTGTCATTGCTGGGCTGGGCTTCCTGCAGGCCCAAAGAAATTATATAGCTTATTTAACTCCCTCTAAAAACAATAATGGGCCTATTCAGATTTTATCTGTAATTTTACTTTGTTGTTGAGCAGTATTAATAATGCTGTTGTAAACCAGGCCAGGGCAGCACTCACCACATTTTCTCGGCTTCATTGGTAGCATACATATAGCTGTTTGAGGAGCACAAAGGGAAACACGTAGATGGGCTCAGTGTAAGTTAGGCATGCTTGCCTGGATGGGAGCCGTGTTAATATCACATCTTGCAGATTTGGCAAGAGCTTTAAGAGTCCTGTATTTCAAGCTGGTTTTTATAGAAACTTGCTGCAGAACTGGGCAGGATTAATCATGGCCGAGATAGATCACACTTAGTACAGTATTAAATTCCAGCAACGAAACGATGCAAAACCAGTTCATAACCTTATAAGAACATTGCATGCTATAGTAATCATAGAGAAATATTGTATATCCAAATTAATGGAGAATAAAATGTCATGCACTCTGTTTTTGGTGTCAGGCGAGGTTTCTAGGTGGTGTTCATTTCCTCTCCTTAATCCTGCATGAAGGCTGGCTGAGGTGAGCCTTGTGTCTTTCTGCAGTTTATCATCATGGTGGCCTTGTGCATGTGGAAGAGGTCTGCCCTAGGTATCTTTGGCTGGGCAAAGACACCTGAGAAGATCTTCCTTTACGTTGGTTAGAAAGATTGCTCACATACCTACTACCTGCTAGACATAATGCTGAGGATAAGGACTCCAAGGTGCCTGTGACCCAGTTCTTCCCCTCATGGAGCTGCCTCTGACTGGGCTCATAGCAAGCAGGGAGTTCATTGCAGTTCTGGAATGTGTCTCTTCCCCCACCCTTAATAGCTGTTAATAGATCTGATTTTTATCTGGGATAGATGTGCACATATTTAAAAAAAATTTTTATTAATTTTTTATGGTTATTTCCTGAGAGAGAGACAGAGTGCAGGCAGTACAGAGAGAGGGAGACACAGAATTCGAAGCAGGCTCCAGGCTCTGAGCTGTCAGTACAGAGCCTGACATGGAGTCTGAACTCATGAACGGTGAGATTATGACCTCAGCCAAAGTCAGACGTTTAACTGAGCCATCCAGGAGCCCCAACATACACATATTTTTTAGAAGATCCTTGAAAGATCTTTAGAGATTAGTTCTTGTATTGCCTGTGCCCAAGGGTAAAAGTTTTGCCACTTCTGTTCCAGTTTGGCCAAAATACTTTGTTGGGGAAAGATGCATTAAAATATTAACTAGACAGTGGTGTGAGGGATTACCAATGTCTCCACCCTCCCTACCAAATATACCAACCAGTGAGAGATGTTAAAACAGATTCACATGAGGGACTATGGAATCTCCTTGAGAATCTTTGAAGAAGAGTAGAATTTGCAGACTGAATTAGGTCAAAGGATCTCTCTCAGACATAGAATTCTAGGCATGTGATAGGAGTTGTTATCTTTCACCTCTGTCCTCTTTTTTTCCAGTAACTTCCATCAAAGTGAATTTTACCTCTGGGTCCATTTTGTAGGAGGCCCTGCCTTTAACTTTAGATTTTACTATAGAAAAGGACTAATTGTAAGGAAGTTCTTAGCCCAAATTCCTAAGACTTAACAAAAGTGAGAAAAGTCGTGGCTTGGGGTTTGCTGTAGACCTCAGAGTCAACCAAATGCCTACAAGGTAGCATTAGACTACAGAAGCTGATTGAAGGCCCTATTACAACCTGCTATCAGCACTTCTTCAGTCTTGGCCAATTTTGCTTTCAACTTTGTTGAGACATTATAAATTCTTCATTTAATTAGAGCTAAAACATTTTTAAAAGACTTGAGAACTGCCATGTTGACATGCAAAGGGAAGAAGGTGACAAAGAGAAATTATTTGGGGGTTAATGCCCACCATGCCATGCCTTGAAAAGGATTCACGGCATATCAGTGTTTGAATCCAGTGGCCTCAGGCTTCCCAGCTCTGTGAGGATGCCGAAAGCAGCCTGGAGAGTCAGAGGAGATGCTATCTTTGATCCCACCAAAGACAACACATTTCCTGCTCTATCTCAAGTTGTTCCTCATTACCGTGCAAATGTGGTTGGGCATCTGTATTTGTTGACATGCCCTCTACTTATTTACATAATAAACTCCCACCAAACAGCAGCAATTATTTCTTTTTCCTTTTTCAGTTTTAAAATTGGATCTTTTCTCTTTCTGGTAGTTAAGTGAGTCACTTAAATTTAATTTTATAGTCTTTTTGAGTTCAGATAATACAGACACTGATTTTGCCAGACGTAAAGCTAGTGCAGTCATGCCCTGCTTCTGGGAATGTTACTATACACATAACGATACCAATAAATAGAAAGATGCTTTCAGGCTTTTTAGCTAGAGGCTTAAAATGTGCCTCAGTATATTTAGAAGTGTTTTGAGAAAAGATATTTCTTCTCCTTGAGGATTTGAAAGTGGAGAGGGTTCTCCTGGCTTCTGAAGGACAGGTTTACTCCCCCAGGTGCCTTTCAAATGATGGTAACATGGACAAGTAGCATTTCAGGCCAGAGGTCACTATATGGCTAGGAGGATTTCAACCCATTTGCTCAAATACTTGGAGGGATACCTCCTTAGAGAAAGAGAGAGGGCCAAGGTGAGTTTTTTGGCCTTCCCCATCCATCTGGCCACCCATTATCAATTCATTCATCCATCTGTCTTGTAATGTGTGTGTTGAGAGCTTGTTGATTTCCACACACTGGGGAAGCAAGATAAATAAGACATGGCTTCTGACTTGGGATCTAGGGAACAAAGAGATATGTAAATAACTTCAGCATCCTGTGATAAAGGCTGTGATTGAGGGATATACAGTATATAAGGGGATATATTGACTAGAGGAAGTCTGGATAGCTTTGCAGTAGAAGGGCAGTTTGATCTGACTCTGTTAAGAGAGAGCAGCCTATAGAAAACAAACAAAACTAACAACAGCAATCACAGTAACAAATACAACAACAGTTGTATTGTTAACAATAGTTAACAGTAGTTAACATTTATTGGCTGCTTACTATGTGGCAGGTACTGAGCGCTTTACATGTATCATCTCATTTGATCCTTAGACCAAACACATGATGTATGGGGCCCATTACCATTTCAGTTTTACCATTGAGGACTCTGAGGCATGGAGGGATGAAGAAGTTTAAGGTCTGGGTATAAAGGCATAGAGCTGGCATTTGAACCCGTGCCAGCTGGAGAGCAGGAATGCTGGACAGAAACATTCTCTACCCAAGGAATGGTGGGCAGGGTGGTATGAAACAGAAGGGCTTAGGGAGGAGGGAAGCCCAGCACAATGGAGCAGGCTGGTGTGAGCATACACCTTGGGTGTCTGTGAGTGGAAAGGCAGAGGAGGTTGGGGGTGGTACAGGATGTGGTAGGAGGCTTGCACACTGGAGTGTGCCTGGTGTTACTCTCTTGCCTTCTGCCTGCTGTCTCTTTTTAATTTTTTTAAATGTTTATTTTTGAGAGAGAGAGGGGGAGGGAGGGAGGGAGAGAACTAGCCAGGGAAGGGCAGAGAGAGAGGGAGACACAGAATCTGAAGCAGGCTCTAGGCTCTGAGCTGTCAGTAGAGAGCCCGACGTGGGGCTTGAGCCCATGAACCATGAAATCATGACCCGAGCCTAAGTCGGACGTTCAACCAACTGAGCCACCCAGG
This sequence comes from Panthera onca, assembly GCF_046562875.1. NCBI lineage: Eukaryota > Metazoa > Chordata > Mammalia > Carnivora > Felidae > Panthera > Panthera onca. The sequence goes on along the minus strand of NC_138349.1, from coordinate 51,761,293 downwards.
TGGCCCTGCCTGATCTTCTTTTTATCCTGTAGGTCTCACCTTAAATATGACACTTGCTCTGGAAGGTTAATCCTTAAGCCCCCAAATGAAGGAAGAGCCCCTTATTATTTTTGTTTTTCTTTCATGGTGCTTGTTGATCTATAAAACTTACCTAAAAAGCAGCTCTCTCTCCAACCAGGCTGTAAGCACTGGAGAGAAGGGGACTGTATCTGCTCTGTTCACCCTGCATTCTCATGTTTAGTGCCTGGTACACAGCAGGTGCTTAATAAGCATTTGTTGGCTGGTTAGCTGGTTAGTTCATAGACCCTTTATTTATTTTCCTTATTAATGGTTCCTCTGCCATTGTTTATTTTCATAGTATTGTATCTCCCACATCTTCTATAAACCAAGTGCCACAAACCTTAAGCCATCGTCGTTGGGAAGTATTCAAATAATACCAAATATTTTACCTAAAGATGTATTTTCCCTCCAGAAGCTTTGACTCAACTTAACATGTTTGCAACATGAAATCACTTCTTTAGATTTCTTTCCAGCCATCCCATCAGATCATAACTCGTAACAACAAGACACAGTAAAAATAATAGTTGAGCAGTAGGCTCAGCGTAGCTGGAGAAACAAAGGGTTTGGAGACTTACTCAGATCCTACTTGATCTTGAGAGGTGGCCAGCAGATTCTTTTAGGCTGACATGCTTCTCTAGGTCATCCTCTCTCAGGTCCTTAGTGGGGAACAAGTGTGTGCATTTGCATGTGTGTGCATATGAATCAAAAAGTGTTCTATGAGCTGTTTGGCCCACAGTTGATAGAGGAGCCAGCCTGTGCTCCTGGAGGATGTGAGGGCTCTCCCTCAGGCAGGAGTGCTGCACATTTTGGGGGTGCCTGGTGTTGAGGTTCTGTGGGGGAGTGTGTGGGTGGCAGAGCCGTGCGCTGTCATTCTGAACTGGTATGCTACTCAGGCCAGTGTTTTCGGCACACAGACAGGCGGCTTTCCAAGATGAGGGGGTTCCCAGTCTCATCTTCATCAGAAGTGACTGGTGAGCTGCTCTTGGGAGAGAAGGCTTCTGTACTGGTTCTCACAAAGCCTTAGCCTGCCAGTTCTCTTGCTCTTGTATCCGGCTGGCTCTGGGTGTGATATTTGTTGATAGAGCCATAGAATCTTCATATTCAATCCTTGGGTTGGACTGATACAGAAGCTTTGAATTTTAAACATTTTTTAATGTGCCTGACCTCGAAGAATATATTTCCCATTACAAACTGTGCGTAGGTAGATTTAGATAACTGAATGAGAAGTGTCGCAAAAACACTACTTACCCTTACTGTGTGCAGTATACTCTGATATGTTGTATTGTGTTAAAAAAGGCTAGAAGCACTCTGGAATTCAATTCCACATCCAGCGGGTCTTTGAAAAACAGTGGCTAGATCTCCCAGCCTTCATTGAATCTAATGAGGAGATCTACTCTGATATCCTTTTATGGGTGAGGAAGAGATGTGTACGTATGATCCCAGTATCACATGACTAGTTAATGACAAATTGGGGCTGTAGCTGAGGTCTCCTGACTTTGGTCTAGTATCTTTACATAAATACCTATTACTCGAAGTATCTTTTGTTGTTGTTGTGTGTGTGTTTGACTCTTCTGGTTAGGTACCAAGTGGCAAACTAATAGTATACAGGATTTGACACCCTATACTTGTTCTACACGGACTTGTTAACCTACACCCTGTCTCCCTTTGCGGAACCCTGTTACCTCTTGGCCAGTTGACTCAGCCAGTTTAAAGCTGTATATGTTGTACTCCCAGAGACAGCATGCATTGTTCCTGCCGCTTTGGGCCCATAGTCTAAAATGCACATGGTTTTTGTCTTCAAATACTTACTGTCTAGTTGGACTGATATGGCAGGGCTTCATTTCATTAGCAGAAGCATAAATGTATAAACAGGGTATGAGAAATGTGCTTGGGAAAGAGGGTCTAGTCTGAGATTTTGTCCCTGTGAAAAGGAATCTACTTCTGTAGCAAGGAAGCTTGGAGCTCTGATCACGACAGAAGAGAGTGTTGCTGGAGATGCCCAACCTTAGTTTATTTATTAAAAAAAATTTTTTTAATGTTTATTCATTTTTTGAGAGACAGAGTGTGAGTGGGGGAGTGGCAGAGAGAGAGGGAGACAGAATCCGATGCAGGCTCCAGGCTCTGAGCTGACAGCACCGACAAGCTCTGAACCGACATGAGGCTCGAAATCATGGACCATGAGATCTTGACCTGAGCTGAAGTTGGATACTTAACCCACTGAGCCACCCAGGTGCCCCACCCAACCTTAGTTTAAATTGACCAAGTCTATCATCCTGGTTATCGATGCCATGACCTTCGCCCTTCTCCATGGGCTCCATTACCCCTTCTAAGACTGAAATCTGTCCCCTTGAGGCAGGACACAGTGTCTGCCAAGTGTGGATATGGCAACAGTATTTGGCAAGCTCACATTGAAAATATCCAGTCTAAAAATATGGGCACAATGGAGCTAGATATTTAAAATCTGACCGATTTCACCAAACCTGGAAAATGCATTTTCTTTTCCTCACCCTCAGCTCACCCATGAGTACCCTAACTTGAGTTGTTTGAGGCCACTGTGAGTATTGCCAGCATGCCTGAATCCCTGAGTGAGGCGAGACAGGAGTGGTGGACAGGGAAAAGAGGCAGGTGAGTGTTGCTGGAATGTCATTGTGCCTGTATAGTCATTACAACTTTGTTTCCATAATGCTGAGCACAGCAATTGAGGAATTCAACTCCAACGCATTATTTTATGGCTTGGGATCATCTGCTTTGATTCTGGCACTTGGGCTACTACCGTTACCTGTGTATTTGAACTTGTGAGAGTGGGCACCCTGTGTTGCATTCACCCTGCTCTATCGAGGGAGCCCTGAGCTACTTCCTCCTTTGAAAGGCAATAGGCAGCTGTTGTGGTTTTTGCCCATCATTCCTACTGTTGGCTGAGTGGTGCGGAGGGACCCCTTTCAGTAATATAGTGCTTTGGCTGGTGTAATTCTGATTTAGAAAAACAGCTTCACTTGGAGAGAAACATTAATTAGATGCAAAGAGGGAGTTATTTCCTCCTTCGGGTGGGGGAGAGTGGGGAGTGAGGGAGAGAAAAAAGTACCACAAATAAATTATCTCCTATTTGTGCAATGTTTTATGCTTGTCAGCTGTCTGTTGCCAGAGAACCACAATGTAGCTAAATACTTGTGACACCTTGCCCAATCAAGGTATAGCAAAAGGATGTTATGGGAACCTCTTTGTGACAACCTGTGCTAGTTTACATTAGCTTAACCAATCGCTTTTTCCTGTGTGCTTGGAGAAATTTGTTAAATTAATTCAGTTGCAATTAGCAGATTTATGGGAAAGTACCCTGTTATCCTTTAATTGGAGAGCATAAAACTACAAACTGAATCCGCTAGTTCTATTTGTGTAATAGGCAATCTATCTACGACAAGATTTGATCGATGGAGTCGTATGATGCCCTTGCCTTGTTTTATATTGGCTGTCAGCGCTTAACTGGGACTGAAGTATCTGGGTAACAAAAATTGATATAATGACTTAATGCGCCTTATTCTCTTTGAGCTACATCAGTTTAGAGCACTTCTGAGAGAAAAATGTCTGGAAAATATCAGGGAGTCATTTATCAACCTGTTTTCATTAGCATACTGCCTAGCTCTGGCAAGGATTTGAATAAAAAAAAGCAGGATGGTACAATTTATTTCAGGCCCCATATTTCTTGGATGAAAGGAGACTTCTAATAAAAGGAAAATACAGAAAGATGCTTTTTCTAGCTGGTTTTCCCCTAACTAAAACCCTACCCCAAAAGCTTTTTTGTTTGTTTGCATTTTTGCTGTTAGTAATATTCCGGAGAACATATCCCTGGGAAGGTAATTAGAAAAATAATGCAAAGTGCATGGTGGTTATGATCTATAGAGAAAAAAAAAAATGTTTAACCAAAAAAAAAAAAGCCAGAAATACCCAGGTGTGTCATGAGTATGTGTGTGTCTGTCTCTCTTTGCCTCTGTTGTGTATGTTTGTGTATTTATAATACACCGTTCAAGAGTGAACATGGAGAGAAGTTCTCTACATAAGTGGGTGTTTTGTAGCATTAAAGGATTTCAGAAAGTTAAGATACAGCATTTTTAGTTTTCTGGAGTTGGAGCTGAGGGGAAATAGAAACAGATCAAAATGTTTGTATAGTGGGCAAAATGCATTTGGTATTATGGAGTCATTTGTCCTACCCACCGTAGGATGGGAACCACAAGAGGTAATAATAACTGAGAGGCAGTTGTACGGGAGTGAGTCCTTTTTTGCATGAAATTTTTATGCATCAGTCAGCCTGCATAGAGTGTGCCTAATGTATAAAATAAATTGGTGCATAAATCAGATTAAGAGCAGCATGTTGCCAACTTTCGCATTTGCACACAGGAATTCAATATGGATATGGAGGAATTCCCATTTTTTTAATCCCTAATAGGGTACAGGGAATCTCTCAAGTAGACATTGCACACAGGGACATTTTATTCACTTATCTCCCCCACTTCTCACCCCAAATAACAACTGAAGCAGTGTCGCCAATGGTAAGAGGAGCAGTGCAGGAGGTTTGCGGATGCCAACTGTTATATGCAGGGTAGTGACACAATATTTTAAGATAATATTGCAGCCCTGTCTATAGCTCCTAATTATGGCAAGGAATTGGTGTGCCAATCGATAGTGATTTATGGTGGGGATAAGCTAGTACACACTGCTCACATTGATCTGCATGTAAATTCCTTGACATAATAAGAAGTTATTACCAATGACAGTCACTGTCTGACTGCTAATTCATTGGCACATCCTCCCATCAGTGAGAACCACAGCATCTGCATACCGTGTGAGTTTGCCCACTGTTTGCCTCTTATTAGTCAGGCCTGTGTATTTGGTGCTCGATGGGTGCCTATTGAGTAGATGAGACTCGAGGTCATGCTGACAATGTCTCTGTGAAACAGCAGTTCTGTGATTAACCAACAAGACAGGAGGTGTGTCTTATTTCAAAGAAAGAAATACCTATAAGAGTTTGACTTTGGGTTAAAAAAAATCCTAGTTTTCTTAAGTATTATATCTATTAATGTTCTTCACACTATTGCCCCCAAAGTCTCAGATAGCAAATTATCAATTGATCACAATACAATTGCTTTTGCTTTACCCTTTTCCTCTTATTATGCTTTTTGAAAGTCAGATTTTTTAACCATATAGCTTTTTTGCTTCTTAAATCTCCTATGCATTTATAGGCTCCTGCATTTCTGCTGCCCCAGAGCTTTTAAAATTTTTTTTAATGTTTATTTATTTTTGAGAGAGAGAGAGAGAGAGAGAGCGAGCGAGTGAGCTAGTGTGAGTGGGGAAGGGACAGAGAGAGAGGGAGACACAGAATCCGAAGCAGGCTCCAGGCTCTGAGCTGTCAGCACAGAGTCTGATGCAGGGCTTGAACTCATGAACCCGTGAGATGATGACCTGAGCTGAAGTGGGATACTTAACTGACTGAGCCACCCAGGTGCCCCCCTGCCCCAGAACTTTTTGTTGTTGTTGTTGTTGTTGTTGTTGTTAATCTTTAAGCTTGCATGTCTGTTTTTTGTTTTCCCCTTTCTCTTTCAACAAAGTCTTATCAACTAATTCTTTATAGCTGTACCCCTCTCTTCACTAGTCATGAACTGAAGTCTTTTAAAATTCACATTCAGAGCCCCATGGAAGGTAGCTCCTTTTCACTTGATTTCTGTGAGCAAAATCTATCTGCCTAGCCTGTGATAGCACATTACCTATAACAAGCCATTTTTGTTGTTAAATATTGTGTCATATGCCTCTGTGGCCTGATTTTTTTTCCTTAAGTTTTTCTTGATACTGAATGCAGCCAAAGTGTGATTGCTGTGTTCCCACCTTCTTTACTCCTACTGGAGGTGGTCATCGTTCTTTGCGGGAGACCCCTTGAGAAGTTGGAGTAATAGACATCTACCTTGGCAAGTGAGTCATTAACTTCAGGTATATGATACTTGCTTTACCGTGAGAAATAAAAAAAAATTATAAAAACATTTCTTTTAAAAGTTTATCGTTGAGAGGGAAAGAGTGAGGGAGGGAGGGAGAGGATGAGCAAGGGAAGAAAAGATAGAGGGAAAGAGAGAATCCCAAGCAGGTTCTACACCGTTAGCACAAAGCCCAATGTGGGGCTCTGTCTCAGGAACCACAAGATCATGTCCTGAGCCGAAACCTGAGTCAGATGTTTAACCAACTGAGCCACCCAGGCACCCCCAAAACATTTTTTATTATAGGCCATAATTACAAGAATAATAGGGGAATAACAATAATAGTAATTTTAATTTCAGACTGCTGCTTGTGTCAGTTTGGTCTGGCTAAGTTAGGCTGCAGTAACAACTAACTCCAGAATCTCAAAGATGTAAAACAATAAGGATATATTTCTTGCTATGCTTCCTGTACATGGTAGGTTGGCAGAAAGAATCTGATCATTTTCGTCACACAGGGACTTAAGATGGCAGAGCAGTTGACATCTTGAATATCACTGGACCCTGAGCCAAAGGGAAAGTGTTCTGAAGGGTTTTTCATTGGCAAGTAAATATACCACAGCTCATTGGCAGAATTGATGACAAAGCTCCATTCTTACCTTGGGATCCAAAGAGGGTAGACTAGTCATACTTGGTAAACAGCTCTAATAACAGATTTGTTATGCACAACAGATAGTTAATAAAAACTTCTCTGAACATAAGAAATGCATTATTGGCTTAACAGTACACAGATTGGTGATGACAGAAGAGGTCTAGAATAATTGAGCTTAAAGTCTCTAAAAAGCGATCTGGATGAACTCTCTCATGTTTACAGAGGAGGACATAGAGGTCCGGGGAGGGTAATTTCCCCAAGAATACAGCATTGGAGAGAGGAGCAAAATAGGGATGCAAACTCAAGTTTCCTGACTTGAAGTCAATGTAATTTCTTCATTCTGTCTTTCTCACCTGGTAAACTTGGGAACCTTGAGTTTCTTCTGCATATTGCTGCTAAACCTGTGTGCCTTGGTGCGCAAGTCCTGCCTTTGCCCTGTTGTTGTTAGTCTGACAGCTTTTAGTTTGTCCAAGTCTTCTGGATCTGCTTAGCTTCTTGGCTTCCCCTTTCCAGACTCCATAGTCACCATCATATTTTCCTGTGGGTGATGTTTGGTTATGAGGCTATAGGTTCACTTGATTTTTCTTTTTTTTTTTTAAGTTTTAAATTTATTTTTTTGAGAGTGAGATGAGTAGGAGAGGGGCAGAGAGAGGGGGACAGAGGATTCAAAGTGGGCTCTGTGCAGACAGGCTGACAGCAATGACCCTGATGTGGGGCTCGAAGTCATGAACTGTGAGATCATTCTTGATCTGAGCTGAAGTTGGATGCTCAACTGACTGAGCCACCAAGGTAACCCTCACTTGATTTTTATTTCAAGTACTAGAATTTGAATGCTTTTATCAAATTCCAGAAATAGGACACAGGGTGTGTAAGGTAGTATTGAGACAATGATGGGATGTTCAGTAGAGTCACTACAAGGAGGTCAGAACAAGAGGAACTCCACAAGATGAAATGTTTATTGATTTACATATATCCTGCTTACTTTGAGGATGTGAGGGAGATGGTGATTGGGTCTGGACAGTGGCCTGTTCTCTTTGGTTGTGACTCAGCAGAGTCAGAAGACAGAGTTTTGGTTGACATTTCTCCTGGTTTATTTTTATTTAATTTTTAACTACTGCTTTGGACATTGAAGCCAGATAGGTAGACTCAAAATTTTTAGATGGAAACAGAAAACCTTACAATACTAGCTATTGTTAACAGATAAGCGATCATACTTTTCAAATGATTTTCACTGCAGACCCAGGTTGGACCTTCCAACCTGGAGAGAATTAGTTGCTTTTGTATGGCCCAGATTATGGATATAAGCATTATCAGCAGGGCATGTGTTCTAACCCAGAGCCTGAGGTTTTGGCCTTGGACTATTATTATTTTTAATGTTTGTTTATTTTGAGAAAGTGCATGTGCATGTTAAGCGGGGAGTGGCAGAGAGAGAGGGAGGAAGAGAATCCCAAGCAGGCTTACAAACCGTGAGATCATGACCTGAGCCAAAATCAAGAGTTGGACGCTTAACCAACTGAGCCACCCAGGCACACCAGCCTTGGATTCTTCAATGGCAAATGTCTTTGGGAGATGAGGGAGAGGGTGGTGTGACTATATCAGAGAGATGCTTTCTTGCCCATACAGAGGACTCTTACCTGCTTTATGACTTTTGTGTAACCCTCATAGTTCATTCAAAATTAACAAAAGCTCAAGAAAAAGCTAATCTTCATTAAGTATCAGTTATATGGTTATATGCCAGGTACATGTGAGTACCTCCTCTGACCCTTTCTCTCTTTCTGTATAGTGTGTGTGTGTGTGTGTGTGTGTGTGTGTGTGTGTGTGTGTGTGTCCCCATATATCTGCATAGGTATATGTATTTGTCACTTGCTTTTAGAACAGCCTTATGAAATAGGTATTGTGTGGCTAACATCTGAGATGTGAATTCTTTTCCTCCTCACCATCACCCTCTGGAACAGATACTTTTATTATCCTCATTTTGAAAATAAGAAAACTGAGGTGTAGAGTCTAATATAGCCAGATAGCTAGGATGGCATGAAGTCAAGGTCAAATCCAGACACTTGGTTTCAGCACTGGTGTTTGAACCACGCTTCTGGCTATCTTCATCACCTTTCCTGACTCTATTCTTGAGGAGAGGAGTTACAGGGCAGTGGAATAGAAACCAAAGAATCAGAAGATCTAATCAGGCACTGGCTCTGATTCCTCTTGCCTGTGCTGTTTTAGGCAACCCCCTCAGCCTTTCTCAGCTTCTTTTCCCATCAGTATAATAAGAACACTCACCTGTAACTCAGAGCAGTTTTTAGAGAAAGGAACTTGTGCCCAGAGTATGTCATAAGAGCCACTGGCATGCTGGAAGAGAGTGTTAGAATTTTGTTCCTAATTTTTATACCTAAAAATGAGAAATAAATAAGCTGGGTCAATGTTTAATTCTTAGACTGAACTGGAGCTCTCACTTGGTGCAGGTGTCTCCCACATGTGCACCCGCCATACACAGTGAATGGCTGTTACAGAGACCACCTGGGTATTCTCTTTGAAGAGAAGTTCTTAGTGATATCTTCCCCCCCCCCTTTTTTTTTGTCTTAAGCATTTTGAAAATTTTATTAGACTCTGAATCTTTGAATAACAGAACCTTTACATTATACTTGATGATAAGTTGGGGATTGAGTACAAAAATCTTTTGTTCCAACAGAGATTCCTTGACTATATCATGAGAAAGAACTTGAAAGTGTTTTTTTGTTTTGTTTAATTATAAATATGAGTTTTCCATTTTTCTCTCAGGAAGACTAAAGCTTTCTTAATTTTTTTCATTCCTAATGCCTGGCAAAAATATAAATCCTAACAGATATGTCTGGCAAAAAATGCAGTTAAGAAATGCTTAATGAAAGAAACTCATGCTATGGAGAGGACATTTGAAAACATTTTTGGAATGATTTCCATCATCCTGTGAGCTCTTTGCTGTAAACTGTGTCTAGGTGTATTATCTATAAAATTGCTTATCTCTGCACATGAAAAAAATGGAAAATGAATTTTCTAACTATGTAAGTCTTCCCAAGAAGAAGAATTTTAGTGGGTTTTGAATTCATTGGTGAAAAATAGAAAATTGCCACACATTTTGGGTAATTGACATCAAGGAATGTGGAAATTTACCCACTGAATTTAAACAACAATCTGAGTGTGACTGGTTCATGAGATTGAAAAAGATTTTCATGATTTAATGAGCTCAGTGATCAGTTTCTTTCATATGTACTGTGGTACTGAATAATGGTCCTGTCTAAGAATCATATTCTAATCCCTGGAACCTATGAATGTTACCTTCCATGGAAAGAATCTTTGCAAATGTAATTAAATAAAGGATTTTGATATGAGATTATCCTGGGTTATTTTAGGAGGTCCTAAATATAACCCCAAATATAATTGAGATTATATTGTATAAGGTATTTAATACCTTATAATACTTATAACAGAGGCAGAGGAAGACCAGACATAGACATAAGAGGAAAAAGCAATGGTGCCCAGAGAGGCCGAGATGGGAGTGGTATGGTCAAAAGCCAAGGGATTCCACCAAACTTCAGAGGCTTGAAGAGGTAAGGAACAGATTCTCTCCTGTAGCCTCTGAGGGGAGTGTGGTTCCACTTACATCTTGATGTTGGCCCACTGGTACTTCTGGGTAACTAGAACTGTGAGGAAATACATTTTTGCATGTTTTTTTTTTAATGCCACCAAGTTTGTGTTAATTTGTTACAGTAGCCACAAGTTACCATACAGATACTTAGTATCTTGTAAAATTGAGGACTCATTTATTAAAATCAAGCATTAAAATTAAATTAAAAACTAAACTTTTAAATTGGCTTCTTACAAAGTGCTAAGCCCTCATTTAAAAAAATAGGTATAAATATATAACATCTCAGTAATGAAAAGATTAATAAATTATGTAAAATACAGTATCTGTTTTTTGGTAAACTCAAAGAAGATTTGACATCATTAATGAATAAAATTGCATTTAAAATCTTATTTTTTTCCTATCCTTAAAATGCCTATTTAATATGCTTTATGAATACATTGGTAAGATATAGTGTGCATAATTTATAAATAAATCAACATATGTTGGGGTGCATGTTAAAAAATTTTGGACAACTTGCTCTAAGGGATTATTGTCATGATTAAACAAGATAAATGTGAAAAGTCTTGGAACATGGTAGGCATCCAGTAACTATTGAGTGGATGGATGGATGGATGATGAAGTAATGGAGGATCCCTAAGCAGTAGACCCAGGAAAGCATCCCTGATGATGTGGCTTAGCTCTGGGCCCAGGTGTGCTTGATTCCAAAGTAGGTGATCTTCCTACTTTGCCATCATCTTGTGAAGTATGCTTGTTGTAGCATCTGTTTTACAATTTCATGAAAGGACAAGCAACACTTTGTGGTGAACATGTAGGGTTGACTCATCTATCTCAGCGCTGGGATGGGATGAGGAGGAATGGGAAGTGTAATTCCACGGATTACTTGAGAAGGCAGGAGGAGATTCCTGCCCTGAGTGTGACTTTGTTGACTGGTAGTGGGTGGTGGTGGGTGGTGGTAGCGGGTGGTCAGCGGTTTTGGGGTTAGTTATGGTGGGATGGACTCAGCCTTCCTGCAGCTCACCCAACAAGGCAGGAAGCTTTAGGATTTTGTCTGAATGTGAGAGGCTTTGAGGATCTGCCAACAATAGAAGGTTCTTGAACACCAGCTCCTCTTTCCTGTAAGCAGTGTTGGAAGAGAAGTAAAATTCATACACTCACTGAGTTTTAGACCACCAAAGTGCCAACACCTATGATGGTAGGGAACAAGTTGATGTCTGGATAAATAAAATGTTGACAGCATTCAGATGTGGTTTTAGTTAACAGCTTTGCTCTTGTTTCTGACCAAAGACACAAAAACAACTTCACTCCAAGTGTTAGCAATATCCTAACTGGATTTCGAAGTTATCTCTCTTCCAGGTCATGTTTTGATAGAGCTAATAATGAAAATAGCCAGTGAGCTGGTGGGTGCTGAAGGCAGATAATAAGAATTTCAGAACTGTTATAATCCCTAGACAAACTGGATTGCACCTGTGAAAAGGGGGAACAGACTCAATGAGCTGAATCATGAGCCTAATTGGCTCAGTCTTTACAACACAAAACTAAAGGCTAGTCTTTAAAAATGTACTTCTTATGCACTGGTGGTGATGGAGTAGTAGGATAGTTTCTTTGCTGTTCTTTGGGTCACTGACATTGACCCCTATTGTTCTTGACCCCACTGCTCCAGTAGCCTCCTAGAGGGGAATTGCAACAGTAACTTTTACTTACCTCTAATCTGGTTTCCATATTGCCCCAGGTCATGGCACTCTCCATCTGGGCATCTTCTAGTGGCTCCTCTTAGGTTCAGAACTCTTACTGTTTGCAAGAGTTTCTTGTGACTCCTGCCCTCAACCAGATCACATATCATATGCAACTCTTTTTTCTGTGGAAGATTCTGTCTTGTGTTGGGGCCCTTGCCCGGGCCCTTGCTACTCCTTTGATCTACCCTGTTCATTTTCATCTAGCTGATGCCTTTGCATCCTTCAAGTCTCTTGTCAAATAAGGAAGCCCCTCCTTGAACCATGTTGACTGGTTTGGCTTCCCTTGGTGTATATTGCTCCCCTAGCATCCTGGATGTCCACAGAAATTTCTTCCACTTGTATTTGTGTTTTCAGTGTCTGTGGGCCCTGTAAGACTTCTTGTCCCTGAGAAGTCACTGCACAGTACCAGGCACAAATAATGGGTGCTCATTCCATCTGCCAGATTAATGACTGAGGCTTTTCAAGAGAGAAGGAGAGAAGGTAATGTGTTTTGTATTGTCACAACCAGCAGATTACCTGGCACCCAATAAATGTTGGTTGAACTGAGTTCATTGGAGAGGCCATAGACCAGGTTTGCTTTAGGGGCTGTGACCTGGTTGCAGAGTATCAAGCCTCATCCCCTTTACCCCATTCCAGTGAGGCCCAGGTCTGAATTCCTTTAGAGGTCAACTGAGGATGGGTGATGGTGGTAGTAATGGGGTAGATTATATATCAATTGGTGTTTTGAAAAATAAAAAAGACAAATATACAGACTCATTAATAACAAATATTTGCAGACATAATGAACTTAGAACATTTTATTGCTGTGTTTTTGAAATGTGAGAGAGAAACCAAAACATAAGAAGAGACTGCTATCATGGCAACCTTTGCATTCTGTTTGCAACCTTAGCCTTCTTGAAAGATTCCCCTATGAGTTGTGGTTATAGTTTTCAAGTGTATGTCTCGTTTTTGACCTGGGAGTGAGAAGAATAATTTTTAGGCAATGAAAATAAATACTCATCTGACTAGTAAGTACAGAAATGGGTCTCAGGGCTTTGGATATCAGCTCCACCATCTGAAATGTAAATATCTCCTGAAATTCCCATTTAAGAGCAGATTTCACCTGCAAGTAGACTGTTATATCTTCCTGAAAAATATATACACCCTAGTGAGGGAATAAACACATCATTACACTTTCATGACAGATAAGCTCAGCTCTGTTCGGGTGTAAACTCATTTTTCTTGGGTTGACCTTTAAATAGTATTGTGCTATTGTATGGGATTTAAATCAATAATTTTGTCAAAGCAAAATATACTGCAGGTTTTTTTTTCTTTATCATTTAAACAGTTCTGTAAACTCTCAAGGAGTAATGGATTTCAACATGTTGTCCCCAGGAAGGGAAGGGGGGCGGTTACAGGAAGCCACATATAAGAACTCACTTAGTGGCAATGAGGCAGAAGCTTGGGATGGCTGCAGATCTGAGACAGTTCCGTTTTTCTTTCAGGCAGCTCAGGTGGGGGTGCTGGTGTGGGCTGTAATTAGTGGTGTAATACCTTTTCTGCATTCCTGTTATAGAGCAACAAACTGTCCCAGGTGTGAGAAGGTTAAAATGAGAAGTACCCAGTAGTTATGAAGCAGCAATAATGAGTTTCCTTCTACTTACCATGGATTTGTGTGATATACAGCTTGCAATTAAGCATGGCTTGGTGATTCAGTGATTAATGTATATACAGCTCCTAAAGGAGGGAAGCCGCCCTCCCGTCACATCCTTCATGATGTTTACAGCTGGGTACCTATTAACAGGAAGATGGAAAGGGCCATTTACAATTCAGTAACCTTTATGACAGTGAACTCTTTAATCAGCATTTTATTTCCTTTGTAACACTTTAGTCATCTACAAATGTCAGAATAAAATAGGGCCATGAAATATTTAGGATCGGCATGTGGAAATTGACTTCCCTTGATTTAAGCTGCTGTGTCTTTTCATTTTGTTGTTTTGGGAGCTTTTACTTTTATTGAAAGACAATTTATAACTAAATGCTCCCAACAGTGACTGGCATTAGGGTAGGAGGAATTTCAGAGAGCCAAGTTCTGGTTCTATAAAATGTGTTGATGCTTGCTATATTGGGTAATAAGTTATTCAAATAAAAACATTAGCGAAGGGTTTGCATTTCAGAGCAGTGTTTAGTAGAGGTACAGCAGACTCTGTAGAGTTTATGACAAAATACCCCGACATATTTTAGAAAGGTAATTAAGTATGAAGTACATCCATAATAATTTAAGTCAGTTATAGTGTGTACCTGAAATATGCATTATTGTCTCACATTATTTTCTTAGTGGGATTCTGGGACTTTTTCAGCTCAACAATAACCACCTTTCAGCTTCCTTGTATTGTTGCAAATGTATGTAATATGTATTAGCAGAATTGCCATGTTTATATTTAAAAACCTTTAGACAGTAATATTGTATGAAATGATTGCATTATTTACTTGTCTTTTGTTAACTCATTTTAAACCATTGAACCCAAACATATTTCAAATTACATGTTAAAAAAAAATTAATCTTGGACCATGGCATGCTTGAAGAATTTGGTATCATGCAGTATTGCCCTCCCCCTATCCCCAGAGGTTCGTGGTTACCATTTGTTGACCATGGGATGAGTGGCAATTTAGGGAGATAGTGATAGTTTTTTTTCAGGAGAGAATCTTTGTCTCATGTAGGTTGTCTAGGACTGCATTTCACACTTTGCTACAAGATACTGGGAGGGTGTTAACTTTTCTGCTGTATGGACACCAAGTAATCAGGACCAGCATGGTGTGGTGGAAAGACCAGCAGTCTGAGTGCTGGTTCTCAGCCATGACAGGAACTTCCTGCCATGAACAGGTTCCTTATCTTTAACTCAGAAAGCTAAGGAACTGTAAACTAAACTGGTTGATTGGACCTGGTGTGTTTTCAAGGGAGCAGTGAAGAAGAAAGGGAGGGGAATACATGGAGAATAAATTAGGACCTGAAATTCAAACTGCCACAAGTAAAGTGTTTCTGTACCTAGACTACATAGATATGCAGCCTAAAGAGAGTGTCTTTACCTAGATGACAGAAGGAGAGCTGCTGTGAAAAGTCCAGTCATCTCATGAATTTGTTGCTGCTGAGTTAAGCTGTCTATTGAAGGACTTAACACAGAACAAGACCCCAGTGTTATTTTCTTGTTTACTTGTTTTCATGAAAGGTCAGGGTCTCCAGCTGTATTCTGATAACAAAGCCCCAATCTACAAAGTATCAGCAAGTTGTCTGAGTTGGAATGTTTATGGAAAGTTAAGGTATTAATCTCCAACTTGAGAGTTGCCCCCACTTAGTCCAGAGAGTAAGAAACAGAAAGGAGGGAGATCCAAGGACCAGAAATTGTAGGCTGGCCAAGGAAAGGGGTTCAGGGATTGGGATAGTTAGAGGACAGCTTTTTCTTGATTTTTTTCATTTCACCTCCTTGTCTGATTTCCAGCTGTTGTCAACAGCTCGCTTTTGAAATGGTTCTTTGGGACGTTCAATGGATGGTAGCAAGTAAAATCTTACAAGGGGCTTCAAACTTTGAAGACTGAAGTTTTTTTATTGAAAGGGAGTGGCTGAATGACTCCATCAATGAGGCTGAAAGTATGCATGTGTGATGGTAAAGTAATGGCTGGAAGAGCAGGTTGCACCATGTGAGGGGATAGCTGGAAAAGGCACATGGGGAAGTCGGCCTAGGAGGGCAATGTTTCAAAAAGACTTTGGTTCCATCTTTGCCCACCAGCTCACTAGGGGTCCCCACAGGGGTATCTTGGATGACAGGAAGCAGTGGGAGCCTAAAAAATTTTGGTGGCTATAGGTTTTGTTCCCAGATTTCCAATTTTTAATTCATTTAACTTCTTGACTTTTGAGTTTTTAAAAATGATTATTTATTTTGAGAGAGAGAGGGGGGCGGAGAGAGAATCCCAAGCAGGAATCCCCAAGCTGATAGTGTGGAGCCTGATGCAGAGCTTGATCCCACTCTGAGATCTGAGCCGAAACTAAGAGTTGGATGTGTAACTGAGCCACCCAGGTGCCCCTAAAATTGTTTTAAAATTTAAAAAGTGTTATCAAACATAATCATGAAAAATTTGAAAAAAAAATGGAAGAGTAAAAACGATGGTCTACTTCTGCCCCATCAGCCCAACTGTTATTATGTGTGCTATATTGTCTACTTCCAGAGGCATAAAGCAGCATAGTTGAAATGAGAGTGAAGTGTCAGTTTTATGTTTGGCTTTTTTCATGTTACATTAAATAATATGCATTTTGCCATGTTGCTTTGTGGTCTTCTTAAAATTTTTTTTTTAATGTTTATTTTTGAGAGAAAGAGTGTGAGCAGGGGAGGGGCAGAGAGGAAGAGAGACACAGAATCTGAAGCAGGCTCTAGGTTCAAAGCTGTCAGCACAGAGCCTGATGTGGGGCTTGAACTCACAAACCGTGAGATCATGACCGGAACCAAAGTGGGATGCTTAACCAACTGAGGACCCAGGCACCTTGCTTTGTTGTCTTATGGTCATCATTTTTGATGACTGTATATTATTTCATCAAATAAACATTCCATAACTTAAAAAATAATTTTAAACATTGTTAAATCTTACTATGGGCTGATTAGTTTGTCCTATTTTTTTTTTTTTGCCATAATAACAGTATAATGTATGTCTTTGTGCATATGAATTTTTGGTAATTTTGTTTATTTTCTTAGGAATAGAGTCCTTATTGGGTTGAAGTGATTGCACTTTATTGCATCACCTACCTACTTTTAGCCCCAAATCTCTTAAAAACCTTAGTTAAATTTTGTCCAAGTTCTTTGCTATGTATATGCTTTAGATTAAAATTATTTTTATAAGAAGCTTGTGTTTCTGTAGAGAATTTTGGATATTTTGAAGAGGATCTAAAGTCATGTAGATGATACCATATTCAAAATTCTGCTGTAGTAGATGGCAGAAAATTAGGAAAAGTCAGACTGGGATAAGGACTGACATCTGTTGGGCATCCAGAATATGTTAGGCACTATCAAGCATGCTGATCTCATTGAATCTCAAAGCAATCCTGTGGGTTGAATATTAGTAGCAGTAGCTCCCCCCCCCCCCCCCAGATGAGGAAACTGAAACTCAGCAAGGTCCAGTGATCTGCCTGAGGTCTTCCAACTTGTGCAGAGTTAGAATTTGAACTCAAGTCCACCTGACCAAAGCTGGTGCTTGCTCCACTCTGCCATGTAGTCTTTGTCTTAAAGAAGGGTGGGTAGGTGAAGCATTAGTGGCACCACACTGTCCTCTAAGATGACCATAAAATGGTGGTGCTTTTCCCTTTGTAATCTCAGAAATTTATTTTAGCCATTGGGACCTACATTTTTGTAACGATTCCTATACCCTTCGGCAGAGCCATGTTTGTGCCCTTCTCTCAAGTGACAAAACATGATTTTGTTTTAATGCCCAGAGGTGTATTGGCTAAATGGAGCTGGCAGCATATTCAGGGGTTAAGATGGAGTGTGTATGTGTATGTCGGTGGTGGGGGGGGGGGCGGTGGTGTGGTTCTGGGGAAGCCGGAGCCCAAACCCTTTTTGCCCTATCAGATTTTACTGTGCTCCCTCTGTGCTTTCCTGAAGACAGCGAAGGAATGGGGATGTGTAAGGGAGAAGACATGGCCTTGCTTAGAAAAGCCATTTTGGGAACTGTAGGTGTAGAGCCCACCCAGACAGAGGGATGGTCTGGAAGAACTGTTCAGGTCTCTCGGGGAAAGCCTTCCAGCTACCCAGTCAGGAAGAGTAGGAAAACAGGAATGCTCAGAGAGACAAGTTCAAAGTCATAATACCTATGGATACCTGGCAGATTTGGCGGCAGGGTTCTGGCCTCCCTACACTGCGGAGCCAGTGAGTGATGGACAGGAGAGGAGGTGACCAAGCCAGCAGGCTGGGAAGCAGGAATGGCTGTGTGATTCAGTATTCCTCTTGCCTTGTCCCTGGACAGCAGTCACCTCTCCTTTGATGCTGTGAGGAAGCTGGGATTATTACTACATGGGGTGGATGGTTTTCTACCTCTTGGTTCGCTTTTAAGTAAGGCAGGAGGGCAAATGGGGTGGTGAGAAGTTGGGAGGGTGTTGGCCACTGGTGTTTGTAGCCTGGAGCCTCTAGGACCCTGCCTCTTTGCTGCTGGTACTACCTTTCAAATGAAGCCTAGAATTTCTTCCTGTTAGGGGTGGGGACAAGGAATCGGTGTTGGGTGTTTTTTTACCCCCTGATGATTAGGACATGTTAACCCACATTCACTCTGCTGCTTTCCCCCCTCTCGGTCAGGATTATTTAAATGTTTATCCTTCCTTCCTTCTTGACCTTTCTTGTTCAGTCCTAGTTCCCGGGTCCTGCTTGTTTTGTGTTTCATGAGCTTAGCAAACCGTGGCCTCCAATTCCCTAGTTCTAGTGTTTTCACTTAAGATGAGAAGTGATGAGCCAAAGGTTTCAGGCTCAATCCTTGAGCAAAGGGCCGCTCTGACAGGGATTATTATTTATTTGTCATCTTGGATGTAATAAGCTGTAGGTACAGCTTCGAGAGCCCTTGATTTATTGCGCTGTCTACTGCCACTAGCGGGGCGTCTGCTCCACCGTGCAGGATGAATACCACACTGTCAGCTTCGTCGATCTGTCTCCACCACTGCTCTCTCTCTCATAACACATTCCCATTTCATGCCAGAATACATAAACAATCTTTCATTATTTTGATGCCTTTTTCATATTTGTTCTTTACAGAACATAAAGTTTGAATTTATGGGTTTCCTTTACATTATTTCAACACACTCCACCATTTTCCGGGTTTGTGGTTTAACTCTCAGAAATTGGCTGCCAGGTGATTTAGTTATTTTGGCTTTCTAGTTTTATAGTTATTTAATATCGCAATGCCAGATACTGAGAAAATGGAGTGCATGGAGGGTGAGGGATTTGCAGTGTAGGCTCTTATCATCAAGGCAGCATGATCAGAGGGATGAGGTGCGGGGGTTAACAACAAGGCATGGGAGACGGGAGATCGTTTGCTTATTTTTAAAAAATCCCATCTCAAAAATAGTTTTTAGATTGTGGCCAGCCCAGGTTCCTTGATGGAGCTTGAAAGGAAGAAGGGAACATCCCACCACTGCTGGGGACTGCCAAGGTTTTCTAACTTGCGGGTTAAAACGTCTCACCCCCAGCTTTTCACATGGCAGCTTCAGTTCTCTTGATTTTTACCTATGTTCTCTTCTCTGCTGCTTGCATTAATCCTTGCTCTCCCTTGGTTTTTGCTTCTGCGTTTTCGAGACTCAGCCATATTGCCTAATTTTAAACAGTTTTCCCATTATGATGTTTTGTTCCCCAACTGATAAAAGAGCTTGTGTTTGAAGGCATTTGTTTAGGACTAGGAAGTTGCGGCCTCTTCCCCCCCCCCCCCCCCCCCCCCCCGGCCTTGGAGGATAGGCTTGGGAAATGGAGGGTATACCTGCTGATTTATTCACTTACTTGTACTGACCTATTTTCATGAGCTCCACCCCCCACCTTATTTTAGTCTTACCAAATTTCATTATCTTAATTTTAACCAAACAGAAGAATTATATATATATTCTCTAGCTTGGGTAGCTTCATATTTTTGATTTAAAATAAATTCCCTCCCTCCCCCCCACCCCAGTTATTTTCCCTGAAATTAAATTGTCAGAGAGACAACAGAAGAAATTCATAGAATAGATGGCATTGTAATGCCCATACTGGTGATAAGGATATGTGCATGAGAGTGCTGTGTGTGTGTGTGTGTGTGTGTGTGTGTTTAGGCGTGTTGTCTGTTGACAGGATATGGGCCAGTCTATGGAGGAGCCTGGTGAATTTCACTTCATTTGGTAGTTCCTGGCACATACGAGCCACTGATAGGTGAGATCGTATTCTGGTCAAGGTGAATTAATTGTGTGGAAGTCATGGCATTTGGGAAGTTGACGTCCTTTTCAGTGACAGTGCTAGTTCACATACCGTGGCTGAAATTCTGGCTCCTTTAGGGGAAGGTCTCTTGCTTACGTGCTCATTTATGTGTGCTTGTGCTTGCCCCTGTGAGAGGAAGGGGCTCAAGGTGAGAGATGCTCTGCTGTTGGAAAGTTGTTTTGAACCCTGTCTCCTCCCTAAAAGACATTAATGAATGTGGATTTGAATGCCATAAATGCAAGATAATTTTGTCACTCCTCGCTTCCCTTGGCCGCCTTCATTAGAGAAGTGGGGACTTTGCTTAGCTCACATCACATTGTACAGGCCTGTTGTGGCTGGAAGGAAACCCTAGTTAATTAATATGAGAAATTTGTTTTGTGTCCCTGGTTAAAAAGACGGTGCAGGTTGATGTTGTCAGCAGAAGCCGCTTGTCACTTTGACCTGTTCTGTTAAGTGTTTGATGTGTTTTCTCAGAGTAATCTGTGAATAACATTATAGCCCAGCCAGAAGAGAAACTGAGGGAGCAATAGCAGAATTAATATCTGGGAGCGTTGATAATTATATATCAGAATCTAATTTTTAGCACAGAAAATGTGTTAATGACAGAGAGGAAAACAAAAACCACTAGCTTCTCCCAGCAGGCCCCAAAGTGTCATTTATTATTTCTCAGCTGGATATCTATCAAGTTTATGGGTTAATTTTTCTGTAGACTGTTATTTATGGGTTTTTGTTTGTTTTCAGCCATCATTACTAACAATACGGTTAATAGCAATCATTTGTTATCCAGCACTAGGCGTGATGCCTCAGATGAGAGCACTGAACTGAGAATACTCATTTGGTAGCTGAATAAGGCCCTGACAGGGCCCATTTATAACAAGCTCATTCTATAATGTCCATCCTATTAATAAAATTTTGTTGCTGTCTAATTAGAGATGTCTGATGTGTATAGTAGCAACGCAGAGGAGACTTTGTGCCGCTGCCTTTTCTTCTCCCCTTCCCCTGGCCTCTTGTGTCACAGCCAAAGCCCATCTGGGCATGTGGGTTTGAGAAAACAAAAGGAATGAGGAACTAGCTGTGGGTGAAGGTTCTGTTTTAGATGTGTGACAGTAGTGTTGAGTTGAGACTGGAAACCAGGGAGGCCTTGCTGGCTTTCCAGTCCTCTTTTCTCTTCATTCTGTGCTTGTACAGCCCTGATGAATAATTTGCCATTTGCTTCCCAAATCCTTCTTGGTATGAGGTGTGGTGGCCACAGGATGCTGCTACTCATTTCCTAACACACACCAAAACTTAATCATCCAAGTGAGTACTTAGCTTTTCAGCGTCGGTGCCTTGAAAGGCAACACATTTATTCCCGAATCACTAGTGGCCTTCTGGAAACTTCTCTCAGTTTGTTTGCACAGGTTGTTTGTTGCATTCAATACAAAACCAAATAATCTCCCTGAATAAGAATTGGGGGTGCTGTACTACAACACCCCTCTCAATATTTTGTGGTCATGCTTTGGATAGAGAAACAGGTTAAGTCATTTTTATCCCAGAGGATCTTTCAGGTTTTCTTTAATTACAAAGAAGCTTTGGGGCTAGGTAACTGGATGAGCCCATCTCTTGGGCAAAGAGTTGGAATTCTAACAGCCATTTTTGAATCCTGATGGTCCTTACTTGGCAGTGGGGAGTGATTATGATTTGGGGAAAGTTGTTGAATGGCTGGGTTTCTGCTTTCTACATTCCAAAAAGCAGGACCAATCCCTGGAGAATGGTTTGGTGGTGAGGATAACGTATATGAAAATGCCTTGTAGGTAGTAAGACCTTCAAAATGCTAGTTGCAATTACCAGTAATTACAGAAAAACCTACCCCACTGAGCTCCTTTATTTTAAAGTCATTTTAAGCACCGTTGTATAAATAGTTTTACTAATTTAATTGCTCATATTTCAAGTGAAATTCTGCCTTCCACTCTAAGAGTAAAATTTAAAGAAATGTGTAACATTGAAAAGTTTTTCTCATTCCGATTATGGCTTATTGTGAAGTTTGCCCTCTTTCTGGGGGGAAAAAAGAGGAGTTGAGAATTCAGGGGAAAGTATTCTAATAATTCGGCAGGTGCTCAGAATTCTACATCTTTGAATTAAGAGCACACAATTGGGCAAGTACACTGAAGAATGTTTTAAAATAGTTTTGTTGCTAGGTAACTATTTTCCTCTTCAGTAAGCCCCCCCCTTCGAAATGTTTTGCAAATGATCTTTTGAATAAGAACAATCATCTAATATATTTTTCTCCCAGCCTATCTGTTTGATTTTGAAGGTAAAACTAAAAAAACGCTGCAAAATTTCCCTCCCTAAGCTGGTGATGAAAGTGCGGTGTAGGGTTGGGCTTACACAGGCCTGGGAGTCTGCTGGGTTTTTATTCTCCTAAACTGCACTTGACTACAGCTTATCAACCCTTAATTAGTGCTACATTTTCTCCCTGTGATTTCTATTGATGTGTGGTACTGGAAGCTGGATTGAGCCTCCACCTGACTGGTGTGCAAATTGTTCTAGAAAATTCAGCAAACATCTCTCTCCATTACCCACCAATCCCTGCCACCCTATTTCTTTCCGCCCCCACTCCCCCTGCATTTCTCTTTCCTTGTGTCTTTCTCTCTTCTATTCTCTTCAATAGAGAAGGTGAAAAGCAGGACGATAGGAATCAGGTTGAGTATTAGTGTTTTTGCTGGCCTGTGCAATAGAAAACGACAAGCGTCTGACTGGGTCCTCTGTCAGCAGATTGGGAAGCAGGGAGGCTGCGGCAGGCGGGGGCTCCCCCGCGGCCTCGGGATGGCTGCAACACGACTGTGAGAGCTGGGATGAAGTCAGCACTGACAAAGTGAGGGGATTGATGGATGGACAAAGCAGGGAACTGGATGTGAGAATGGATGAGGGCAGAGGGGGAATTTAACACAGACAAACAGAATGAAAGACAGAGAGGAATTGCCTGCTAAAGTATGCCCGCCCTTAGATCCCACAGCAATTTACTCACTGCTAACTGAACACCCAAGGATTGTTTGCATCTTTGCAGATTTTCCTAGCTGCCAGGGCAGAGGGAAACTAGCAGATTCCAGCTAGTGTGTGCCAGGCTTTCTCTTTCAACCTCCCTCTACCCTCCTCCCCGCCCCCCCCCCCCCACTACATTCACTCTCATTTAATTCAAACTGAGCGGCTGATTATTTCCAATAAGTTCACACAGTGTTGCTGCAGAATAAATTTTCTTCCCTTGCCATTATTTTAATGTTTCCACTAAATTTGCTTTAATCAGTTATTGTTGCCTTAGTGTAGTAAATAATAATATTTACCTGCTCCTTTTGAAAATGATGTTTCTGGAAGCAGATCTATTGTTGCTTTATGAAGGAGTGTGATAGCCATGATAATACATGCCTCCTTTGTGCAGGAAAACCTTAAATGTCTTTCTACCTTTGTCCAGTCCTTATATGTTAATGAGTGACTCAATGTTTAATGCTTGTAACATTTTACTTTAAGGTAGAAAGTATGCTCTAACTCAAACTTGAATATATTAGGTAGAGAAAGAATTTAAGAGAGAAGATCTCATCTTAAGTGTTATTACAATTAAATTAAAAAAAAGAAAATAATTGGGACAGAAAAAAGGTGAATCTAATTTTCCCTCCTGAGGAAAAGGTATAGTACTGCTTATGCTATAATAGGTTTACTATTTACAGAACAGTTATTTCAGAAAAGAAGAGTATGGTCCAAAAGCTTTTTGAGTTTTTTTTTTTTTAAATAATCAGTGATTGTATGAAGCAATAGAAGGTAAATCAAATTATTATAATTGAGTACCGTCCTCAAAGGTATATTTAGGATTTTGTTTCATTGTATGAATAAAGAAAGTGATTTTCTGAGACCGGTTGATTTAGGACTCTTCGATAAGAATTAGTGTTATTAAAATTCTAAAAGAGAAACATAAACAGCCCCCCACACACCTTGTTGGAAAAGTAAAAATTATCCCTAATTTAATTCTGTCCAGCCTTAGGAGTGATGGTTCCAAAATGAGCCATTGTGTTTTTGGTACTTTCAAGGAACCCAGGATCTTAGGAAGCTTGGAAAATCTCTTGTTCATTTTGGAATACACTGAAGGAAACTTTGTATTTCAGAGTTGATGTTGATGGGTCTAATACATCCTTTACTCATTTTCCGTCTAAAAATAAAGTTTGTTTTTTCCTTCTTCCCCTCCACACCCCTTCCTCCCTTTCCCCTCAAAGAAATGGCCCGGAAAGACAGAGTCTCTGCTTTTTTTTTCCCTCTATATTACAAAAAGATTTTTTCCCCCTTACAGGTGCTGGTTTACATGAGCACACACCCGGTTTTGAGACTGATATCTTTCTTGTGACATACCTCCAGAGTATACCTATTTCCTCAGTTTCTGCCTAGAACCAAATGTCTGAAGTAGCAACACAGTTCTAAGAAATTTTGGCCCAGAGTGCAGTATCAGCTGCCTTCACAATTAAAACAGGGTCTTGGGAGAAGGACTGTTGACTTGCTAGAAATGATGAATGAGAGTTAAAAACAAAAAATAAAAAACAAAAACAAAAACTGAAATTAGTAAATTGTCTATTGCATGGAGATCCATGAGACATATTTTTAGGTATGGCATGGATTATATGTCACTCTGTTGATGTTGAAAAAGTGGATTTGACCTCATGCTCACACCCACCTTCTGTTTTTTTTAATTTTTATTAAAAAAATTTTTTTAACGTTTATTTTTGAGACAGAGAGAGACAGAGCATGAACAGGGGAGGGTCAGAGAGAGGGAGACACAGAATCTGAAACAGGCTACAGGCTCCAAGCTGTCAGCACAGAGCCTGATGCGGGGCTCGAACTCACAGACCATGAGATCACGACCTGAGCCGAAGTCGGACGCTTAACCGACTGAGCCACCCAGGTGCCCGGACACCCACCTTCTTTGTGCAGATGAGTCTGAGGCAGCCTGGAAGCCATGCCATCCTCCCGTGTACATCCGGCATCGTTTTGGGATAACATGGGTTCAGAGCTGGCCAACCACTTGGGTATTATACGTTAATTCTGGTATTGAGTAACTTTTCAAAGGTTGAAAAATTTGACAAGTGCTAAATTAAGTTTGCTAAAGCTGGCTCACACATGGCTCAGAATTACAGATCCATGTAACACGTTGCTTAGAGTTCTGGTCCTTTTGTAGTGTGAAAACCTGTAGTCTCTAAGGTGATCTCGGAGACTTTTGGGAAAAGGATGGTAACTTCCCTCACATGTTGACCCCTGATTTGTGGAGGCAGATTAAGAGCTGGTTTCTTTTTGCCGTTATTTGTCATAGCCAATATACCAGCACATCTAATAACAATCGCTTCACCTGTGCTTCCCAGAGGCAGAGTACAGGTGTCTTAGGCCCATCTCCTTAGAGATTCTGATGCAGAAGGGGGATGTGATGAGATCCATGCTTAGGACTCTGACAGGTGGTCCAGAGAGATGATACCTTTCCCCTTCTGTGTTCCGTTGGGGTCAATCTGGATAGTTCTGGTATATCACTCTAAATCTCTCAGACTTTTGTACTTCAAAGTCGGATGGGTAATAAACAAAAGAATGTTCACTCAGTTTTCTTTTATAGTTGTAATTTATTTCAACCCTTTTCTTATTATAAACAAAACATGTTTACCATAGAAAGTTTGTAAAAAAACAAAAAAACAAAAAAACAAAAAAAAAAAACTAGAAAATCCCCCCAGAAGTTACCACTGTTAATATTTTGTTATATATCTTTCAGTCTTTTTAGATAAAAAGCATATACACATTACATTTTAGAGACTATGATCATTTCCTAATCTTTTTTGCAACTTTCGTATGTATCTATATATTTTTAACATATTCTCATATCCTCAATAATTTATCTGAAACATGGTGGCTAGTGGCTGCCCAAGGTATTTGGTCCAGTTTTCTTTACCAGTCTTATTGTTTAGGCATATAGGCTACTTAACCTTGTTTTCTATATAATTAAAACTGCGGTAAACTTTGGTCTAATTGGCAATTAATGATAATTTGATTATTCTTTTTACAAGTAATGAGAGTTAAATTGCCTTTCTTCCTTCACTCCCATCCATTCATCCATCTATCCATTGCTGGTTTATGAGCACTTGATTTATCATGGCTTTGGAAGACCAGCATTTGCCCCACATTAATAATTTCTTCCTGGAGCCTTAGCATAAATTGTTTTTTAAGTCACTGCAGTATTGTAGTATTCTAAGTACTATTAGTGTTATGATCATCTATTTTAGAACTATCCTATCTCAATGCTAGAAGACATCCCCAAAGATTATGCCATCCAGTAGTGAAGGTACCATTGTTGGGGATAAGTAGGAGGCTTGCAGGGTGAGGATTTCAGCAGCACCTTCTATAACCAGAGCAGTTACCCTTTTTGGGTTCGATGTCAGGTTTTTTGTTTTTTTAAAGCAAGTCCTGCCAGATAATTGATCTAGTCTAATTCTATTCTTATAGATGAGGGTATTAAGGCTTAAAAATGTGAAGTGAGTGACATCTTTCACAATTCTCTATTCCCTAATGTTTTATATTTCCTTTTATTGGCATCCCTACTATCATGCTCTGTTCCATCAGTGAACTTAGACTCCTGAAATAATGAGGCTTTCTCTCATTCAGTGAAACCTTCTTCCGTGTTTTTGGGTCCGACAGAGTGATCTGTTTGTGCTTATTAGCACAGAATTACCCTTATGTATTCTTTTGCTGTTCATTTTCCCCAAACACCCTCTCATGTAGCAAATATCAAAAATTGCTATCTGGAGAATATTCTACAAATTTTTGTACTGGTTAATTATCAAACAGGGATGTCCATCCTACTTACATGTTCTGGTCCATTCCTGGGCAGGTTGAAACAATTCTGGGACTCCTGTTTGCTCAGTTACAAGAATAGCATAGACCTTGAGTGAGTCAAGTTCTGTGGGTACTTACAGCTCCAGTTTTGGGTTCAAGGAAAACACTATGAAAGGAGTAATATGAGCTTTACAAATTGAAAGTACTCTTGAGAGATCATGTGGGGTTTGAATCATCATGACAGGCATTATGAAAGAAGTGGAATTTGAGCTGGCTCTTAAAGACAGTGTTTAAAGAAGAAGAGGAAACAGAGACCATTGCAGGAGGGGGATAGTGTGAGCAAAAAGCTGGGGGCAGGAAAATAGGGAAGAGCAAGGAGAACTGTTTGCTGGCATGGCAAACAGGGTAGAGAATTAGGACGAAGAGTGAGGCACACCAGTGAATTCCATTTCTTTATTCATTAATTCCACAAATATTTGAGTGTATTATGTGCCTCAAGGAGCTTATATTTTACAGGAGGAAGACTGATGGTAAACAAATACTTGCACACACACATATGGTGCTGGACTAAAGTCCAGCACTAAAGTATGGAGAAGACGAACATAGAGACTAGAGAATGATGAGTGTAAGCAGACAGCTCTTTGAGATGGAGTGGTCAGAGGAGGTCTCTTGCATAGCCTAATATTTCAGCAGAGACCTCAGAAATGTGAGGAAGGATGCCATGGGGGTATTGGGAAAAGTAGGGAAAATGTGAGTACCAAATCCGGAGGTAGATATGGAACCTATTCTGTGGCAGACACATTGGTGGCTTTCCCAATAACACCTCAGTTCTCCCTTATGTTTGTGCTCACATCCCCATTCATGTAATTAACCCTTCATATCACTGAAGGACCTTCATGTCGTGGAATTATGGAAAGTACTTCCTCCCCAGTCTCCTGTGATTAGTTTGGGCACAGGCACGTGATCCTTTTATGGTCAGCGATCATCAGGTATAATCTGCTATATGGTGGAGATTTCTGGGAAAGTTTTCCTCTGTAAAAAAGAGAGAACATTTTCTGGGTGTGGTTGCATCTACCTCTGATGCCTATAGCAGCCATCTTGCATCCCTGAGTGGAGGTTTGAATTGAAGGTGGCAGAGCAGAAAGATGGAAGTATTTGGGTTCTTGGTGATATCATGAACTGATGAATTAACCCTGGAGAGCATCTTACCTTTGGACTTATTTAATTGTTATATAATAAAGCCTTATGTTTAAGTAACTTTTAGTTGCATATTCTGTTACTTGCAACCTAAAGCATCCTAGAGAGTATAAGAATCATGGAACAGTGTTTCTGTTCCTCTGATGCATTTCATTTAAGATCTGCTCAAATGTGGGGCTCAGTCGGTTAAGCGGCCAACTTCGGCTCAGGTCCTGATCTCATGGTTGGTGAGTTTGAGCCCTGCATCAGGCTCTGTGTTGACAGCTCGGAGCCTGGTTTGGATTCTGTGTCCCCCCTCTGTCTGCCCCTCCCCAACTCACACTATGTCCTTCTCTGGAAAATAAACAAACATTAAAAAAAATTAGAAAACAAAAGATCTGCTCTAATGTTACCTTGTCTGAAAGACCCTCCAACTCTGTTAAAAAAAAAAAAAAAAAAAAAAAAGGACAAAGGCATAACCTCAACCGTGACATTGATTAAAAGTCTTGCATATGCTTAAGTTCAAGCTACTGGATGGCCTCAGTCTGTGTTTTGTGCTTGGGAAAGGAGACCATGGGAGTTTCACAGTGACATTTGGACGAAGTCTCCCTCTCCTGCTATCTCCTCACATGACTGTTGCTCAGGTCCATGTTCATAAATGGTGATTTCAGGAGCCCATTTGCTCCACACAAAAGGTGAGTGACTCCATTTATAATAAATCTCAGTGTGGTGTACATGGTATCATTCCCTTCATTTGACCTTGGTGGAACAGGCTGATGGGGCAGTGAAAAGTATGATATGAAAAATGAGTGAGCAGAGCAGAGTGAGTAGTGAATCAGTCTTGTGTGTGATTAGCTGTGAAAAGTCTCACCAACATGCCTCAGAGTACACTTTCTCTTTTCTCTCTTTTCCCGTCCCACCTCTCCCCATAATACCTTGTCAGCCACCCCGCAAGTGAGCTTTTCTACACGTGACTGCCTTGTCTTCACTAGCAGTCATTAGATCCTTACCGGGCTTCCTGGAGTGTGAACTCTGGGGTAAGGGAAAGTGGGCGCACAGGAGGAAAATCTTTTTTTGGCCGGGGATGGGGTGAGGGGGTGGTGGGAGAGGGGAGGAGCAGCAAATGGAGCTTAAGCCTTAGGGAGTCCCTTCCTGGGGGACATTGAGAAGACACAAGTATGACAGAATGATTTTGTAGGCATTGTAAATCTGCAATTATACTGGAGGACTCAGTGACTCGCGGTTGAGGTCTCCATCAGTTCCATTTGCAGAGTCAAGCCCTATAAAAACAGGGCGATGGGATGGTAAATCAGGTTTCCTGGGGAATCGTGGGATCCTGCCATAGAAAGCTTGAGCACATAAAACGGAAACTTGCCTTTAATGGCATGGCTCTTATTGCCATGCTGCAGAGGCCACCTTGGTGGCACATGGAGGTGCTCTGGAAGAGAATTCGCGGCTGCAGTTGATCTCTCTGGGGATGCTTTGCTTCATTGTCCTCTTGATGTGACACCTGTGGGCCAGGAGGCTGTTGTGGGAGAGGTGTGGGACATGATGAGTAGTTGGAGATGCATCATCGGGCTAACCTGACTGGACAGCTTCAGTTAGCTGTTAAGTCTTACGGCAGAACCCACAAATATTGCTATCCTGTCCTTCCAAACAGAGAACATATGCTCATTTTAAGGACCAGCAGAGGGTAGAGTGTTCATTGAAATAGGCACCTGCTAGCAATTCCTCCGATGGGGGTTAGGAAAGTGACCTTCATACCTTACTTAGTTCTTCTCCATGTGTTCTTTGACCACTGGGTAAAACTTCAGTAGATGAGATACTTGGGGCCAAGGTTTGTCCTACTTACTGGACCAAAAATTAATTTTTAGATTTTTAAAATGTTTTATTGCCTCAAAATGAGGTCTGTAGCTAGTGAAGGATTCTTAGAAGATGTGTTAAATCAACTACCCCTACCCTTGCTGCCTCCTAAACATTGTGATTAACTTTTTAATTTTTTTCCTGCCTAAATGGATTTTTCTTAAGGTGGTCAAACCTTACCCTGCAATCTTATTTGCACCATTTATTGTGTATCAGTTGCCACAACCATGCTGCTCTAAACAAAAAAAAATACTCCAGCACCTAGTGGCACACAGTGATCCGTGTTTTTTACTGCCCGCAGAGGTCTGCAGATTGACAAAGCTCTGCTTCATGTCTTAGGTCTGTTTGTCTGGAAGCAATGGACTCTCCAGTCTAGCTCTTCTGATTTCAGATGTCAGAGGTTCACAGAGGGACAGAGGAAATATGTGATATGTGATCCCTTAAGGTGTAGACTCAAAACTGGCCCATTGTCCTTTCAGTCCGCATTCCATGGGTATAGTGAAATCTGTGGTCAAGACCATTATTAGTGGCTTAGGGATAAATACTCCACTGGTAAGAACCACAAAATGACATGGCAGAGGGCATAGGTACAGGGAGGGGGAGGAACTGACAGTAATCCTGCAGTGCACTATTTATTTAGTCGACATAGAATGTATTAAGCCCTTGTCACGAGCCTGATTTGGTTCTCCATCAGAAATAGGACAAAATTCAGCTTCAGTATTGTTCAAAACTTGCAGTGCCTTAGGTGAATTAATAAGATTTTATTAGAAAAATAGGTATTTCATAAAAGCATATAACAGAAGTAGAATTTAGAAACATGAGAATGATATATGTTGAGCATCCTTTCCATCATTGTGTACTCTTTGTTACTGTACATGTTAACAGTCATGTTTATGAATGGTTGTAGCAGACAAAAAGATAAATATTTCAAAGAGGACAAGTATCTCGGTCAATAACCATTTACTTCTATTCCAGGTCTTGGTTGTTAATTTTGGTTATGTGACTGACTTGAGCTTGTAGAGTAAAGTGAAGCAGGTTAACAAATCATCAGAAAGAGCCCTAAGAGAATAAAAAGAGAAATAGATTAGGGTAAGTTTTCATTTGGCATTCATTTCCCCAAAGATAGAGTAATACAGCAAACATTACAAGATTGACAGTTGGGTAATAGATGCATAACTTGTCCAAACAGTTAAGGTGTTCTTCAATTAACACCCAGCCCTGTAATGCCATCTGGACTACTGAGTGTACGAAGGATGTGGGAAATTTGGCAAAAGTCCAGAGGAACTGTAGAGATAACAACAATTTGCAAAATGATATATCTGAAGAGCTTTATGGGGTTGGCATTATTTGCCTAGAGAAGAGAAGCTTGGAATGATACTCTGCCGGTGCACCAGGGTGGTTTTATGTGAGCAGGTAACCAGCTGCTCTCCATCTTAACTAGGAAGTAAATAAAAAGGAACGTTGACATTTCAGCTTGTTCAAATTATGTTAGACCTACATTTCACTTGTTAAGTTTTGTAGTGGTGACCCAGGGTTCTTTGCAAGTTGTGGAGTGTTTCTCCAGAGAGGATTTAATTTCCCCCCCCACCCCCCCCCACCTTTTATGTGGGAATGACGCTCCTTTTCTTATAGGTGATCATGTATTATTCTCCCAGGAGGGCCGGGAGTTTGAACCTTGCTGAAAATCTGTTTCCGGATGTTGAAGAGAAAGTGGGGTTGTGCACAGCCTTTTAGGATTTCTGGCTGAAGTAATGAAGGTGGTATCCCTTAGTCTTGTTTCATCTCCGTGTTGTCCTGGGAGGGCCATGATCTATTCAGTCTACTTCGGGGCTCTTTCATGAAGAGCTGTAAAGAGTGAGAACTTTAATTTCTGTCCACTTAAGCAGTTGATTTATAAGCTGGATATGGGAGGAGCTGATTTAAGAGTTTTGAGGGGGTTCTTTTGCCTGTGTATTTTAATTTTTTTTCATGTTTGTTTATTTTTGGGAGAGAGAGAGAGAGCAAGTTGGGGAGGGGCAGAAAGAGAGACACAGAATCTGAAGCAGGCTCCAAGCTCTGAGCCGTCAGCCCAAAGCCCGAGGCAGGGCTTGAACTCACAAATTGGAAGATCATGACCTGAGCCAGAGTCAGCTGCTTAACCCGCTGAGCCACCCAGGTGGCCCTTCTCTTTGTATTTTAATGTTGGGTAGTTCATATAAAGGCCTCATAAGTTAGAGACAAGAGCCCAAAGAACCTCTTTGCATTCAAGCACACATTTACAATGTCTTTCTTCTCTATTTAAAATAAAACACAAAAATTCACAAGTGGCAAATTCTTTGTGTTGTTTTCTACTTAACCTTGAATTACCATACATCATATTCCAAGATTGTTTCCCTAAATTTGCAGTAATATAGATTATTGAGTTTGCTTTATCCTGTAATCCAAAGTCTGAGACGTCTGCAGCAATGCATCAAACCTTAGTAAAATATGAAAATTATATACACGGGAAGGAAGGAAAAACAAGTGGCGTGTAAACTGGTAGGTGTGGAGACAGCATGCGTGCTGGAGACCTGGGGTTTTATTTCTCTGCCACTAGTTGTGTGACTGTATGTGACCCACTTAACAACATGTCTTGGCTTTTCTGCCTATGAAATAAAAGACTTGGATTAGGCCAGCTCATGATTCTTGTTGCTCTGAAACCCTTTGATTTGTGATTTGTGTTAAAACTCTCTTAGAGAAGATGCCTCAATTTCTTAGGCCCATTCTGTGCATGGAGATACTCTCCAAGTATTAGTCTTTATTCAGCTTAACTGAATGGTCTTGTGGTTAGTTAAGGAAAGTATGTTGACTTCTGAATTCAGAGGCATGGATAGCAGCATTGGGACCATCTCTTCCACTCCTGTATTCTCTGCTTATGTGGCTGATTGTGCCATCTTTTCCTGTTGAGTCAAAACTCTGCCTCCAGAATCCTGCTCGTCACAGCCTGCCACTGCCAAGGGAGCAGAGTTGGCTCTTGAGATGAAACCTCTCTAGTAGCTCTGGCCTGGTTATGTGTAGATCTCTGAAGACGTGACCGGTGTGTGCTGTGGGATCTAAGAGGAAGAGACACCTCCTCCAAGGAGCTTCCAGTCTAAAGAAACAGGCAAGGAAGCATGAAAAATGGTCATGGGCTGGAGTTAGTTTGGATTTTCATCAAAGAACAGCTCTGTTTTATCTCTGTAGTCACATCTTATGGGTACAGAGAATGCTGTGGAAGATGGGTCGAAACGATTTAAGACACTTTTCAACAAATACATACTTGAAAGTCAGTAGTCTTTTGCCTCACCATTTGGTGTTGGCTCCGATCTGAAGCTTTTTGCAATTTACAGTATGTGACATTAGCCTCCGAACTGAATCGTTTCAAAGCTGACCAAGCCATGGGAGTTGTCAGTGCCGTGGATGGCTCTCTGCTCTGAGCATCTTTGAAGACCAGGCTGAGAGTGTGTGGGAATAAGAGTAATTTTGTATTTGGTGAGACAATGAAGGTAATCATTTTTATATGTGTGTATATACAGTATAAGCACAATGGATGTATAATTTCCGTGTGTTTTATAAGGCATTTATTATTCTATGTGCCCTATTTGAAATGTATGGTGAGAATGTGGCGAGAGAGAAAAATATATTAAGACAAGGGGTTTCATTGCATTCATAAAAGGCTGTTGTCAAATCCCTTGACTTTTTACAGTGAAAGAAAATGTCCCTCGGGATAGGGTATCAGGGTTTCTGGATGAATTCTTGTGGTGTAACCTAGATCTTTAGAATGCAAGCAGCACTGCTGAGGCACTGGGCTCATCTCTCTGTTCCCAGCTCGGCTCAGTTATGCACAAAGGTCCTTCTCTAGGTGACATATCATGTTGTATTCCAAAGTACACTTTCTTTTAATTTACAACTTAATTTTCAACCTAATTCAGAAGATTGATACTATAATGCTATTTGCAGAAGTATTGAAATGTCAGTAAGTTTTATTGTAGTAATAAAGAGTATTCCATATATCACACACTCTATAGGGATCCTTGCTTTTTGCATAGATCTTCATAGCAACAACCAGTGGCTAAATGCTGGCAATCATTAATTTTTAAAGAAGACATGGTTATGACGAGTTGAGGAATTAAGGCTGGTGGTGAAGAATGAACTTTAATTTTTTGACATTTTTTTTTTTGGTTGCATACTAAGGTGAGGCGACAGCAAGATGATAAAAAATGGCCCAAATCCCAGGTTCCTAATACTTAAAATGCTGTCTGCTCATAAAAAGATTTCAGTTAGGGAGAGGCCATCTTTGAGCTCCTCGTAACAAATGGGTATCAGTGGCCCATGAAATAATCAATGCCACTAATCCATCCTAGGGCCTGCCAATATGTTAATGGCCCTGGTGCATCGTTATTGCTACAAGACCATAAATCATTCCGGTACCAGAATGCATCGCTGTCGAGGCCTCAAACCCCTTGCCTGGAATAAAATGCTGTCTCCTAACAATTAATGTCTAAACATTTTGCAGCTTTGTGCCTTGATTGTTTTCAGATGCTAAAAAAGTAAGTAGGACAGATTGTAAATCAATAAAACTATAAGACAAAGTGTTTTAATAATAGGAAGGTTCAGAGTAAATCATAGTTTTGTGTTTATTATTGCTTTTGGGGTTATAAATAAAGAGTTACTTCTACTACCCAGCAAGGCTACTGAGTTAACATGGGGGTACCAAGTCCAGGGTAACCTCTCTGAATGGGGTTTCCGTCTGTTTCGCCATCCTGAGAAGCAAAACCAGGCCAGCTGGAGTCACACACCCAACACTGTATTGTAGGGCAGTGTTTAGTATACAGTGGCTCTGTTTTGAGGTCAGTTCAAAGTAGCTCAGCATAAAATAGTTCCTTTGGCAGCATCACACTTCAAATAGCCAGTATAATGAGATTTCAGTGTGGTTATTTATTTGGCTATGGTGACATAAGTGGTGGGATAATTTTAAAACAGCACCCCAGTTAGTTTGGGGTTTGTGGGAGCTTTCATTCTTCTCTGTCCAGCCTGGTAGGTTGACTTTGGCTGTGCAAATACACGTGCTGAACTGTAGGCAAACTTAAGAAGATCTCATTTAAGAAACGGTTGCATTCGATTGATCCTGTTGTTTTTGGTTGGTGTCAATTTAGTTCACTATTGAAGGTGTTGAGAAACACGCTGGTAAGTCATTAACTCCACCTTCTATAGACAACATTTATTTGTGCCCATTATGGTGTTACTTGTCCTACAACTATGCTTTCAGCATGAACCTCTATGCATTATCCAACCTGGGAAGGTGGGCTTGTCATTTGCTTGGGAGCAGTGAGCCAAAGGGAAAACAATTTGTGGGGTTTGCCATGAACTGGCTGATGTGCTGTGTTGACTCCATCTTGAATCACACTCTGCGTGCAACTGGGGAGGTTTGTTAGCTGAGTCCATTTCCTATGCCAAGCTGGATGTGGTAAAGAACCAACAAAACAAGCAACGAAGTGGAAACAGTAGAATATGGGGTGGTGAATCCCTTTAGTTTTTGGTTACAGCTATGATGCTGAAAAGATCCCATGTTCCCACACCATGCCATGATTTGTTACGCTCCAAGACACAAATTCAGCAACTGTTGTGTGGAAGGAGAGGGAAGAAGGTCTCAGTCTCCAACTGGACACCCCATTCTTGCAGTTGTATGTCCCTGGCGCCCAGCTCTGGTGGGTGTTTGTAGTTTATTTTGGTGCTCAGGAAACAGCACAGGAAAAGGCCAGAAAAACAGTGGCTCCATATAGACAGAAAGACAATTAAAACTGATATGACTCTTAACAGAAGTGGCAAGATCAGGCAGGATGGAAGTAATTTATTCAACGAATTGTCCAAATACATAAAATTGCACTGATGTATGGTGTAGCGGTGGGACAGTGGAAAATTTGATAGTTGTTTCCGTTGTATGAATTACTCAGACAGGATGCCTTTGTGAAGTATGGGGGTTTGTTTAATGTTCTGACAACAATTTAGATCCTGTTATGGTTATTGCAGTGTAATGCTGTAGTAAAAATTGAACATGACACCCCAGCAATTTATTATTTGTATGTTTTTTAACCTTGAGTATCGGATTGTTTGTCCAAGCATATCCTTTGATTTGCCATGAAATTTATTGTTGATAAAAACAATCAGATTTCCATTAGACGCAGATACATATATATATATATATATATATATATATATATATATATATATATATGTGTGTGTGTGTATATATACACACATATATATATGTGTGTATATATACACACATATATATATATATATTTGCCATGAACCATAGATTTAGGAGAAAAAAAATTCAAACTAGGCTACAGGACTTATGACAGGTAGACTCATGACATTATATGGTAATTCAGCATGAAAGTATAATTGTGACACTCTACTTGGTTGTGGAGTATAATCGTGCTGTGAGGTTCAATTCACTGAAAGGCCAAATTATCTTCAACTACATTAGTCTGACAACCTATAATGCTTTGCAGAGGCAATTTGTAGACGTTTCACAGAGTGCCAGCAAACAGGGCTCTCCATTATCCTACCCATTAACAAATTTGTGTAGGAAAAAAGTAACTTTTCCATTTTCTTGACTGTTTTCAAGCTTTGCAACATAATAAATATCTAATAGTAGTATTTGCATTGCCATATAGTCTCTTAGTTTTAAAATTTATCCGAGGGATGGTGGGAGAGATGTATCTCTTCAGCTGTGCGGCCTGAGAAATATTGATATTTTCATAGACTTAACTAGAAGCATGGTATAGTAGAGAAAGCATGACAGGAGTCAGGAGGCCTAGACTGTGGTTGCAATCACCCCAGACCTGTCTCCTGCCAGCTTTTATGAACTTGCTCACTTTGAACCTCAGTTTCCCTGTCTCTAATTTGGAATTATGATACTCTGATCTAGGAATCTCTGTGTGAGGGTTCAGATAAGTGGTTCTTAGTACTATTCCTAACCACTGGACCATTAATTTAAAATTCAGGAGTAGGGTACTGTCAGCTGTTTTTGTACTGCTGGTTTTAGGGAATGGAGCCACAAGGTGGATAAGTGTGAGGTTCGCTCGGCTCTGTGATTTGGGTAAATTTTCCCTCTGAGTGTGTGTTGCTTGATTACACCTGTCTGTGAATGCCTGTCTGCGGAATGGAACCCAGGGCTATGCCACAACAGATTGTTTTACTTTTATCATCTCAAATATAGAAGATGCACATTGACTTTTTTCAGGAATGAGAAAGCTACTCCTGTGCTGTAGAAATTTAGGGACACGGCATATTTGATGAACTTTTTAGAAAAACATTATTCATAAATCATGTCAGAGGAGTTCTAAAAATGTTGGTTATGTACGCAGGTGTTTCTGCATGTGGGGATGTGCAAAGCTGTCTGGCTCAATGTCCTAAATATTTAATAGGATTTTTTTCCCATTTCCACCTGGATTTTGGGAACTGAGAAAATCTGAGCCCCTCTTTTTCCCCAAAGCCAGCACCACTTCTGTCTTCTTTCAATTTGTTCCTGTGGTCCAGTACTTACCTCTAGAGGTGGGCACTCCTGGATTGAAACAAGACTTCACAGGAGCAATAGGTTTGCAAAGCAAGGCTGGGACAGCAGGAGTGGCTGAGGGGCCTTCCTCTTCTTTGTCTCCTTTAGCTCAAGGGGTCCTGTAAAAGGGTCTCACACCTTGGGAATGAATGGGCCTGGGGATAAATCAATGTCTCCATCTCCAGTAATTGATTTATAATTTATGGTTTTATGAATCGTCAAACTTCCTGCACCATTTTTGAGCGGGGATTGTGTAAATCACTCTGTGTCACACAGTGGTATTAGTCCCAACGTGAGAGACTTGACCCTTCATTATGACAGGCCCGTTAGGTTCTCATACCTGCTGCTTTCAGAGGAGGTGATGGCTTTTCTTAAGGGTAGATTCATCTTCCTAGCAGAGTCTAAAAGATGCACTGTCCTTGTGCTTGTTCCTGTTAACTTGCTCTAAATTCCAAGCCATTAAAAAACAACAGGATATTTTAATAGTAATCCCAGGGACTGTATCTACTCTTGTCTGGGTGAAAGCGTTTTTACTTGATTATGAAAGTGCTTTGAATTTTCGCAAAACTTAGGGAACATTTCTAAACTTTTAGAGTAGAGTTCTTGAGTGAGTGGTAGTAGTTGAATATTTTTCCCTTCACAAGTTGGAAAAAAAGTGTATGTGTGTGTTTGTGAGTATGTATCCCCTGCCCTGTGGTCCTGTGCTCTAGGTACTTGGGTTTCCAGTGTGTGGCTCATCTGCAGAGGGACTCTGAAGAGCGTGTAAACAGTGTAGTGTGGTCAGTCACCATTACTGAAAACATCAACTTAAAGTTGATGTACTATGGTGGTGAGGTAGTCCCCTCCTCTTTGGTATAAAAGATAACTTGTGTGTTGAAGACACCAGTGAAAGCAGGACAGGCCCCGTTAACAGGGGAGATACAGTAAGCATGAATGCAGTTATAGTGGGGAAAATTCATACAAAGAAGCAAAAAAGTTGCAGTGGGGTTGTTGGTGAGTGGGGGTAATGGATTATTTTGTAGGTCTGGAGTCCCAGTGGTATAGTTAAGGACAAGCTGGAGCATTCATGTTTACGCATAATGCTCTCCAGTGTAATTTCGGCTGAACTGTTGCTGACTTACTTAGCATTCGTAGGTCAACCACCTGCAGAAAGGGCATGTAGGTAGATTATTGTTGACTTTATGGTTATAGAACCTAGCTAATCAGTGTGCCCGCTGGGCTATAACTTGTTATGCCTGAATGGTTTTTACACCAGGTCTTAAGATTTCTTACTGGCAAAAGGGAAAAAACACTCATTTCTCATGACCAAGGCCCCTACTGGGAGGGAAGCTCTCATCTCATGTGGAGGGAAAATATAGTGGGTAAAACTCGTCATGATACAGGGGTTTCCAGAGTGTTTTAAATATGACCAATATAGCTCCTCAGCCTTCCTTTGGAAGAGTGTGGGATTTCATAGAAGGAAAGCTCACATAGCCCAACAAGATAAGCCATCAGTAGGGTAGGAGGCAAATTGCTTGCTGTGTTCTAGGATTTTTGAGGCATCTGTGACTCCCTATACCAGCAAGTTGGGGAGCCAGTTGTGAGTATAATAATACACTCATAGTCCTTCTTCATTTAGAGCTCTAGTTATTTTCAGATGTGGAAGACATTTTCATTCTGTTGGTTTTCTCAGTGTTTGATGATACAGGGTTCTAGTTTACATATAGGCCAGCACATGGTGCCCAGTACGTACTACCTTACAAATGGTTTTGACCTTTGATGTTCAGGTAAAGGTCACTGGTTAATTTTGCATTGTGTACTGCCTGCCTCACTAACTTTCCACTAGCTTTCCTCCCTTGAATAAGTCTGTGAACAATGTCCCCTGCATTCAGGTTCTAGCTTGCTTCTCTGATATTTATCTTTGCCATCCTTTACCTGATTTCGCTCCTCTGTGGTGATGTTGTGTGCATGTTTCCGTGGGATAGAATCTCGATCAGTTAAAAAGCGTGGGAGATATGAAAGGTCAGCATGACAGATCTGTCCTCTGAGCCTTTGTACGTGTATTTAGGTAGCTGAGCTCAGCTGACCACGAAAGACAAATAGGGAATGTGAGGAGTGCTACCTCGACAGCCTTAAAATTAGAAACAGAATATCTATTGGGGGAAATATGAGTGTTACGGCATCATATTAGAAATTCTGGAGAAGAGTTATATCCTTGCCTTCATTTTGAAAGGTCACAGGCTTTATTCATGGTAAGACATGTGTATGATTATAGCTTGCTTTTATTCTCTTTAAAAACGTGTGTTGTATGCCCACCCTGTGTACATTTTACGAATGCTTATTTTAACCAGCAAGCACGTTCTTTAACGTGACAATGCCAAAAAAACTTAAGATATGATTTTAGCAAGTTATTTTACATCACAAAAGAAGATGATAATCTGTGGGTGTTTCTGTTTCCCTCGGTTAATTTCTTTTCTATTTTTGCGGAATTGAAAGAGGACATTTCTAGTGATGGTATGAAGCTCTTCTAATTTAATTTTATTGTTGTATACCTGTCTCCACTAAAAATGCTAATGTTGTCTGCCAGAAGATATGTCTTACATTTCAGTGTGCATCATAGATGGGTTTGTTTCCTGGAGTTATCTGGTTTTTTAAGGAAACATTTGACTCAA
Source organism: Panthera onca (assembly GCF_046562875.1). NCBI lineage: Eukaryota > Metazoa > Chordata > Mammalia > Carnivora > Felidae > Panthera > Panthera onca. The sequence continues at coordinate 51,721,253 of NC_138349.1, read as the reverse complement.
ATTTGCATTAAGTCCACCTTTGATTTTTTTTTTCCCTTAATAAGAGTGAAAAGGGAAAACATGTTTGTTGAATATTTTTTGTTTACAATAAGCCAGATGATGACTTATACATTATTTCGTTTAATTTTTATAATAACCCTCTGAGGATGTTATCCCAATTTCACAGATGAGGAAACTGAGGTTTAGAGAGGTTAAATAACTTGCCAGAAGACACACATACAGCAGTCAGTGAAACTTGGAGACCGATGTTGGTTTGACTCCAAAGCTTGTGCTTTTTCCCATGATCCCAAACTGCACAATCTTAGACCTAAATACCTAACATCTCTAGCCACCCTAGAAAGGGATCCCAAATAACAGTAACCCATAATACTGAAAAGTGGTAGGGACCATACCTACAACCTTTCATAAGAAATTACCACTGGTCATTAAAAAAATTCTTAAATGTTATTGAACATTAATTATGTGCTTAGTTCTTTCTGTGCATGAAGCAGTGCGCATGAACTCTCTCTCCCTCCCTCTGTGTGTGTGTGTGTGTGTGTGTGTGTGTGTGTGTGTGTGTGTGGAGGGTGGTGATACAGAGATAGTAGAAACTTGAAAACATGGTTCATGTCCTCAAGAAAGAGAAGACTAATCTGAAACTTGAATCAATGGCGAAAGTGAATATCTGAAGAAGGCTAGGTCACCCCGTGAGTCAGGTTGGAGGAGCTTTATTAGAAGAGAGGGTTCATGAGGAATGGATAACATGGTAGGAACTGTGAGTCTTGATCAGAACCTTAGGGAAGAGCGTCAGGTGTTGTAACATTCACACAGGTCTGCTGTGTTTCTGGGGCTGGGAGGCATTAAGCCAGTGTGGACAAAGGAATGTAGCCAGATGGTGGCTAATGGGAGCGAGGTGTGTATTTTGGGGTAGGTGGAGAAGCAGTGTGTGTGTGTGGCAAGGGTGGTGGTGATCTTGCCCCTCTCCCCTTGTCCTTGGCACATGAGCCATGCTGAGGTCCTCTCACCATGTCTAAGTTTAACCTATCTTCTTACCTCTGAGCCTCTGAATCTGTTGCTTCCTCTAGCCTACACTGATTTATCACCCTTCGGGTCTAAACTAAAATGTTGCTTCCTTTGGGACGTCTTTCCTGACTTCCCCATAGGTCTGGTTCTTTTGCTTTCAGTTCCTTTAATCATCTCTCTTCTGCCGTCATAACATTGGTTATGTTTTATTATAACAACTCATGTAATTGTTTCTCTCACTAGATAATAAATGCCATTGAAGGGACAGTTACCAGAGAATCAGGCATAGAAATAGTAGGTGACCGAACCATGTTTGAATGAGTTCATGAATGAGTAAATATGTTCAAAATTTATTAGTCAGCTAGAAAAGCCAGGTACTTCCATATGTCCTTTGAGGTCAGCAGGAAGGTTCATTTATGGATTCTCTGACAAAGAAGGAGGTACTCCCCAGATAAGACAGATTTGTCTTGAAGCCCCCAGGTTCATCCTTCATTGTCCTCTAGGGAATTTCTCATCTGTCCTTTGGCCAGTGTGAAGGTGTTTGGTCATTTTATCCAGACTGTCCAGTGGTGGAGGTCCTGGAATGGGAACTTTCTGTGTGAGCTACTATAACTGCTCAACCACCTTCAGTAATTTAAATGTGACCAAAAATGTTTAGTTTCTTGGGGAGGGAGGGGCAAGCACAGAAACCAAGCCATTAAAAACCATGGTGGGAAGGGGTTTATGTGCATGTATAGTGTTAACTTCTGTGGATGCTCTGTGACATCTCTCTGTAGCATATACTGATTGAATAAGGATAGGGCACTGTAGATCGACTCATGCCAAATGAAGTGATGGGATAAATCCTCAGTCTTGTGCCTCTGGCTTCTTTGAACCCATTCCGGTGTGATCCTAACTTTCTCTTCACATATGACTATAAACTTCCTTTCATACTCTGCCTGAAAGCCACTGTGAGCCCCACCATCACTGGTAGTGACAGAATTTAGTGATGAAGACCTTTTTCTTTTGGGGATGATAAGCACTCACATTTTTCTATAGAGCACTATCTTTGTCTTATTCACACTAAGATTTATCTTCTTTGAGGACCTCTCTAGAATTTGTCTCATGGACATAACTCTGTGCTTCCCTCATGACTGTGCACTTGACCTATTTAGTGTCTGCAAGGACAGTTGTGTGCTGCTCCTTCTAACATTGACCCATCAACATGTGCACAGTGTCCATGGCCCCACTATTTACCCCTTCAGGATGGTGGTGACTTGTCCCTCCCCACCCCAGGCAGTGTAGACGTTAGCCATGCCATTTGGGGTGAGGTGCTGTAGCCCTCTGGGGAGTACCACGGTTAGCTTTTCTAGATCTTCATGAGTGCATCATGTGGGACCAGACAGAGTCCTGCTGAGGTTCAGGTGGGTTACATGTATTGCTTCCCTCTTATCTCGATAGGCTGTCATTCCATCATAGAAGGAAATTAAATTGGCCTGGTGTGGGTTGCTCTTTGCAGAACTTGCTAGTTGTTCCTCATAGCTTGGGCTTCTCTAGGTGATAGCAAATTGATTGTCTTATGGTTTATACACAAGAGCCACAAACTTTACTTTTAAGATGTGAATTTCTTATAGAGATTTGAAGCCTGGAACTTCTTTTTTTTAATTTTATTTTTTATTTTTTAAAATTTACATCCAAATTAGTTAGCATATAGTGCAACATGATTTCAGGAGTAGATTCCTTCGTGCCCCTTGCCCATTTATCCCATCCCCCCCCCACAACACCTCCAGTAAACCCTCAGTTGGTTCTCCATATTGATGAGTCTCTTCTGTTTTGTCCCCCTCCCTGTTTTTGTATTATTTTTGTATTATTTTTGTTTCCCCTCCCTTATGTTTATCTATTTAGTTTCTTAAAGTCCTCATATGAGTGAAGTCATATGATTTTTGTCTTTCTCTAATTTCACTTAGCATAATACCCTCCAGTTCCATCCACGTCTTTGCAAATGGCAAGATTTCATTCTTTTTGATGGCCGCAAGATTTCATTCTTTTTGATACTCCATTGTATATATATGCCACATTTTCTTTATGTGTTCATCCATCGATGGACATTTGGGCTCTTTCCATACTTCGGCTATTGTGGATAGTGCTGCTATAAACATGGGGGTGCATGTGTCCCTTTGAAACAGCACACCTGTATCCCGTGGATAAATGCCTAGTAGTGCAATTGCTGGGTCATAGGGTAGTTCTATTTTTAGTTTTTTGAGGAACCTCCATACTGTTTTCTAGAGTGGCTGTACCAGCTTGCATTGCCACCAACAATGCAAAAGAGATGCTCTTTCTCCGCATCCTCGCCAACATCTGTTGTTGCCTGAGTTGATAATGTTAGCCGTTCTGACAGGTGTAAGGTGGTATCTCATTGTAGTTTGAATTAGTATTTCCCTAATGAGTGATGTTGAGCATTTTTTCATGTGTCGGCCATCTGGAGGTCTTCTTTGGAGAAGTGTCTATTCATGTCTCTTGCCCATTTCTTCATTGGATTATTTGTTTTTTGGGTGTTGAGTTTGATAAATTCTTTATAGATTTTGGATACTAACCCTTTATCTGATATGTCATTTGCAAATATCTTCTCCCATTCTGTCAGTTGCCTTTTAGTTGTGCTGATTGTTTCCTTTGCTGCGCAGAAGCTTTTTATTTAGATGAGGTCCCAGTAGTTCATTTTTGCTTTTGTTGCCCTTGTCTCCAGAGACATGTTGAGTAAGAAGTTGCTGTGGCCAAGATCAAAGAGGTTTTTGCCTGCTTTCTCCTCGAGGATTTTGATGGCTTCCTGTCTTACATTTAGGTCTTTGATCCATTTTAAGTTTATTTCTGCATATGGTGTAAGAAAGTGGTCCAGGTTCATTGTTCTGCATGTCGCTGTCCAGTTTCTGGAACTTCCTTTTTAAAGACAGAAAATGAATTCTTTTTTTCCTTATAAAATAAAACATATAGGAGTCTTGTTGGGATGGGGAAAATGAAAAAAAGTCCAAGCCCACCTCTGCTCATACTAATCTATACTTTTTAGCAGTTATTTTTTGAGAGAGTGATTTATTTACACTGACAGCTTGTTACTTATGGTAGCTGCTGCCAGCTTCTGAAGTAATCTGATAACGTCAAAATGTGAAGGGAAGCTATAGGCTTTGCCTTGACTGACTTGCTATAAATCATGTACATTGCTGGTGTCTAAGGATGCTTGGGTTGATACTGATGGAAATACAAATCAAATACAACACATGGTAACCCAATTCAGAGCGAGAGATTTTGGATTAAGCCTATTGGATTCATATTTTTAAGTGAAACAGAGAAGGCATACCAGGTTGTGTTTTGAAACTTCAGAACTGTCTGCTATTCTAACTTCAAGGACAGCAGCTGCCTTTGAAATGGAAGTACAAAGAGGTGTGCTCATCATTTACCTGTATTCCTTGAGTCACTCACCAACTATTTATTGAGCCCACTGTATATCAGTCAAGGGGAAGGTATGACTCTGCTTTATCTATTTACGTGTACATCTGTTAGTCTGTGTAAGCTTTGTGAGGGTAGAATGTTGTTGTGTTCGTCACTGTATACCCAGTACTTACAAACAATGCATGGTCCACAGTAAGTGTTCAATAAATATTGATTGAATGAAAATAGGAAGCTCAGAGTCTGAATATCAGTGCTATCAAAATGAACTCAGTTCCCAGGCAGAAAGAGTCATTCCATCTCTGGACTCTGTAGAGTCCTTTATAGTCTTTTATATAGATTTCTGGTAAAGCATCTTTCATACTGTAATGTAATGGTTTATATGTTGGTCTCTTCAATTACAACACAAGCTCTATCTAATAGGGCAGAACCCATGTCTTTATTAACCTTTAACTTACCATGCCTGGCGCATGGGTGGTAATGAATAATTGCTTGTAGTCATGGTATGACATAATTCTTAGAAAATTAACCATCTATATCTCTGTATTTTCAAAGGCACATAATGATACTGAAAAAAATCTGAGGTAAATGCACTGTTAAATGCTAACAGTGCTCATCTTGCCAAGTACTATAGGAGATGATTTTTATACTTTGGTTTATCTGCTTTTTCTAATTTTTCTAGAGTGACTAAGTATTAACTGTAAAGTCAAATAACAGTAAAGTGGACTTCATTTAAGTGTTTTTTTTCCTAACACGTTTACTTTATACATGAAAAAATAAATTTGTTAGATTTTGTGTGTGTGTATAATAAATTTTTATCAGTTGGCTCAACCAAATGCATCAGGGGAGTTTGCTGAATAATGGAATCCTTTAGTAAATGGAACACTTATTCTCAAATGTGTCTTTGGTGTAAATCAAGATACTTAACTATTGGGTTTGCTTAGAGGAAGGCATACCTATGTTTGAAAAGGAAGCATTAATTGATATGGAATACTAAACCATAGGGAGAAACACTGGGGCAGTGATCAGGCTTACCCCTAACATTTACAGATTTGGGACAAGAGTACAAATGGAAGCCCACATACCAAATAAATAAAACTGAACATGATAAATAAGATATGCTGTCTTCCTACCGTGCCAAATATACTTTCATTAATGTCCTGAAATTCCAGATTTCAATGTAGAATTCTCCACCTCCTTGGGGTTTTAAGCTGCAACATGGTAGTGTAGAGAAATCCTGACCTGAGTCCTTGGCCCAACCACCTTTCTTTTCTACCCCTGGCTGTGTCTTCTTCTGTAAAGAGCCTCTTGCACATGTGTCAGCATGGCTTGCATGTCCACACTGCATGTCCATCCTCAGTGTGTCATAAACAGCCATCTTGCAAATTTGAGTTGGGCACACTGGTTTACTTTTGTAGGATGGACCAGGGATGTTCAGTCCCTGGAAGTGGGCTCTAGGTCCTTTGGGCAGAGAAGTTGAGGGTTCTGGATACCCAAAGTGGATCATAAAAGGTAGAGGGTGCACTCTCACATGGTTCTGGACTTGAGACTTCATATCCCATGTGGAGGGGCACAGCCTGAAAAAGACTGAGACAGACTCAGGGAAGAAGGCTCTTCTAGCTCTGGTGTGAGAGTGGTACTGTTAGTGATGAAGCAGTGCACTGGAAAACTAATATTTCATGACTTCCAACTTAAGGACAGGCTTATGCTTCCTACATTACAAATATCACAAATATCACCTTAGATTTGGACCAGTGTTCATATGTTCATGATAATCCAATGGTATTATGCTAAGCGAAATAAGTCAGAGGAAGGTATCATATGATTTCACTTACATGTGGAAGTTAAGAAACAGATGAACATAGAAGAAGGGAAGGAAAAATAAGAGAAAAACAGAGATGGAGGCAAACTATAAGAGACAAATACAGAGAACAAACTGAGGGCTGCTGGACGGGAGGTAGGTGGGAGGATTGGTTAGATGGGTGATGGGCATTAAGGAGGGCTTTTTGGGGGAAGAACAGTGGGTGTCATATATAAGAGATGAATCACTGGGTTCCACTCCTGAAGCCAAGACTACACTGTATGTTAACTAACTTGAATTTAAATAAATCATCATAATAATAACCCAGTGGTCTCAAATTTCAATGTGCATAAGAGTCTCTCAGGAATAGATTAAAGGGAACACTTGGGCTACACTTCAATGAATTGCCTGTGCTCTCATAGATTATGACAGCCATGCCCAGGCCACTGCCAAATTCCCAACTGTAAGGAGAACATGCTTGGAAGGCACCTAGTGCAATGGTAAGCTCTTAATAAATGGTAGCTGCCATTACTGTTGTTGTTACTACAGTTATTATGAATTGATTCCCATATTTTATCATCTTAGAAAGGCCAGCTAGATTGTGTAATTTTCTGTTGTTTGAGAACTGGGAAGGTATATATATGATTCACATTTGTCATCGTCATATTTGTCATGCTTATCTGTCAGCATCAGGTAAACTGTTCCCATTATATATATATATATATATATATATATATATATATATATATATATATATATATGACATGTTCTTTCATCTTCTTGCCCTAATTTCATGAGCAAGCTCTCCTGGTTTTTTTCTTTTTTTTTTTTTAATTCTTTTATTTTTTATTTTTTAAAATTTACATCCAAATTAGCATATACTGCAACAATGATTTCGGGAGTAGATTCCTTAGTGCCCTTTACCCATTTAGCCCATCCTCCCTCCCACAACCCCTCCAGCAACCCTCAGATTGTTGTCCATATTGATGAGTCTCTTCTGTTTTGTCCCCCTCCCTGTTTTTATATGATTTTTATTTTCCTTCCCTTATGTCATCTGTTGTGTCTCTTAAAGTCCTCATATGAGCGAAGTCATGATTTTTGTCTTTCTCTGAGTGACTAATTTCACTTAGCATAATACTTTCCAGTTCCATCCATGTAGTTGCAAATGGCAAGATTTCATTCTTTTTGATGGCCGAGTAATACTCCATTTTATATATCTGCCACCTTTTCTTTATCCATTCATCCATCGATGGACATTTGGGCTCTTTCCATGCTTTTGCTATTGTGGATAGTGCTGCTATAAACATGGGGGTGCATGTGTCCCTTCGAAACAGCACACCTGTATCCCGTGGATAAATGCCTAGTAGTGCAATTGTTGGGTCATAGGGTAGTTCTATTTTTAGTTTTTTGAGGAACCTCCATACTGTTTTCCAGAGTGGCTGCACCAGCTTGCATTCCCATCCTGGTTTTTCTATTTGAGTGCCACAATTTGACTGTTTGCTTATACAGGGTGAACAAAAATTAATGGGACGTTTTATTGAGATGATAATGTGGCCTGTGATTGAGGCAGAATGAGGGGTCACATGTTAGTTTCTTAGCTTAAAATTCAGTTCTTCTTGCCTTGCCTTTGCTAGAAAGAAAAGGAAGGGGAAGGGAAATTCTTTTTTCCGGAGTTAGTAGTAGTGAGAAGGGAATCAGTTTTCACTTACGAAACAGACTCCTCTTTTAATGTCCTGTATCTTTAAGTAGGGTCAGAGTAAGGGGGGTGGGGAGGATATTGAGAATAACCAGAACTCATTGTATACCATTGTGTTTGTTGTCCCATTGTAGGAGATGGATCATGAGAAATAAGGGAGGTGCAGAAATGGACTTTAATTGTTAAAATTCTACTTTTCTACAAAATAGAGGAATATTTTTTAAGAGGGAAACTTCTCAAATCCTTTACTTTGAAGATTCTTACCTTGGCCTGGGCCTCACCCACCTCTTTTTTATGTCTAGGATGCCCCAAGGGAGGTGGTTTCTGAATTTACAAGTGAGTTGAGGAACCTGAGATAGATGGCTCATTCTTCATCTGACTGCCAGGGCTGGTGTCGTCTGTCATCTCCCACTTTGTTACTTGTATCAAATATTATGTTTCATTTGCCTAGATGGGAAGAACTTGGGGGAGTAAGAAAAAAACAATTTAAAATAATAGGGCTGAGCCAAATGGGGAAAATATCCAATGGTTAGTGAGGAAGAAAGAGATCATACACATGGGGATGGAGAGAACAACCATTAGGACCACCTTGGAGGGATAAAGCAGAACTGTCAACCTCTGAAATCTCCTGCTATGTTGTTTGGTCTCTGTTGAAGGATGAAAAGTTATAGGATGAATATTGGAGAGCTGGAGTCAAGTCCTGAAAATCTCAATTCTGCTCTAGGTCTCAGTTTCTGCAGTGTTGAGACTGGAAGATCTTTCTTTTCCCTTCAGCACAAAGATCTTGTTGCTTTTATAAATATAAGATACTATATATAAAACTATGGTAACCACAAAGGAAAAGCCCATGGTAGATACAGAAGATTATGATGGAATCACAGCATACCACTGCCAGTCATCAAATCACAAAGGAAAGCAGGAAGAGAGGAAGAAAGGAACAAATGATCTATAAAATAGTCAGAAAACAGTGAACAGAATGGCAGTAGTAAGTCCTTTCCTATTAATCATTACTTTAAATATAAATGGATTAAATTCTTTAAAAGTCATAGAATGACTAAGTGGGTAGAAAAACAAGATTCAACAGCATACTACTTAGTATGCATAGACTGAGAGTAAAAGGATGGGAAAAGCTACTTCAGGCAAATGGTAATCTTCAGGCAAAAGCAGGAGTGGTCATACTTAGAGTAGACTTCAAGCTGGCCATGGTCAAAAGAGACAAGGACATTATATAATAATAAAAGGTTAATTCAAGAAGATAAAACAATATAAATATTTATGCACCAAACACTGGAGTACCTAAAAATAAAGCAAACACTGACAGAAATAATAAATAAATAGCAAGATAATAGTTGTAGGCTTGAATAACCCATTTTCAATAATGGGCAGGTCGTTCAGACAAAGAGTCAGTAAGGAAATTGCATATTTGAGTAATACTATAGGCCAAATGGACTTAAGGCATATATATAAAACATAGCATTCAACAGCAGAATGTGCATTTTTCTCAAGTGCACATGGAACATTTTGTAGGGAAGATCAGATGTTAGGCCAGAAAGCAAGTCTGAACAAATTCAGGAAAACAGAAATTATATTCAGTATATTTTCTGACCACAATAGTATGAAGCTAGAAATCACTAACAGGAGGGAAGATGGGAACCTGAACAACCAATGGCTCGAGGAAGAAACCAAAAGGGAAATAAAAAAAAATCTGGAGACAAAATAGAAAAATAATATGGAAACACAACATAGCAAAAATATATGGGATGCAGTAAAAGTAGTTCTGACAGGTAAGTTCATAGTGATAAATGCCTATCTCAAGAAACAAAAGTCTCAAGTAAACAACTTTAATTCTTTTAATGTGTGTTTATTTTGGAGAGACAGAGACAGAGTGTGAGTCTGAGAGGAGGAGAAAACAGAATCCGAAGCAGGCTTCAGGTTCTGTGCTGTCAGCACAGAGCCCGGTGCAGGGCTTGAACTGACAAATCGCAAGATCATGACCTGATCTGGAGCTGGACCCTTAACTGACTGAGCCACCCAGGCATCCCATCAAATAAACAACTTTAAATTCAAGGAGCTAGAAAAAAGATAAGCTAAACCCAAAGTTAGCAGAAAGAAAGCAAAAATGGATTAGAGGAGAAATAAATGGAATAGTAAAGATTAACAAAACTAAGAATTGGTTCTTTGAAAAGATAAACAAAATGGGCAAAACGTTAGTTAGATTAATAAAGAGAGATGACCCAAACCAATAAAATTATTAATGAAAAAGACATTACAACTGATGCCATGGAAATACAAAAGAACATAAAAGACAGTGATGAGCAATTATATACCAACCAAACTGTACAACCCAGGAGAAATGGATAAATTCCTGGAACTATACAACCTACCAAGATTGAATTCTGAAGAAATGGAAAGTCTGAGTAGACCAAAATACAAGTAAGGAAATTGAATCAGTAGGCAAAAATCTCCCAACAAAAACCCATGAGCAGATGGTATCACTGACAAATTTAAATGTTTAAAGAAGAATGCATGCTCTTCTTGTTCAAACTCTTCCAAAAGAAGACTATAGACCACTATCTCTAATGAATATAGATGCAAAAATCCTCAACAAAATATGCCCAAATCAAATTCAGCAACACATTAAAAGGATGATATGCTGTGATCCATTGAGAGTCATCCCTGAAATACAAGGAGGGTTCAAGGTACTCAATCAGTCCATGTCATATCACATTAATAGAATGAAAGATAAAAGTTGTATGATTGTTTAGTCCAGGAAAAACATTTGACAAAATTCAGCATCTATTCATGATAAAACTCCAAACAATTGGGTATGGAAGTAGTGTACCTCAACATAAAAGACTAGGACAAGCCCACAGCTAATACTATAATCAACAGTGAAAGGTTGAAAACTTCCTGTAAGATCAGGAACAAGACAAGGTTGCCCACTGTCACCACTGCTGTTCAACATAGTAATGGAAATCCTAGCTGGAGCAATCAGGTGAGAAAAAGAAAGAAAAGGCATCTTAATCAGAAAGGAAGAATTAAAATGGTCTCTGATTGCAGATGACATCATATACGGAAAATCCAAAAGACTTGACTAAAAAAATTGAATAATGTAGTAAACGAATCCAGTAAAGTTGCAGACTGTAATATCAACATATAAAAGTCAGTCATGTTTGTATATAATAACAATAAACTGTCTGAAAAAGAAAGAAAATCTATTTGGAATAGCATCAAAACCAATAAAATGCTTAGGAATAAATTTAACCAAGGAGGTAAAAGATGTGTACACAAACAACTGAAAGACGCTGATGAAAGAAAAGACACAGGTGAATAAAAAGATATCCTGCATTCATAGATAGGAAGTATTAATATTGTTAAAATGTCCATAATGTCCAAAGCCATCTATAGATTCAGTGAAATTCCTATAAAAATCCCCATGGCATTTTCAAGAAACAGAAATAATCCTAAAATTCATATGGAGCCACAGAAGACTGAATAGCCAAAGGAATCCTGAAAAAGAATGTTAAAGTGTGATGGAGGCATCACACTTCTTGATAAAGCAATAGTAATCAAAACAGTATGGTACTGGAATAAAAGCAGGCACAGAGACCACTGGAACAGAATGCAGAGCCCAGGTATAAATCCATGAATATGTGGTCAACTGATAATTGACAAGGATCCCAAATACTCAATGGGGAAAATACAGTGTCTTTAGTAAATGGTATTGGGAAAACTGGAGCTGTATCTTCAATCACTCACAAACTTTAACTTGAAATGGACTGAAGACCTAAATGTAAGTTCTGAAACTATGAAACTCTTAGAAGAAAACATGAGGAAAAAGTTCCTTTACATTGGTCTTGGCAACAATTTCATGGATAGGACACCACAAGCTCAGATAACAAAAGCAAAACCCAACAAATGGGACTGTATCAAACTACAAAGCTTTTTTGCCCATTTGGACAGCAAAAGAAAATGATCAGCAAAATGCAAAAGCAACCTAGCGAATGGGAGAAAATATTTGTAAACCATGTATCTGGTAAGGGGTTAATAGTAAAATACATAATGAATTCCTACAAGTCAGGAGCCAAAAACCCAAATAATCCATTTGAAAAATGGGCAAAGGACCTGAGTAGACACTTTTCCAAAGATGATATGCAAATGGCCAGCAGGTACATGAAAAAGTACTCAACATCACTAATCATCAGGGAAATACAAATGAAAACTACATTGGGATGTCACCTCACACCTGTTAGAATGGCTGTTACCAAAAATGAAGATAACAAGTGCTGGGGAGGATATGGTGAAAAGGAAACCCTTATATACTGTCAGTGGAAATGTAAATTGATGCAGCCACTGTGGAAAAAAGTACATTTTCCTTCACGTTTTAAAAGTAGAACTAATATGTGATCTAGCAATTCCACTTCTGTTTGTATATCCCAAGGAAATGGTATTACTGTCTCAAGATCTGCACCTCTGTATTCATTGAAACATTACCTGCAATAGCCAAGAATGCAAACAACCCAAGTGTCCATAGAAGTGAGTGGATATGGAAAGTGTCAGGTTATCTTCTTCATATATCTACCTGTATCTGTCTGTAGATCTAACTATAGCTTGATCTATCTATGAATACCCTTCAGCCATAAAAAAGAAGGTAATCTTGTCATTGGTGACAACATGGATGGACCTTGAGTGAGTAAGTCAGGCAGGGAAAAATAAACACTAAATGATCTCACAGTAGAATCTAAAAAGCAAAACTCAGAGCAGCCATATATTATTGGTGGTTTGTCAGGGATGGGGTGGTAGGAATGGTAAAAGTTACAAAGGATACAAACTTCCATTTATAAGATGAGTAAGTTCTGGGGATGTAATTCACAGCATGGTAACTATAGCTAACAATATTGTACATTTGAAAGTTGTTCAGAGAGTAGATTTACACACGTAAATTGTAACTGTGAGTTGATGGATGTATTAAGCTTATTGTGGTAATCATTTCACAATATATACGTATGTCAAATCGTATTGTACACTTTAAATGTGTACAGTGTTATGTCAGTTATATCTGCGTACAGCTGGGGAAAAAAAGAATTTGTTACTCATAAGGCCATAATGATACCAACATTTAGGACATTACCTGAGCTTCTGAAAATAAATGTGTTACTATCAACCCACATAAGTGTTCATTTACTCAGTGAGTGTTAGTTGAGTATCCACTCTTTGCTAGGCACAGTGCTTATTATTGGGCACACCAAGGTGAATGCACAAGAGAGATTTTCCTGCAGTGGCACTTACAGTGCAATCTGTCTACTCAGTATATACTAGCCCAGCAGGCTGTGGTATCAGAAAATAGAACGGAGGGAGAGCCTGGCATTGGAAGACATTCAAGAGGTTTAAGCCCTGTATAAAGTAGTTTTCTCTTTTGAAAGTCTTAGCTAAGTATCACTTTCTTGTAGAGGCCCACCCTGGCCACCCGATTCAATACTGCTCCCTCCTCAGGGAAGCTCCTGATCTCATGCTGCTTTTTTTTTTTCTTTTTTTCTTATTACTGCCTGTTACCGTTTAGTGCTTCCCAATATATGACATAATTTACTTATTTTTTTTTTAACGTTTTATTTATTTTTGAGACAGAGACAGAGCATGAACAGGGGAGGGGCAGAGAGAGAGGGAGACACAGAATCGGAAGCAGGCTCCAGGCTCTGAGCCATCAGGCCAGAGCCCGACGTGGGGCTCGAACTCACGGACCGTGAGATGGTGACCTGAGCCGAAGTCGGCCACCCAACCGACTGAGCCACTCAGGCGCCCCCATAATTTACTTATTTATTAGGGTAATTGGAGATGATCTGCCTACCTCATGCTGGAATATAAGCTCCAAAATCTTTGTGCTTTGTTCAACAGTGTATTCTAAATGCCTGGAACAGTAGTGGGCACTCAGTAAATATTTGTAGAATGGATTAATAAATGACTGTATGACTGAGGAGTAGAGTATTATGATATTGGAGAAAACGTGGTGTATTATTCACTAAGGCATTAGTCTTGAGAAATTGATGGCATTCTTCTACTGATGTTGTGAAAGTCTTTTGTTTTGAAGGGTGTGATGTATAGTGGTAAAATTAAAAAAAAATTTTATTGGTAGAGTGTGGCCAACCACAGGGTAATCTAGCATCTAGCTTTGCTCAGAAAAGGCCCTCAGATGTTTACCTGGCTAGGTTGGGTTGAGCTGTGTCAGAAATCCCTTTTCTTTTTGCTTCTGTGTAAAGCAAACAAATAATCAGCAACAACAACAATACCCAACCCAAACTTCTAGATGAGTCCTGATGTGTTTTCTCAGTGGGGATTGCTGTGATGTGCTATGTGTTGCCTCTGGGTTAGCCACACTGGAAGACTTGTTCGTGCGTTATGCTATGATTTGAGGCTCCACGGTCTGTTTTCCTTGGTCAAAAACTTCTCTTCCTATTAGCCCAAGGTACACTTTTCAGATTGTTTAAACAGTGTTTCTCCTCCTTCCTTGGGCTTGTGTGGCCCTGTTACACTTGTGACCGGGCAATAGAAGGTACTGTAAACTACTCCCTCAGCTGAGATTACCTAGTTCACCCCTGAGTCCCATTTAGAAGCATCCTATCCTAATTTCTTGAGCTTACCCATGTGTGTGTGAGGTGCAGAAAGCCTGACGCACTCTGCTTTCAAACGTCTCTTGCCTCTGTCCGCTGTAAAATGCTTACACATTAATTATGAACTTTTTTTTTTTTTTGGAAGGGAAGGGTGGGCAAAGGGGGAAGGCAGTGGGAGGAAGGTGGCCAAGAGTAATTCTAAAGGGCCAAATACATAGGCTTCCTCCCCAAACTCTCCATGTTTAGTAAATGAAGGCACGTGAAAGTGGAACATTTGGCGCTTTGCACCAATATTATGGTGTAAAATTATAGTTAGGAATATTGTGTAAAAACCGTAATAGTTCGCAGTTATAGCTATGGTGAGAACAGCAGGCAAGACTATAAGCTTTAATTTATGTTGTGCTTTGGACATTTTTCAGAAACTATTTACCCATTACCTCTTAGGTCAGTGGCCTAATAATGCAACAAAGCACTTTTTGAAATTGCAGATAATTTTCAGTGCTCAGATCTCTGTGTAGTATTGATGGGGAGGGTGGTTGATTAGGACCTTGGGAATTGTGCTTGATGGGAACAATCTGGAAGGAGTGAAAAATTATTAAACACACACAGCGGGGGACAGAGGATTTACCATTGTCGTGCGGTGCCATTAATTCTCATTGCTCGGCACAGCGGCTTGATTGCATACTGTGAATACTGTTTATTGGAGAATGGGTACAATTTTGCTGCAGTTGTTGTAATGTAATATTAAATGCTAATTAGACTTCTAACAATAATTAGAACCTCTTGCCAGACTTGGAAATAGAAACACTCAATTGAATTTACAGAAACAAAGACCTTTAAGCTATGCCACTAGCAGCATCGACTTCAAGAAGTTTTTCACGTTTTTAGTTACAGATTTGCCAACACATATATATTTTTTTATGGGGTGCATAATGAGTTCATTTATGTTCTCAATAGGATTATTTTCAAAATGAGATGAAGCAAACCTCCTCTTTCCCATCAGATGAAGAAAATCTACAAACACAGGTATAATCTGAAATGTACCTTTGTTAGCATGCAGATGGCAGCTGCCATGCTCTTGGGCGTGCAGGGAAAGCAGGGCTGTGCAGGGGAGCATGGCTAATGCGGATTTTGGAGCCATTCTGAATGCTTAACGTTTTCCTCAAACCCGGTGTTGTCTCCTTGCCTCTGTGCGCATGCACACACCTGAGGGCCAGAGGTGTTTCATTGGACCAGCTCCCTCAGTTGCCTTCCTGAATCTCCATCACTAGCCAGAGGCAAATCAAACCCACAGCGACCTGACGGGATAAAGCTCTTCTTGGCTGCTTTGCTTTGTCCAACCTTTTAAATCTACGGGTATGGCAGAACTCTTAGCAAAGTGAGAGATGTGTCAAATATGTTCACCAGTGAGAAATAATTAGCTGCGAATTTCCTTGGCATCCCGTGGGCCTTGTGGTTTCACCCCAACACGGCTGGGCAGGAGTGTCGGGAGGCCATCCCAGGAATGTGGCCACGGGCATCTCAAGGAGGTCAGGAGGGCCTGAACATGTTACTTGGCACCAGACCCTGGTGCAGCACCATGATCTGGGTTTGTCTGGCAACAGTTGAGCGGGGCCTTTGTTGTTGGGGTCTCAATGCTGGATGTAATTTCCTCATCCTGTTTTTGTTTTGTTTTTAAACCCAGAGGTACAAAGTCTTAAGCCTCATTGACCCTCCCTTCACAAATATGCCACGCGAAACAATGGAGAATGCCTCCCCTCCTTTGAATTTTAACTGAGCCTAAGTTGACTAGCTGGTGTTCAGTGCTAATAATTAGCTGCTTGACATGATGTATCATGTTACCCCTTTGTTTGGAGCCATCAAGGTAATAGAAACAGAATCTTGAAGCTCTGTGCTGAAACAGTATTAAAGCAACCTGCGCTCTCCTGCTGCATGGGCCCCAGACTTCTGGGTGAAGTGAGTTCTTACAGGTTTTACTGGTTACTGGGAAACACGTTTTATGATGGAAATGCTGGGAGCACATTATTTCTCTAGCCTCCAGTGTGAGGCATGGCTACTTGAAGCCGAGAAGGAATTTCTTGGTTTTTCTGGTTTTGGTTAGAATGTCTGTTTGTATAAGCTTTTGAAAAAGGATGTTTATAGAAATGTCCATTTTTGTGTCTTTATTAATATTTCATCAAATTCATGAAACCTAACCACTTCCCCCAACCAAGTGACCCCTACGTACACCCACAATTGCACTCTCCCCCACCCCCAGGTAAAAAAAAAAAATTTTTTTTGTTTTGACTTAAGTTCCTTTCATTAAAAAAAATTTTTTTTTAAAACATTTATTCATTTTTGAGAGACAGAGCATGAGCATGGGAGGGGCAGAGAGAGGAGGAGACACAGAATCTGAAGCAGGTTCCAGGCTCTGAGCTGTCAGCACACAGCCTGATGCGGAGTTCGAACCCATGAACCGTGAGATCATGACCTGAGTCGAACTCAGACACTTAACTGATTGAGCCACCCAGGTGCCTGCCCCCCCTTTAAAAAAAAATTTTTTTTTAACGTTTACTAACTTTCTTTCATTTTAATATTTGACCTTTTTGACTTGTCTCCTCCCTACCAAAGTACTCCCCCTGCTAGTGGGACCTTTGCTAGTTGGAGTCAGGGAGGAGGGGGTTGGATCCTGGGCATGCCCCAAACAGAGCTGCTTACTCCTGTTAACCAAGACAAGTTTTCTTCTGAGAAATAGTCTGTTAAGCTTCTCTCTCTGCCACTCATTGGGTTGAGAGAGGCTCTTTCTCATCTCACCTTTGGATTCCTCTTACCCTGTAGGAGTTGGGTGATTGGATCAGGTTCTCTCCTCTTAATGATACTGGTGGGGTCTTATTGTTTAATTTGGGGAAGGTCAATTGTTGATAGTGATCTAATTTCACACTAAAGCTTAATATTCAGGGCAGAAGAAGCCATCAGTAAACAACCAGTGACCAAAAATCCTTGACTCTGGTGACCAGTTTCCTCTGTGCCAGAGAGTGCTGTATGAGGCACTTTGTTTGGTCCCAACGGGGTTAAATAGAGCTCTGTGACTTGAGACGGGCTCCGCACATTTGCCTGTCTTGCAGTTTGTATGAAGTATGCCAATGAAATTTTTAAGGAGGTACTGTGGGAGCATTTTAGTCCGTGTTTTAGCAAATACAGTTGATTGCCAGAGGTGCTCACGTTGTGGTTTTTCCCTTTCTGAGGATACAGTTTTTCTCGTGCTGGTCTGCTGAGAGTCCGTGAAAGATGAGGCCCGAGTGAGTCAAATGCTTTCTTTATATTTTCTGGTTACATTTTTCTTGTTCACAAGTCAGTGGCACCTGCAAATGGAAGACTTGCTGAGGTAGCACCTGGCTGATTAGCAACTTTTGCTTGGACCCACTCACACACTGACCGTTAAATTACCTCCTATCATGTCTGGGCTGTGTGGCCGCTGCCGAGAGGCAGGCAGAGGTCAATTCAATATGGCTGACATGTTCTGTGTTTCCCCACAGCATGTCACATGTAACCAGCGCAGCGACTTTGACAAAGTACCGCAGGGTGACCTGGTAGTCTTGGGTCAGAGTGAGAGAAATTGGTGTTGTACTAAGATGTATGTTAATACATATATTATTTATATGGGCATTAGC
Organism: Panthera onca; assembly: GCF_046562875.1. NCBI lineage: Eukaryota > Metazoa > Chordata > Mammalia > Carnivora > Felidae > Panthera > Panthera onca. Next base: position 51,703,082 of record NC_138349.1, on the reverse strand, counting down.
GAATGCTATTGTTGCCTCAGCACAAACCCAGGCCCAGGGATTGGCCTTGGGGTTTTTGCAAGCTTACTTTATCATGTTTCTCCCCACCCCCTCCCTGCTCATGAATAATTAAAAACTTAAATTACTTGCCATGTACAAAATTCATATGCTGGGGAAAATAGCTACATGAAAATTAATTTTCTGTTCTGTGAGACTGACGGGAAATCAATTAATCTTGATGTATTATTTTATGCAGAACAGGGTGCAAGAACCTGCAGAGAGAATGGCTACAGCTGTTCTTGTTGGTCGGGCCATATATTATCGTTGGCGGGTTTGACAGCTTCTGAAGGAAATGGCTGAGGGGTATCAGGCAGGTGAATCAACTGTAAAAATTTATTGGAGGATACAAACTGTTTCCAGGGGACTGATATAAAACTCACACTTGAGAACTGAAGTATTGAATGTTTTTGTGACTGAAGCAGCTTGTTGTCAATATTTATAGCTTTTCTCTTTGTTACATGTCCTATTTGTTTGATTAACTAGTCAGATGTTAGTGTCTGTCTGTAATTTATCTGTTGTGCCTTCTGTAGCATTTTTGATACATAAAGATTTACCACTAGATAAATAAGGCAGCTCACACAATGCAATATGCTAAATAAAATGACAGAACTGTTTACAACATGTTACAAGTTTTATAACTCACGAGGTAGATCAGTAACTTTTGTTTACTGGTGTCACTGTTAGTTGAAACATGTCTCAATGTATTAACTACTATGGGGGTAAACAAGGCTCTCTTAAATAAGCAGAGATTATAATCAACACATACCTCATGGTAAATCATTTAAGAGGCTCTATAAAAACGTTTATGTACAGCCATACATAATGCATACATTTCTGAAATAAAATAAAATAAACGCGTGCTTTTAGAATAGGCTGTAGTTACATTTCTTTGCCATGCCGTCAGCATCAATTTCCCCTGTAGATGATGGAGGTGCGATGTTCAGACAAATGCTGACACAGACAGATGGGAGCCCTCCGCCAAGGGGCGGTGGCCTGGCAGGTGATTTCAGGAATGGCTGCTGGGAAAGCACGTGTGTGTCGGTGGCATCATCCAAAAGCATGGGAGGCTGGTGGAGCTGGGCCGGCATGGCGTCTCATCCTCCCCGAGCCCTAGGGTAGGTGGTTGAGGCTCACTGCACGTGGACTTTAGGGAGCCCTATGTGATGTATGGGCTTAGGGAGACCCCAAGAGAGTGGATATAGAGAATGTTTCCCACAAAGCCCCTCTGTGACCACCTGCCTCTTGCCTGTCAGTAGGTGAGGCGGGGACCCAGAAGCAGTAGGATTACTAGCTTCTTAAGAAATGGGCATGAGGACTCAGGTTCCTTTATCCCTACAGAGAGAGAAGGGGTATTTATCCTGTGTTGCTTGTGTACTCTCCAGACATGAGGCTCACTGACTTTCAGCTAAGGATCCAAAGTTCTCTTGGTCATTGGCAAACTGTGTTAAGTACAGTCTTTGAAACAGCTGGCACAACTTGTTATTCAGTTTCTAGTAGTTCATGAATGACTCTCTCATTAATAGTACTTAATATAAATACCATTATGACATTTTACCACCTTTCTTAAGAGAAGGTGGATCTTGGGGCGCCTGGGTGGCTCAGTCGGCTAAGCGTCCGACTTCAGCTCAGGTCACGATCTCACTGTCCGTGGGTTCGAGCTCCGTGTCGGGCTCTGTGCTGACGGCTCAGAGCCTGGAGCCTGTTTCAGATTCTGTGTCTCCCTCTCTCTGACCCTCCCCCATTCATGCTCTGTCTCTCTCTGTCTCAAAAATAAAAAAACGTTAAAAAAAAAAATTTAAAGAGAAGGTGGATCTTGACAGGCCCAGATCTTGAGAGGCATAGTAACAGCATCTTGCCTTGGTCTAGTACTTTTCACTCTTTCAGAAGACTGGCCTTAATACATATGTGGAAACTATATTAATTGGCATAAGCATGTTAATATATGTTTATTAATTTGTAAGAGGGACATTCCTTGTTTGACTAGGTTGAGGGAGGAGGTTGGAGACTTCTGGGTGACATATTACTGTACACTTAGGGGTTGAAACAGAACCCACTTAATTATCTGTAGGTTGGTAAATCTAGGGAGGCTTGCCTGGGTTCTCTGTTTAGGGTCTTATTTATAAGACCTCATCTTGAGTGTCTGGGAAAAATCCACTCCAGAGCTCATTCAGGGGTGTTGGCAGAACTGAGCTTCTTACCTTTGTAGGACTGATGGCTTTTTTCTTGCTGGTTATTTTCTAGGTTCCACTCCTAGCTTCTGGAGGACGTTGTCAGACCCTTTCCTTGTAGCCCCACATCGTTAAGCAGACAGTGGGCTCTCTCTGTCCTGCTGACTCCCCCTTAGACTTGGAGTCCCTTGGAATTAGCTTTCTGCTCCCAGTCAGAGAAAAATCTCTGCTTTCATAAAAGAGCTCACATGATTAGATATGGCTCAGCCAGATAATTCTCTGTGTCTTAAAGCCAATTGATTAGTAACCTTAAATATATCTGCAGAGTCCTTTTTGCCATGTAACGTAATGTAATAGAAGCAGCATCACTGAGAACAGGTTTGGGGGGCCACGGTAGAAGTCTGTCTATCACGGGAGCATTTGGTGTGGTGTTTACATTGTGGATTCTCCAGAGCAGTGCCTCTCTTAGTCGTTACTTTTCTTTTGTTGTCCCACAACTTGGTCTGGAAAGAAGAGGACCAACTTTGGGTGGGCTTTCGCAGCAAATACACGTGCAGTGCCTGCTGTATGTCTAACCTTGCATTATGAGCAGGAAGTGAAAATTGCTGTAAGAAATGGTTCCTCAATCTCTCCACAACAAAGCTTTTCATATATATACCAGGAGACCGTTCACCCATCAAGGCACTTGAGGAGGGGTGCTAAATTAAGTGGAGTTGAGTGGGAAAGTAAATCTCTGGGAATTGAAGTGGGCATAATACTTGAAGAGAGGAAATGATTTTCAGGCCTTGAGCAAGGCATACGGTTGGACCAGATGGAGAAGACGGGTGAGGACATGAAAGTGGCAAAGTGCCTACTGTGTTGGGAAAGTAATGAGAAGTCAAGTGGGGTTTCCCCACTCTTGAGTTGGTGTGTTACCCCTTGTGAAGGCAGATGGGAGGCACGCTGTGGAAAATAAATGTGTGCTGACAGTGAGCCCTATGGGGACAAAGGCTTTGAAATCACAAGAAGTTCTTTATTCTTAAAGAAGCCTCTTGAAGGATTCGCGTTCTCCATCCCTGCCGACCATAGGCCTTTTTAGGGGTGTTCTGTTCTTGGGGTATGGGTAACTCGTTCTAAACAATGTGATGAGTTCTGTATGGAAGGTTTGCAACTTACAGGATTGCACCTAACAGTCACCTGGGGAGCTTTGAAAATAACACCAATGTTCAGGCTGCACCTCAGACCTACTCCATCACAATTACTATAGATGGGGTGCAGGGTTTGGGGTTTTATTGAAAAGTTTGCTGGATGATTTTAATACTACTCAGCTGGGGTAAGAACCTCTTTACTACATTCTAGGTATGCACATAGTGCTGTGGGATCCATGCTATTCATTTAGGAAGTGACATTCGAGGTGGGGTCTTGACAACTGAGAAGGAGTTTACCAAGTAGAAAGTGGGGGTTAGGGCATTTCAGGCAAAGCTGGGGAGCATAGGGATAAGGAAGTTGATAGTCTGCCTGGAGACTAGTGAACAGTGCACGGGTTCAGCACAAGGGAGATAGAGGCTCGGAGGAGGCTGCTACGAGTTGAAGCTGGATGGATGGGTTGGGGTGAACATTGAAATGAATGCTGTCAGATTTTGCAAAAAACACCCTTTACTTTCAAGGCTTTGTCCTGATCCAGCCTGACCTTCCCCTTAGTTAATCCGAATTACTGAGGTTTGACTCCATGTTCGGTTTTTCTGAGATTTGCTTTGATTTCTCTCAGAAGTGGAGCCGTGTTTATTCTCTGAGCGGCTCTGTGTACACACTCTGCTGGTGGACTTGCCTGGGATGAGCCGTGGGTCCTCTGAGAACCGCTTCCTGTTTGGTCTGGTAACTCCTAAGCCTGCCTTTCTTTCCTGCAGTCTGCAGTTGTGGAAATATGCAGTATTTGAAGTTTGGAGGAGATCAATTTTTCATCCTTTCCTTAGTGGGATAAAGAATATTTCAAACACCACTGGAGGCCAGAGAGCTCTGCGAAGTTTTGAAATAGCTTGGGAAATGTGCCACATGCTTCACACTTCATTTTTCTCCTCTCTCTCTGTCTCTCTCTCTCTATCTCTCTTTTCATTGTTTCACTTAATTAGAATATTGTAATGCACAAAGGGGAGAGGAGACAAATATTTAGAGAAAGGAAAGGAAATGGGTTCATTTGAAATGGACTAGAAGCAAGCCTGGTGCTTGTAGCCTGAAATCATTCTGCTCATTTAGTAAGGTAAACTTGAAACCTTCTTCCTGCCTGTGAGGTGATAAAGCAAAACCAAGAGCTCCAACATGATTGTTAATGAAAACCCTGGTCAGAGCAGCCCCCCCTCCACCCCACCACCCTGTTTCCCCTCCCAAACCAAAGAAAAAATTGGAACATTTTTGGGTCCAAGTTTCACAGATGTTAAGCATTTTGTGATATTACTTAGGGGGTTTCCTGAGCTACATTAAAGTTGAACCACTAGGGTGTTGAAACAGTTGGAACCATAATAAAATATACATGAAAAGGAATTGTGACACATTGGCTGTTATGTGCTGGTGACAATTAGGTTACTGCTTTAAAAATACATATCCTAGACACATCTACAGGAGCTTTTTAGGGAATTTTGAGTAGAAGTTGAGTAAAGGCGGATGGTAATTTCTCTGGTTGCCTCTGGCAGGTGGACATAATTTAACAATACCCGTCAGATATGACAAATTGTTTGTGAGTTACATTAGGGCCTTAATAAGATCACATCTGTTCATATATCCTCCTTAACCACAGAGCCTGATTTAGAGAGTTTTCATACTGGTAGAGTATTGTTGTTTAAATATTTAGAGGGGTCTAGACATGTATCATAAAAGAATAGACTCTTGTGTATAAAAACACAGTCCTTTTATTCTTAGTGTTTTTGCTTTCACGGATCTTGCATCATTCTGTCTATCTGAGTGAACCACATGTTGCTTCTGAGAGCCAGGAAACATATTTCATTCTATGTTGGAGCTAGTATTTTAGAGAGGGAGGAGGCCTTACAGAGCGACTCCACCCCCTCCCCTCCTGGCAGGGGTAGGGATCTGAGGCTGAGACTGAGTAAGGGGCTTGTTGAGGGCGTCTTACCCCATAAGTTGGCAGAGCCAGAATTAGGACTTCATCTGGCACTTTGAGTTGTAGTGATCTTTCTGCTGTGTTGGACTTTTACTCTGGGCTAGAAAACAAGGCCCTTGATGCCGTAGGAATAGCTCACATATCAGTGTCACGAGGGGCCGCAGTCCTTTCCAGAGGACATTCCTGGTCACGGGGAGGCCAGGCTCTTTTTCATGTATTAAAATTTAGGGCCCTGCCCAGTGTCCTTCCTTGGACAAAGAATCTTCTGTCACTTCCCAGCCTAAATGCACGGGTGGGTTTCTTCCGTCTTGGACCACATCGTGTGTGTTCCCACCTCAGCTCACACAGTCCCCTTCTCCTTTCAGTCTCTTCCATGTCCGGAATAAGTAAGCTCCGTTTCATCATGAGCTCTTCAAGTCCACAGACATCTATTAGGTTGAATCCTATGAAAATGCTGTTCTATAGGTCAGAAAGGTCAAATAATGGCAACTCCAGCAGATTCACCCTAAAAGTAGTCTTTAGAAAACCTCTGTGCCACTTACATTTTTTACTCACTTTCTCACTGTACATACGGGTACAGGTTTGTATTGGCTTTTATTTTTATTTATTTTTTTATTAGTTTTTTTTTAACATTTATTTGTTTTTTGAGAGATACAGAGTGTGAGCAGGGGAGGGGCAGAGGGAGAGAGGGAGACACAGAATCCGAAGCAGGCCCACAGGCTCTGAACCCTCAGCACAGAGTCCGATGAAGAGCTGGAACTCACAAACTGCGAGATCGTGACCTGAGCCCAAGTCAGATGCTTAACGGACTGAGCCACCCAAGTGCCCCAGTATTGACTTTTTAAAACAAATTTTATTTTGTAGTATTTTGAGATTTACAGAAAAATTGCAGGCACAGTGCAGTTTTTCTATACCCTAACCGAGTTTGTTTCCTCTATTGTTAAGATTTCGCATGACCTTTGTATTTTTGTCAAATTTAAGAAAGAGACATTGGAACATTACTAAAATTCCAGACTTTATTTGGATTCCATCACTTTTTCCATTAATGTCCTTTTTCTGTGGTAGCCTCCAGTCCAGGGTCCCAGGTACCACACTGCATTTTGTTGTCATGTGTCATTAGTCTTCTCTGTCGGTAACAACTCAGCCATTCCTTGTTTTTCATGACCTTGATAGTTGTCACGTGTTCTGGTCAGGTATTTTGCAGGTCTTTCAACTTGGGTTTGCCTGATTTGCTATCTTATGATTATATTGGGGTTATGGGTTTTGGTAAAAATACCACACTGGTTTGGTTAACTTCCATCACTTAAGGTAGTTTTTTGCCAGGTTTCTACACTATAGAGTTACTAAACTTGGCTTCTTTTCTTTCTCTCTTTTTCTTAACTTTATTTATCTATTTTGAGAGGGAGAGGGGCAGAGAGATAAAGAGAGAGAGAATTCCAAGCAGGCTCTTCACCATTAGTGCAGAGCCCTATGTGGGGCTTGAACTCATTAACCGTGAGATCATGACCTGAGCTGAAGTAGGACACTTAACTGACTCAGCCACGCAGGCGCCCCTGGCATCTCATGTCAATGTTTAACCACCAGCTAGATTAACAGTTCTTTCCTTGGGAACAGGGGCATTGTTGCATGCTTTTTGTGTCTTTCATTGTACCTAATGCCCCACCACGTTTTATACAGAGTGAGTGCTCAACAAAAGTTGAGAGGTTATTAAATGAGTGATTTAATTTCAGACTGGAAGAGGTGTTTGGTGTAAGCAAACCAAAACAACAAAATCCCAACCCACTGAATTCTCCTTGCCACTAGGTTGGTGGTCTTTGCTGACTTTGCTTAAGGGGCAAATGGCAAAACTACTTAAAATTTTTTTTGGTGAAGCTACTATGAAGACGGAGTTATCTGCCGTCGTGGCTAAGATTGGAGCTTTGAGTTAGGATTCAGGCAAATCCAAATGTAAATTAGGGATGCACACACATACGCTTCCGTAGCTTCTGCTGGCCTGCAGCAAAGGTGTCTGTCTTTGCCGAATCTTACAAATATTTGTTGGAGATTGTGATGATGCTAGAGCTAAGGCATTGTTTAATGGGTCCCTAAGAGCCAAGAAGAATTACCTGAATGCATTGTACTTCATCATAAATTTCAACATGGCCTTTATGGAAAACAAAGCATTTAGGACATACCCTAAAGGAAAACGAGGATGAAAGAAATTTATTTTTTTTAAAACTTGGAAACTAAATGTTTTGCAATTGAGATAAGAGGGATGTGGGAGTAGTTCTTTTATAAACCCTTTTAGCGGGGACCTTACCAGTAGGTCTTGTAGGGTTGATTTCTGCTGTGATTGAAAAGTTGGTATAACATTATGATGATTTAACCTTGGTTTTAAAGGTATACACAGGAATTACAGAAGCTTGATTGATCATTCCATTTTAAAAGGTCTCTTCTTTTTAGTTAATGTTTTTAAAAATATGAGTAAAAAAAATCCACAGGTTTTTCAGTGGTGTAAATTACTTCATGCTAGTTTTTCAATCTGAGAGTCTCATGATAGCTACACTTGCTTATATGCTTTATTTAATTTATTTTTTCATATCTTTCTTTTATTAGCTATAGAGTAAGTTCAGAAAAAATAAGTAGATAATGAGGTTAAGCCACAGTTAAGATAAAAATGACAATTCAATAAAAAAGTTCGATATAATTCCTGTTTTCTAAAGTAAAATACAGCCACTAAGAGATTTAATTATAGTATTATTCAAATAAATTTTGCCTCTACCTTGAAAACACTCAAGAAAGGAACACCAAGAAAGGTATTTGGTTAACATGAAAAAAAGTTATATGATACATCAGATTATAGCTTATGAACTATGACAGGGACCAGGCTTGAGAAGAGATACCACCACTGAGTGGGTTCCCTGAAGACACACTGGGATTATGTGAGTTGCTGTGGTGAGAGCCCTTGGCTTGCTCTGAGTTTTGAGCCAGATTGGGAGCTTTCACCATTTGGGTGATCTTGGAATGCCATATTCTTTCATTAAAATGATTCTGAAAATCACCACCAGATAAACTATGGTCAGATAGTCCTAAAATATTAGATGTAGAGGAAGCTTCAGGGTCTGACCTGTATCTAAGAAGTCAGGTAGCTTTCCCAGGCTCACAGGCCTGCAGAGTCCCAATCTAGTGTTTAATACACTGATTGACTTTTTAATACACTGAATAACTTAATTGTTATTAAGATGGACTTTTACAGGGACACCTGGGTGACTCAGTCCATTAAACGTCTGACTTTAGATTTTGGCTCAGGTCATGATCTTAAGGTCTGTGAGATCGAACCTCTTGTTGGGTTCTGTGCTGACCATGGGAAGCCTGATTGGGATTCTCTGTCTGTCTCTCCCTTTCTCTCTCTCTCTAGATAAATATATAAACATTAAAAAAGATTGAATTTTATAAATTATCTAATATTTTTCCCCAAAGTAAAACATGAATGCCATTTAGAGTCAAATGACATTGGTACCCTTAAGATTTGAGAGAAAATGGGGTGCCTGGGTGGCTCAGTTGGTTAAGCGTCCAACTTCGGCTCAGGTCATGATCTCACAGTCCGTGAGTTCAAGCCCCGCGTCGGGCTCTGTGCTGACAGCTCAGAGCCTGGAGCCTGCTTCTGATTCTGTGTCTCCCTCTCTCTCTGACCCTCCCCTGTTCATGCTCTGTCTCTCTCTGTCTCAAAAATAAACATTAAAAAATTAAAAAAAAAGATTTGAGAGAAAAAACTAGCAATCGCACTTCATGTCTTACTTTTTCTTTTTTTCTTTTTTCTTATTTTTAGCTTCGAATCCTTTGCCCATAGGAAAACTACCTTCAGTTTTTCAAACTATCATTTGATATTATCTTTGTACTTAAATATTTAAATAAGAGGCTTTTACTGTTGTTAAGTAATTTAAGGAAAAAGACATCTATCAAAGTTGCTTTTCCTTATATATCCTTTACACAACTTAAAAAAACTTAAAATACGTTATTTAGCCTGGTAGTGACTTTTGGAGTCCAATTATAGAAATTCTGTTGATTCAACAAACATGGAGGGCCAGGCCCAGGACCTCTCATTTCTTTATAACTTGAGGAGGTGTCATGCAATGCTAGCTGTCATCTAGGTCACAGTGACTGTGATTTTCTTGATTATAAATCGAGTTCCTTTGACTCAGTATTTTTCAGGCTGGGAGTTGCATCCCATTAGTAATCTATAAACTCAATTTAGTGAGTTTTAGCCAACATTATAAAGAATAGAACAGTAGAAAATATCAGAGTTCAGTTTTTTAAAACAGTCAATATAACTTCTATCTTCTAAGATATAGCCATTAAGAGACTTAATTATGGAACATAGTTAGGATAAATAGTGGTTAACACAACTTTTGTATCAGATATATACATTTATGTGGATATACGTGCACACATGCGTATGTATTTTTATTGTGTATTGAGTCTCAACATAAAATAGATTAAGTTAAACATATGAAATAGCCATTTCTATAGGAACGACAAATATTGGGAGTTTAATGTGATTTAACCAACTATGTTTTATTGTGGGTCATGGACAAAAAAAGTTTGGCAAACATTTAAATAACCTCAGCTGTCTTATATCAGAATAAGAAACATTTTGTTTTCTTAGCTAAGTTTAAGTTGCTTCATGTGTAAAATAGGAATATAATTGCGCCTACCTCAGGAAAAAAGGGACAAAAGGAAACTTTTGGAGGTAATGGATATGTTTATTATCTTTATTGTGGTGATTGGATCATGGGTATATGAATCTATCCAAACTCATCATCTTATATATGTTCAACACGTGAGGTTTTTTTTTTTTTGGTGTGTGTGTGTGTATCACAATGAAGGACAGAGAGGAATCACAAATGAGTCCTAGGATTATCCTTAAAAAAGCTGTTAAAAATAATGTTACCTACCTCAAAGAAAAGATGTGAAGATTAAATTCCTTAGCATGACCCCTTGCCCATAGTAAGCACCAAATAAATGTTAGTCACTATTACTGTGGCCATTATCATCGCCATTATCCTCCTCACCCCAGCCTTCACAATGATCCTTGTTGCTCATTTGTACCTAGGAAATTCTCTTTCAGTTCTGTCAGCATTATTAAATCCATTGCCTCTCTCATCAAAAGGGTCACATACACTGATCCTCAGTCATAGTATGGTAGAACATTAGTGGAGGACTTCAGGATTCTGTGTTCAAATCAGCATTTCCCAAAGTGGCGTATGTGTGCATAGGTATGCAAGGTGGTTTAAGATGGTAAACACACAAGGCACTGGCCAGCACAGATTCATACAATGAGAGTGTTATTCCCTTTTCAATTCTCTTTCAGTTCTTTGGATGACATTTAGGAAAAAGCACCAGTTTGGTGTTGGTCTCTCTTTCCTACCTTCCTAATACTTGATAAATCCTTTTTTAAAAAACAGAGATGAAGTCTCAGGCTCAGACTTTCCAGTAGTCAACAAAGAGAAGTTAGGTAGAATTTGATAATAGGATTTTGTTTTCCGGTTATGTGTGGGTATGTATGTTCTGTGGGTTATTGGCAAGTGATACTTTTGTTTTGGAAATGATATAAAATTTCTTCTAAAAAATAAATTTGTTGAAGTTAAAATATTTAGTAAATAATGTATGTGGTATACTTGAATATGGAAAAGTCACGAATGTGTATGCAAATGATGCCAAGTCTGGGCCAAGCTGATTTAATCCTAAATGAGTCCCAGGGAGGTGAAGTAACTGAGCCAGGGTGAGTCAGGAGCAGAGCTAGGATGAGAGACGTTATCTTGGGTGTGTTCTCCTATCTCTCTGTAAACATTTTGTTAGTGTTGACCCTCCAGGATCATGTTAGAAAAAATACTGCGTTAAAACAATGTGCTGCTTTTTTCTGATGAGCTTTTCAAAGAATTTGTTGCTTCTGTGATTAGATTTGGAATCGTTTGCTCCTACCGTTCTGAGACTAGTTCTAGTCTGAATTGTCTCATGGGTAGCCATTCTCAGCTGCCAGGTATCTGCACCCACCTTACCTTTGCAATACTTCTTGTTGTGCAGTATTGCTCCTCAAGGTGTACGCTGTTCTTTGACTGTGAGGAGTGGTCTGGAATTGTACCTGGTTCAGACCTCTAGCCCTGGGTAGAAGGGGAATGGCACATATGGCATAAGATATGAGTACCATACTGTGTGTTAACTGGGACTGAAAGTGGGTTGACTTTTCTGTGCCTCTGTTCTTCCATATATAGAATAGGTGGAGTTGTGAGTTGGAGAATCTCAAGGGGCCCATTCATCTTTATAACCCTTTTGTGACATTTATCCATTCACTCTACAGACATTTAGTGACCACCTTGTATATGCCAGGTACTTGTTCGACTAGTTGAAAATGTAGTAGTGGACAAGGCTGATGAAGACATTACACTGGGGGAACTTACAGTCAAGTTGGGGGCGATGATGGTAAATCAGAAAAGTTTTGTGCAAGACAATTTCCTATGGTCCTAAAAAAAAAACAGGTGATGGAATAGAGAGTGACTTGGAGAAAGAGGCCCAATTTTAATAAACTGGCCAGGAAAGTCCAGTTCAAAAAGGAAGGTCATTTAAAAACATTTTTTGTAATGTTTATTTATTTTTGAGAGAGAAAGAGAGCACACAAGCTGAGGAGGGGCAGAGAGAGGAGGACAGAGGATCCAAAGCGTGCTTTGTCCTGGTAGGAGAGAGCCCCATGCGGGGCTCAAACTCATGACCCTGTCAAATCATGACCTGAGCCAAAGTTGGACTCTTAACCTGCTGAGCCACCCAAGTGCCCCCAAAAAGGCAGCTCTTGATGAAAGAGTGGAATGGTGGACATACAGCTATGAGAAGCTCAGGAGAGGTATGTCCAGGCACAAGAAATACTAGGTGCCAAGCCCCAGGCAAATTCAAGGGAGAGAAAGGAGACTGGTGGGGCTGGCTGGGAACGTGGGAGCAGAATGCTGTAGAGGAGAAGGAGGCCAGAGCCAACAGTGGAGATGCTGAATTTAGGAAGGAGTTTGGATTTGATTGAATGTGTGATGGGAAACCCCTGAAACCAGTGATGGGTTTTAAGCAGTGGGATGGTGGAATCTGATTTGTGTTTTTGAAAACTGCACTGGCTGCTGGTTGGAAGTTCGGCCAGCAAAAATAGAAGCTGGAGGTCCAGTGAGAAGCTGGTTGTGGTAGCCTCTGAAGATAGATGTGGCGGTATGACCTAGAGTGGGCAATAAAGATGCAAGGAAGTGGAGAGATTCAGGTTGTATTTTTAACATAACACCAGTCCTATTGGTGGGTTGACTGTAGGAATGAAGGACAGAGAAGAATTGCGGATGAGTCCTAGGATTGTCCTGATATATATGGCTCTGGGAAGGCAGAGCTCCTTTGCTCTTGATGACATCCTGGGCTGCCATCTTGCTGGGTCTGCTTGTGAACACTACTGCTTGCAGACTTTCCTGGGGAAGAAGACTTCTCCTGTGCTTTTGGTTAGCCCAAAGGCTCTCAAGTTCTTCCTTTATCTGACCTGCATTCCTCATGCTGCCCTTTAGGCACAGGTCATACCCTCTGAGGAGGTGATCCTTGTGGGCAGGGCAGAGGTACTGTTAATTCGTGCGTCTGTTATGAGAATGGATGGCTTGTAGCCAGAATGTCGTGTTCATATTTTATGACTGGTTTCTATGAAGAGTTCATGCTCTCAAAAAACATATTGTATTCTCTTTTCCAAGGAAAAGTTGAAGACGGGCTGAGCAGTGGCTGTTTTTTTTCTGTTTTCATTTTCCCAACATATAATACGAGTTGCATTACAATAAATTCAGTCAGTTCAAATGTTTTTCATCTGAAAAATTGAATGCGTTCTTTTTTTTTTTTTTTTTTTTTTTGCCTAACTGCAAGGGGTAAACTTTTATATTTTTATGGGCTTTGTTGTTTTTACTTGTCACAGTTGCTGGTATTAGTTCACTAGTAAGTAATGACTTTTCTGTATTGAGAAAGACAGATGACTTATTAGATGTCAGAGGCCATCTGAAACATTTTCAACTCAGCATTTTTAATAGATGTTCTTTCTTTGATTTGTTTTCCTTCTTTCCCCCTTTCTTCTCTCTCCCCTCCTCCAGCTAGCATGCCCCCCTTTTTTTCCTCTATGCACCTTTCTCCTTCTCTCTCTCCCATCACCATTTCTGTGGATCTTTTGCATGTTTGGACTTCATCTGTACACCTGCCAAGAGTATGGGAGCCATAGATGGTTGCTGTATAATGTTTCCTGCAGCTGTACTCCTTGGCTTTCCTGTGAGGATGATTTTGGGTACAAATCTATCCTTTCGGGATAAAAAAAAAGTGGATTATGTCCAGGGCGAGCATATGTTCCTGAACCTCATGGGAAAATTTTTAAAATTTCTAGCTGTTGTTCATTTTGGGGTTTTAGGATGCAATAAAAACAACCTCTACTCCCTCCCTTCATATATGGCTAACAGGTTCAGTATGTTACTTTCCTGAATTACTTGAACATCATTTTATTGTGCCCAGAGTCTCAAGAAAGAAGAGTCTATAATTAAACAAACATCATTGAAAAAGAAATGTCAGTGTCTATATGGTCATCTTATGTAGTAAAAATGGGCTTTGGTTGGGCCAGTATCACATCAGCATGTCATTGTGTCTGCCACATAGCAGGTGTTCAATAAATACTTGTGCGATGAATGAGTGTCAACTTAGAGGGGAATTAGGAGTTGCAGTGGGTGGGATTGGGGGAGTTTTTTGAATGGTGAATAAGATGGACATTCCTTTAATGGGAACATGCATTCTAGTAAGGAAAGAGACAAATATATAAGCAAGAAAAATACTGGATCCTGGTGAGTTCTTTGGTGAGAGGTAAAGTAGGGTGATGTGCTGTGTGTGAGGTAGGGTGTGACTGTGGGGCCAGGGAAGATTCTGATAAAGTGGTGGGTGGTATGGCTGAGATCTGAGTGACAAGAAGCAGCCAGTCAGGAAGATCAGGGAGAGGTGAGATTCAGAAAGAAAACAGGCAGCGTGTGGTCTCTAGGCAGGTGTGAGCTGGCACAAGCAGAGGGGCAGCAAAGTCCAGCCAGGCTCTGCTGTGGGGAGCATACAGCCATGGCATGCAGTGGGGTCAGGGAGGTGCACAGGGCCAGACCAGGTGGGACCTTAGGTTACAAATAAAATCCATACTCCTTAACTCAATTTGCAGTGGGAAGCCTTTGGAGGGTTTTAAGTGGGGGCATGGCTTACATTTTTAACATATTCTGGCTGTTGTGTGTGGAGAATGGATTGTAGAAAGGCAAGAGTAGAAAATTCAATGGTATGTACTAGGTATTTACTTTTTACAGGAATTTTTGTTCTGAAAGTTTATCAGATCTTTGGATGAGGAGTGTAGCTTGCTTTCTTTTACTGATTCTTGTGCTGGGGCAGAATTTCTGGTTGCCTCCCACATCCATTCTTTCCATCATTTTACAGACAGAATTTCCATTTTTTTAACTGTGTGTGTTGCCACCCCCTCCTCCCTTACATCTGGCAGCTAGGTGTGGCCATGTGGCTAAATGAAAGCATTGTGTGTGACTTCCAGAATGTTTTCTTAAGGAGAGGGTTTTTATTTGCTTGTTGCCTCCCATTGTACTGCATGGAGCTGGGTGTGATGACTGGAATGCCAGCATTTATATTGGGCAATGAGGACCAGGGCCACATGCTGTGGATGGCAGGGCCTGGAGTTGGAAGGAGGCGGTGTCCCTGATGACTTCTTGGAGCCCCCATAGAAGCTCTGGACTGCCTTGTCTGTGGATCAGAGAAATAAACACCAATCTTGTTTAGGTCATTGATATTTTATTGTTTTGTTTTTTGTTCTTTGCAGCTAAACATAATCCCTAATACAGATACTCATTTTGCGGAAGACTTCACAATAACAATGAGAATAGAATTAGTGGATGCTTTCTATGTGCCTCTCTATGTGCATGTTTCCCCTTAATCCTCACAAGAATCCTAGATAGGCGTAGGTATTCTATCTGGAACTCTGAGGCAAAGAAGTATTCAGTAACTTGTCCAAGATCATTTGGCTAGTAAATTGGAGGACCTGGATGCCAATTCTGGCTTCACCCATTCTATTTTCTTCATCACTTTGCTAGACTGTCATATTAAAAAAATTTTTTTTTTCAACATTTATGTATTTTTTGGGAGAAAGAGACAGAGATAGAACTTGAGCATGGGAGGGGCAGAGAGAGAGAGAGAGAGAGAGAGAGAGAGGGAGGGAGTCACAGAATCCAAAGCAGGCTCCAGGATCTCAGCTGTCAGCACAGAGCCCCACACGGGGCTCAAACTCAGGAACCACGAGATCATGACCTGAGCTGAAGTTGGGTGCTTAACTGACTGAGTCACCCAGGTGTCCCCCCATTTTTAAGAGAGAGGGAGCCTGAGTGGATGAGGGGCAGAGGGAGCAAGAAAGAGAATCTGTAGCAAGCTCCATGCTCAGTGCTAAACCCCAATGTGGAGCTCAGTCCCATGACCCTGGGATCATGACCTGAGCTGAAATCAAGCATTGGTTTCTCAATCGACTGAGCAACCCCAGCACCCTGTAGACGGTCACAGTTTTGGTAATGAGTCTGAAATCTGTTTTGTAATCATTTAGAGGGTGATGATTCAGGAGGCAGATTTGTGTCATGTTAGTTAACTGCTGTCACCAAATTTCTAGATCTTAACACAATAGGAGTTAATTTTTTTTACACTCCCATAAATTCCAACTGGCATTTGGGATGCAGTCATTCAGGGACCCACACTGTACTCCATCTCCCCTCCTTCCTATGTCCTCTTCCCCCTTCCTAGGGGCCTTAGAATTCTCTGGATGCTTTCCACGTTGTCAGCACACAGAGGAAGACAAGAGAATGTGGAGGACTATACAGTAAGGTTTTGATGGGCCAGGCTTGGAGATGCTGTATGTCTCTTCCCCCATCCATTGGCCAGAACTCAGTCATATGGTCACACCTGACTACAAGGAGGCTGGGAAAGACTGTCTAGCTGTATGTCCAGGAGGTAGAGGGAATGGATTTTGATGAGCACACAACAATCTCTGCCACATACGATTGTTAGGAGTGGAGGTTTCTGGTGTCAGCCCACTTGTTGATATCCCAACCTTACTGATTTTTAGCTTTGTGAACTTGGGTAAGTCACTTACTTATAACCTCTTTTACTTCCATTATTTATGTGTACAGTGGAAAAAAACTAGAGCTGGTTTGAGGATTAAATAAGTTATTGGGTTGTATACAGTACTTAGAGTAGTGCCTGAGACATGGTAAGTGCACAATAATCAACTATTTTCATTTAATGCCAAGCACTTTACTTA
This sequence comes from Panthera onca, assembly GCF_046562875.1. NCBI lineage: Eukaryota > Metazoa > Chordata > Mammalia > Carnivora > Felidae > Panthera > Panthera onca. The sequence goes on along the minus strand of NC_138349.1, from coordinate 51,686,434 downwards.
GACCTAGGTTTGTGGATCTCTTTTTGCAGAGAATCTTCTTATTGAGCTCATGTGTGGCCCATGAACCAGGAAGAGGGACTTGGAGAACCACACCTCATAATTTATGGCGTAAATGGTGTGAGGTGTCAAGAGTGCTGCTCCTAGGGGCTCGCTGTCCCCTCCCACCTGTGAAGGCTCCCAGCCTCTCTTGAAGGGCAAGGTGGGGCTCCCTCCTGTGCTTGATATGTTTGTCGAGTTGGAAAATAACTCCTCATGCCTACTCTGAGGAATCTTGTCCATGGAATACCTACTACCTGGAATCTCAGACCATCAAAATCTTAGTTGTTTCTTACAGATCCAGCTCAGTGTCCTGTCCTCTCTAAAACCCAGGCCGGAACCTGGTCAGCACTGCTTACTCCCTTAATTGTATGTTACCATTCTGCTACAGAATTGATTCCTGTCTATCTCATGTGGTGCTGAGTCAGATCTCAGATTATATCCACAAAACGGAAGCTTCTTGAGGGCATTATGTACTTCTTAATCTGCCCCACATGCTCCCTGGGGAAGATGCTTCATAAATACTTGTTGAGTTCAATGATGACTTTCATTATTTCCATACATGTAGAGTTTTGTGAATGTGGTCTTTACATTGGATCAGTGGCAGATAAATTGGTATGTAGTTGGGAATAAAAACAAGTCGATTCTTTTTTATTTACACTGTTTAATATTCGTGTGGGGATTTTTGCCTTGTTTCAGCTCAGCAGTTGTAAAATTCTGTTTTAATTTCTGCCATTATCATAAACAGCATCCTCTGCTTATTATCTGGGTAGAAGATGCTGCGTCCTAGGACTCTGCTGAATTAAGATCAAAGAAATTGTTGGGGAAGGACATAGAACCATTGTTGCTTTGGCCTTATTTTCCTTAGCTAGGAAGCCCACTTGGTGATTTGAGTCGGAGCATTTCACCTGTGGGTGTAGAGTCCCATATATACACGTGTCTGTTTTTGCTAACTCCTAGGAAAGCACTCACCTTTCTCTCTATTTATGTACACACACATCTATAAAAATAAAATTACCTGCAAAATCACTGAAGATAAAGGTTAGAAAATTCTGTACGTGGAAACAGTGGTACTGCAATATATAGTTAAACAGGAAAGGGAGTTCAGTTATTAAGCTCATGTAGATTGTTTGATATACTGAATATTTTTTGCAGTTCTATTATTTGTATTTCATTCTCAAATATTTTAAGAAGATAAGCTTCTAAATTCACTTTGGGGCTCCATGTCATCAAATCTCATCACTAGTCACTTAGATCCCTAATTAACTTATACTCTATAGACCCATTTCTTTGCTTCTATTTCTCTGTACTCTCTCTAATGTGCTGTGAGTTACACTGGAAGGAACAATAAGATTTAAGAGAAGAATTAATTTAGAAAGTTAGGAATAGAAGAGATAAGGGAAAATGAGAAAAAGCGGCTTAGTATTTTGTCTTGTAAATGGCTTTCCTCTCGTAGGCTAAGAAGCCCATTTATCCAAGGAGAGGAGGAGTGTTAATGAAATAGATCATGAACATAGCTATTACAGTAATGAATTTTAACACTCACTTTGTTATGTGATATTTTATTTATGAGCTCCTTGATCACTCAGATAAAGACAAGAAGTTTATGGCACTAGATTATGTCTTGTTTTCATAAACATATTCAGTAGTTTAATAAACATAATTTATTTTTTTCTCTTTAAAAATCAGCAAAATTTATGAGAGATTATCTTAGGGTTAATGAAGTCTAACATTAAGGAAATATTACCCTATAATATTGGAGCCTTCAGAGTTGGAGTTGTAATTGCTTAATGCTTTTTTCTACAGGCTATTTTTATAAAGTACATGCTTTGTACCATTAATCCAGTTTTTACAAGTTACACTTAGACCAATTCATTGGGAATTATGTATCCATGTTTATATTTTTCAGTCACTGCTTTCATTAAAAGATGTAGTAAAGGGTTGAAAATTTAATGTAGAAAAAGGGGGAAAAGACAATTATGTGTATTTGCTTGTGGGAAGGTGCAGTGCATATATTATCACTGCTTTCTGTCTTTGAAACCAATTCCCCCTTGTGGCTGTCTTCACCACAGGTGAGAATTTAGTGATGTGTGGGCCCCAGGAGGACAGAAATGTAAATTCCTACTGAAAGCCATCAATAGTTAAAATTTGGAGCCCCATTAATATCGTTCAAGTCAGAGTGCACTTAAGTCGTGAAATGCCCAGACGGCTGGCTGGAGTTTCCCCTTCCCAAGTGAGGCCTGCCAATTAGCTGAGTAATGGATGCCTGCACTACCCAAGATGGGGGTGGTGGTGAGCGTGGCTGGAAAGGCCAGCTGGGGAAGCCCACTATGCATTTTGGTCATATGTATTTTGACTGTGTCAGCTCATTCTTTTTTTGAAACTGAATTTAATGTGTTGAAAAATACCTTCGTGATGTATTAATGAACTAAAAGAAGTACTGATACTCAAATAGTGGTGGAAGCAAACCTTCCCCTGGCCCTGTCCCCATATTTTATAATAGAAAGCTCAGCAAGGGCAAAGTTTAAAGAAATCTTCTGATTTGCTCACTCCTCATGGGGTGGGTATAGAGGGATGAGGGCGGTGGATAAAGACCTCGGATCCATCAGTGAAACAGCTAATGCTCTAATGATTTCTTTTCAACCCTTTTGATGTTTGCCTTTGGATTATTCTGATGTTCTTTGGCATCAAGGCATACATGTGCTTGGGTGTGTTTGCAATGGAGAAAAAAATCCGGGAAAAGCAGTGTTTTTTAGAGTCAAATTGTCGGCTCCGTGGCGGGGGGGGCGGGGGGGGCGGGGGGGGGATAGGGATTCCCTAAGTGCGTACTGTCTTGCCCTGGTTTCAGACAACTAGAACTTGATTTGATTCTTTTATGCATTTATAAACACATCTGTTGAGAATTCAGTGAGAAATCTTACTATTCTGGGCTCTAGGGTCCAACGGTACCTAGATAAGGCTCTTGTCCATAGGGAACTCATCTTTTATATAGAAATGCTCAGTTTTCAGAAATTGAAGAAGTCCTCAGAAAGGTAAACATAGAATTACCATATGACACTGCAGTTCTATTGTTAAGTATATACTCAAACAAATTGAAAACAGAGATGGGCAGATACTTATATATGTATGTACATAGAAACTTGATTCACAATAGCCAAAAGGTCCATCTACCGGTGAATGGATAGACAAAGTATGGTTATGTAACACACAATGGAATATTGTCCAGCCTTACAAAGAAATGAAATTCTGTTACTTGTTTCAATATGGACAAACCTAGAGCACATTATACTAAGTGGAAGAAGCCAGACATGAAGGGACAAATCTTTTGGATTCCACTCATGTGAGGTACCTAGAAGAGTCAAATGTGTAAAGACAGAAAGTAGAAAGGCAGTGACCAAGTGTTGTGCGGAGGAAGAACAGGTGGTTAGTGTTCAGCGGGGACAGAGTTTCTGTCGGATGATGAGAAGGTTCTGAGAATGGATAGTGGTGATCACTGCACAGTGTGAATGTATTTAATCCCACTGAACTGTACTTTTAAAAATGGTGTTGGGCACCCACGTGGCTCAGTTGGTTAACATCCAACTTTGGCTCAGGTCATGATTTCACAGTTTGTGGGTTCAAGTCCTGTGTCGGGCTCTGTGCTGACAGCTCAGAACCTGGAGCCTGCTTCGGCTTCTGTGTCTCCTTCTCTCTCTGCCCTTCCCCGCTCATGCTTGCTCTCTCTCTCTTGCTCTCTCTCTCTCAAAAGTAAATAAACATTAAAAAATTAGAAAAAAAAAATGGCAGTAGTAAGTCTTATGGTATGTATATTTTACCACAATAAGAAAAGTGGAGGAATATCTGAGAAGAAGATATGTTATAAGGATATAGCTTTAAAATGAAATATATTAATCCCTGGAAGTCTTGACATACCTTTTTGAAGGCTATCAAGGTTTTATCTCCCCAACAGAGAGTGATAGGTGAGTAAGGCAATGTAAAGGTTTAGGCATTGTTAGATTTTGACACTGGGCAGGTTTCATAACCATATTGTATTTTTCCTGTATATGAAGACATGCATTGCCCAGGCACGTGAGCAGGGTGCTGGCACAGAAAACCTGGCTCACATTCACCTTGTAAAATACTCTAGGCTTTCGAGATGGGTCTCCCAGGTTTAAATCTTGGCTCCCCCACTTAGCAGCTACAATGCTTGGACAAGGTACTTAACTTACCTGAGACACAGTTTTCTTACCTGTGAAGTGGGGCTAATACGAGTACTTGCCTTATAGGGTTGTTAGGGACATTAAATGATACGGCACAGATGAAGATTTTAGAATACTAAGCACATAGTAAGCCCTCAGTAAATGTTGTTTTGTTGATCACTGTATATGGTTTCACTCATAATCACATTGATCAGAAACTCCAATATCATGTGTTGATCTACTTCCTATCACTCTCTTTGCCAGGTAGGCATCATTTTATGGGCAAATGTTAGTTTGACCAGCAGGAAGGCAACCTTCATTTCTTCCTATAAGGAAAGGAACGGACTCCCTGAGGAAATTGAGATGGCTTTTGTATTAATCAGTCAATGGGTGTGCATACATTATCCCTTTCTCATTTCTTTTTCTCAAATTTCGCCAGAATGCTCAGGAAACAGGGTGTCTTGGGTAATTTAATTTTCTGACTAACCGATGCCTACAGACACCACTTTGATTTCAAGTTTTATTTGTGAAAAGTCTTTCTAAAATCCAGTGATGTCCTTTGTTTCCTTAGAAAGTATAGTGGATAATAAAATTTAATCTTTCCTTGACAATGAAAGATTTCAGAGCCATTTCAGAAAATCTGTTCATGCTGGCCAGAAATAGAAATGTAGGTGTAGAAGATTGGACTGCATGTATCCTGAGCCCAGGAGCACCCAAAGATAGATTTTTTATAATGTCCTTAAAAAAAAAAAACAAAAAACAAACTCAGTCTTTGTAACTTCCCCCTTAAAATTAGAATATGGGCAAAAAACGATGATTGATAGTTTGGGTTCTTTGGATTTTAGTGTTTTTTTTTTTTTGTTGTTTTGTTTTGTTTTTTTTGTTTTTAGAATATATTACAGGAAGATCTCTCATCACAAGCCTTCATGTATTCATCCACAGTGGATGTCACCTTGAAAAGAATAATGGCTTTATTATCAGAATCAAGGATGAGTATAAGGAAAACGTTTACTACTTGGGTAAACAAGAGACACAGAGTCGACCTTTGTTCCAGCTTCAAAATCTTTCTTATTCCCTGTGCTAGGAGTTTTATCCATGTTCAAGTCTGTATGAATAGTTTTTTTTTCTTGTTGTTGTTGTTTTTAGAGGGGAGGGTGTGGGCTGTGGTGCGGTGGGGTCAGGTCTAAGCTGGCTTGGGAGTAATGTGTTGTGTTGGATAGAGCCTTGGAGTTGGGAAACTTGGTTTCCAACCTTATTCCCACTTTGCTTAGCTGTATGACCTTGGATGGGTCAAGGGTTCTCTCTAGCCGAGCAATTCGGGAGTACCACTGATGGTTTCCGCACTGCCTTCTGTTTGAACCTGTAGACTGAGTTCCTTCAAGGTATCCATCCTGCTGTGTTCATTTACTCTTTCATGATAAGTAGGAGCCTTCAGGAACTGATTGCCAATGAATCTGGTTGCATTCCCACCTAGTTTGGGAGGGGCTGGCAGAACAATTCAGATTCATTTCTTGCTTTCCCTTCTCTTCAGCTTTCTCTCCTCCCTGCCTTAGCATCTCGATTTCTCCCTCTCTCTTTCTCCTGTCTGCTCCTTCTTGCTCTACACTTCTCCCCATCCCGTCTACATTATTGATTGGAAATCACCAAGTAGTTTCTGTAACCATGTCATCAGTGTCTGCCAAGACTCTTGTCATTATTCCAGCCACACAGAGTAAATGGCTGGAGGAAAATGACATTTTCCAGCTCAGGTGCAAAGCATTCTAAGCTGTGGCTTAGCTAAGGTTCTTCATGTGCCATGTGTGCCATCCCCCCCCTCCAAATCTTTATGCAAAAGGAATCTATTCCAGCAAGTGAGTTATTTCACAGAGCTCCCGGTTTAGATTCTCTTAATTTTCCACATTTTTTTGCGTGCCCTTGATACCTTCCTGCCTGATGCACGTTAGAGAGGAAGTACACAAAGGAATTGTGCAAAGTTTGGAAGCAACTGGCAGGTGGGTTTGCATTTTTCCAGGTTAATTCACTTGATGAAAAGCTGCTGTGGGTGATGTGTCATATATCAAAGGCAGGGCATCAGTAATCTTTGCTCAAGGGCACGGCTAACAGACAGATAGACGGGAGAATGAGATGGAAAAAAGCAACTCATCCTTTTCTGCTAACACCACGAAGGAGATAAAGGAAGATTTATGAGTCATCTTGGACCACATACCAGCAAGCAGCATACCGTATTTTTCACATGTTCCCAAAATTGGTGGTGGGAGGCAGTGTGGTCGTCACGGTGTCCATCCGGTCTGTTAGGAAACAATGGGATCTTTGAACGCTCTTGCGGTAGAGTCGAGTCAGCTCTTTGCCCTCCATTCAGAGACGTGTGTGTGTGTGTGTGTGTGTGTGTGTGTGTGTGTATGTTTTCAAAGCATCTTTGCGCTCTTTAAGCATATGATCTCATGATCTGTAGTTTAATAATGTGACCTCTGTAGAATAAAAAATAGAGGATTAGCTGAAACAGACATGTCTAGTGGGTCCCAGGCACTTAGATGATGACCAAAGACTTTTTCAGCTGTCATTCATCTACTTAATTTACTTTGGTAATAGCTAGCCCATGTGTCTACTGCTTTTGGGTATAAGGGAAGGGGGGAGGAGAAAACTCTTTGTTAGTTGTTTTCTTTTCCTTTTCTCCCTCTGAGATGAGTCAATCCCTGTCAGGTACAAACCAAGATCTGTAGCCCAGGTTAATTTGAATGGGCTATTCTGTGTGGAGTTAACCGAGGACACTACTTGTTTGGAGTGCTCAGAGCGTCTGTATTTGGGCAGCTCAGCAGCTGACTGTGCAAGTGCTGTGCAGAACAATTGATGGACGTGTAAAGAGGTTGCTTAATATTTCTCTCCCCAGCCTTGGGAAAGGCACCTGGATTGCAGCTGGGTAATGCTTGGGTTTGTGACTCTTTACTTCATATGCCAATTTAAAAACTATTGTGCCTTCAAAAAAATGTTTTTGGATTTTTTCTAAGGTCTCTCTGCAGTGTGCTCCATTTCTTCCTTTCTTTCTCTTCTTTCTTCCTTCCTTCCTTCTTTCTTTTTGAGAGGCGCACAATTAACATTCTGTGCAGAAGGGCATGATTGATTCTGCACAGTGGTGGCTATATGAGCAAACCTCATTTAGACAGCTGAGTGAAATATACAGGGCAGAGGAATTTATGGGACCCAGAGAAGCTCACGTGCAGAATGAAAAGGAGCCGCCTTCCCTTCTCCTCTTCTGCCTCTGCATCCCCATTCTTCACTTGCTGGGAATTGCTCCCCCTCCAGCCGCCGGGGTGCCCACTCTGTGTGGTGATGCTGCTGAGCCTGACATCACCCAGCAGAGAAGATTGAATGCCACTTAATCATGCAACCCTCCTGTGGGAAGCATGGAGTATGTAATCAGATAGACAGGAGGAGCTCTCAGAATCCATTATGTGAGGTTGACAAGGTGAGGAGGGAGTAGAGAATGGTGGCTCCAGGTACTACACCATATTCTAAAAATTGGGGCTGAGTGCTCTGGGCTTCTGCACCGACCTTCAGCAGGAGAGATTATTTGGAGGGTTGAGCCTCCACCTCAGAGGATACAGGCCCCTTTCTTGGAAATATCATCAACTTTTGCAAAAGGAGTTCAGTGCAAGAATAGATTTTGTCATGTTCACCGAAGTATCTGACACATAGTAAGTCCTCTGTAGGCAGTTGCTGCCTTGAGTTGACTTAACTCACTAGTGTGTCTCTTTCTTCCAAGAGAAAGCATGCAGTGCCCGGTGCATAGTATGTGCTCCGTAAGAATTTGTTGAAAGGGGTGAAAGAATGAACTGGCAGAATGACATTTGGTAGACAGGCTTTCTTGTTTCCCATGTGGGCTGTACATTGGGATGGCTCTCAGCTTAGGTGGGACATGAGGGGAAAGCTTTTCTGCTTCTTGTTTCCAAGCCACTCCTGGGGATTCAAGATACTTTACCATTGCCTTGTCATGGCTCTAGCACACCTGCCAGGGTACTCTGCTAGGTGCATCTTTCTGGTTTTTTTTTTTTCTTCCTTAAACCTAATTCATTTCCATTTAATGGCTCTAAGTGTTGCCAGAAAGATGGATACCATTCTCTCATACCCCAGCGTAAATTAGGCCAAATGCAGAGATCATTTGAAATTTTAAGAAGTTGTTTGGTTAGCTTATCTTCCTGATCTGTTTGTACTTTGTGTCTTTGATACCTCTGGCACTCCTTAAAATGGCCCCCTAAAAGATGCCCTGTCCTAATTCCTGGAACATGTGGATGTTACTTTGTATGGCAGGTGTTACTTTTTTGCAGGTGTGATTAAATTCAGGTCCTAGAGATGGAGAGGTTACCCTGGGTTATCTGGATAGGTCCTAACTACAATCCCATGTATCCTTAGGAAGAAGACAGAGGGAGTTTTGACCCCCACGTAGAGGAGAAGGCAGTGTGAAGACAGAAGATAGGAAGATTCTGGCCTGGGAGGTTGGAGTGATGTGGCCCCACAGGCCAAGGAATGCTAAGTTATCAGGAGCTGGAGGAGGCATGCAACAGACTATCCTCTAGAGCATGTGGTAGGAGTAGAGCCCAGTTGACCTCTTGATTTTGACTCAGTGATACTGACTTCAGATTTTCAGCCTCCATAACCATGGGTGTTCTGTTCTTTGAGCCACCAAGTTTGTAGTAGTTTGTTATGGCGGCAATAGGAATCTAATATAGCACCCAATGGTCCTGTTGCTCGCATCTTCTCCTAGAAGCTGGATTGATATCAGTGTCAGGCAGCCCATTTTACCCCATTGATATACTTTATAAGTTTCTTGTTTTAGGTTTCTTGATGAATTTTTCTGTCTCTAAAGGACAGAATTATTGTACAAATTATTGTACAAATATCCTTAGTACTTTATCTGCTATGCCTTATCTTTATTACTATAACAATCTTGCACATTGGATGGATAATATGCCATTTTATAGGTAATGGGACTATCAGGTTGCACCTTACTTAAAAAAAGACATCCAGGGGCACGTAGGTGGCTCAGATGGTTAAGTATCTGACTAGATTTTGGGTCAGGTCATGATCTCACTGTGGTGAGATGAAGCCCCAAGTCAGGCTCTGTGCTGAGTGTAGAACCTGCTTGGCGCTCTCTCGCTCTCCCTCCCTCCCTCCCTCCCTCCCTCTGCCCCTTCCCCCACCTCCTCTCAAATAAATAAACATCCAAAAAAAAAAAAAAAGACAAGACATCCACTTAGTGAACATGTTGGGATTTGGATGTAAATCTCCCAGATCCTAGTCCAGTATTTTATTCTTTATATCATGCTGTAATTTTTCACTTCTGTTCACATACCATTTTCAGAGTCTTTAGCTAAAGTCAGATTTTTTTAGCCCCAGCTTCTGTTATATTTAAGTAAGCTTGCTCAACCTAGAAAAGACTACTCTTATACCAGACACCTCAACTCTGATAGCCAGGTGGCTCTTAGGGATTTTGAGTGTGAAAAACAATTGTGTCATAGTACAGTACAAATGTGTGGGGGTGGGGGAAGGAGAATTGGAATAACTATGTAGGGATCATTGTGTTGAGTTGCAAACTAACATCATTTTAAGGAGGATTTTTTTTCTTTAATTACTAAACACCAGTAATCTCCTAGACCTCCTCTTTTTCAGACATCCAGCCTTTCTTGAATCAGCTGGCACCTATAGTTCAGAACTGAGATATCAGTGTTGAAAGAATACTTACCTCAAAGAAAAATCAAACTTAATGGAAGCTGGAACCCACCAGGGACAGGCTTAGTGTGCATGTCCTATGAAACATATGGGATTTGAGGGAGTTTTGACTGCAGAAATTGCAATCAGAGGTTTGCTTCAGCCTTCATGCTGTCAGATTGGGGGAATTTAACTTTGAGTACAGCTCCTAGAGACACAGAAAATCATCATCCTCCTATGTGGCAGTCTTTGCCACTTCCAGCAAGTTACAAAATTATATAAAAGGAGCTGAGTATGATACCACTACTTGGATTGTTACTTACACGAAAAACCTTCCAAATCTGAGAATTATTAAGTGAGAAAATCCCTTAATTGCAACAAGTTCCCCACTGCACAAAAAGACTGGCAGAGAAAATTGGCAGTGTTCTGATGATCAGATTTAACAGCTGGAAGGTTCCTATTCAAACTACTTTTGTGGTAATAAAGCTAATAATTTTTTTCACAAACTGCTGTGATAGCCATAATTCTGTTTTGTTAAGATGTCTGTTCTCTATACTTGACTGAAAATGCACATACTTATTTTGGTCCATCATTATTATAAATATGTGTAGAGAGGGGTAAAGCCATATTTAAATTTTTTTTTTTGTATTTTATTCCTTTTCTCCCCTTATTTTCACAGAATTATCTGCCACCCTATATTTTTAAGTTTTTAACATATCAAAAATGGCTAAGTGACAGTGATATTTGTTTTCCATAGCTCGTGCCAGATGTAGCCTCCTCCTTCCTGTTCTATCCTTTGTGTCTTGTATAGCTACTTGATCAAGAACTGTATTTTTAAACATGTAATTTAAAATTTTTCAATGGAAAAAGTTGTGTTTATGGTGGTGATGGTTGCATAACAATGTGAATGTTCTTAATACCACTGAACTGTATGCTTAAAAATGGTTAAGAAGGTAAACTTTATGTTATGTGTGTTTTACCCCCATTTAAAAAATAGTTGTGAATGCACACAGTTAAAAAGGCAAAGGACACAGAAAGGTATCAACAAAAAATGAGACTTCTGCCCCACAATTCTCCATCCCCCAGAAGCTACCATCGTCACTGGTTTCTTGTGTGGCCTCACAGAAACTTGCTGCTTAGAGTCAAGCATAGGACTAGATTTTGAGAGAATCATGTAATGAGGCAACAAAACCAGATTGGCCCTGTGGAGGCTGGGGAGGGAGGAAGGGGCAAGGGAAAATGATGGATGAAAGAGATGGGTGGGTGAAATGAGGCTGGTGGTGACCAAGTTTTAATTCAGAACATTTGTGTAAACTCTTCTTGCCTGAATCTAATGCCATGCTCTTCCATCAAGGATAGGGCGTGGAATTGGGAAATTGTGGGAAGCAAGGAGGAGAGAGTAAGTTCCACAGAGTTGTCATTTGCTGTAGTCCAGAGGGAGATAGCTGTGAGTAATGGGGTGAAGTTAAGCAGAGAGGAATTTAGGCTGGGAAAATCAGGACAAATTTCACAATGGGGAGAGTGCGTAGACGTGTCCGTGGGGACCTAAGGGAAGCCTTGCCACTGGAGAAGCTGAAAGCAAGACTTGACACAAAGCATGAGAAAATGGATGATAGGGAATTCTCCCTGGGGGTTGGTGCAGTGACCTTAATCAGGCTCTTTCCTCCTAGCTCTGGATTCACTGATTCAATCTCAAATGATCCAAGGGAGAAAAACAATTGCTTGGAAAATGGCCTTAGGGAATAATGGCTATTGACAGCACATATTGACTGACTTTGCCACACAAATGAACTCCATCCATCCATCTATCCATCAGGTCCATCCAGCTATCCATCCATCTATTCATCCATTTAACAAAATTTTTCAACATCTAAGTAATGTAGAGTATTGAAGGAACTTTAGATAGGATGCTAAGAAAAGTCATCTCAAGAAGGAACATTTATGCTGAGACTTAGGAATTAGAACGGAATGAACTAGGGAAGAACGTTGCAGACAGAGGGTATAGCATGTGCAAAGGCCACGAGGTGTGCAGAGGCTTGGCAAGTTTGAGGGCCACAGAGATCCATGTGGCTAGTTAGTAATAAGTGCTGAAGAGACTTTAAAGAGGTTTAAGATGAAGAAGCAGGCAGGAACCAGATTACTCAGGGGCTGGTGGGCTCTGGTTAGGAGGTGGAATTTTATTCTCAGAGCAATGGGATTTGGATATGGATTTTGAAGGGCCTTTTGTTTTTGCTTTCAGACTTTTTGTTGTTGTTGTTGTTGTTGTTGTTGTTGTTAATGCTTTCTGGTCTGTACTTTTTGGAAGTGATTTGTGGTTTTCACACTGAGGTGGGGAGGATGTTGGGTACTTTTACGAAGTATCACCAGCTGTGGGAAAGGCACATTTGGCACTGAGGCGGGGCTGGGAAAGGGACCTAGCCTGTCCTGTATTTTTGCTTTTACTTCAGGGCATCTGGATCTTTAGGGGGAGACCCATGGTATGAAGGGAAAAGTATCGCCTCCGGTCAATCAACTTAAATGGAAAACAAAATATAATAGTAGCTGTGGAGGAATAAAAAAATTGGGATTTAATCATGAAAGCTGGAAGTCAAAATTATGTATATATTTTATATCAAACATTTTAAGTTATAATTGCTATTATGGTCTAATTCTTAGAACAAAAAAATCATCTGTTATTTTAATTTTTTCCCATATTTTTTTTGGCAAAATTATATTCTGGCACCAAATATCTTTTACTTTATATTTGCTTTTATTGTACAATTATAAGAGTTGTTCATTTCTGTAAAATTGGGACTTGATCAGTTTCATACGAGCCTTTCTTAATCCTTCGATTATTGGATTGAATCTCATAAAATTCCTTTTGTGTTTTTCTCTGTCTTTTCTCTTTTTCAGTTGGTCCAAGGATGCAAAATCAGTGGTTTTGAGTGTAATTTGAGCATTTGTTGAACATCACTTCAGTTGAGTTCATGAAACCCCGTATCTTTTGCAGAAGTTTCTGTTTCATTTTTCGGTTGATTTGCACTGGGGGCCTCTATAACATTTGACCATCAGACTTAAACTGTTGATAACACGCATCAGGGATGCATACTACTTGGAATGGATATTTGAATGGGGACCAGTTTTATAAATGGTCAGTTCATTAGTGAATCTTTGCAAGTTATGAGGACTTTTTTTCTCTATGCAAACTCAAAACTGAAAGTACTCAAATAGCAAATATTTGTATAGTGCATTTCCTATTAAATATGTGAAAAGTGGGTCTAGCTTTGGAGAGGCACAAAGGGTACAGAATGCAGTGGCTTTCAGTATCCTCTCATTTCTAGTTGGGTTTAGGTATGAGTGTATCATTTGCTTGAGTGCAAGACACGCTTCATTGCCAGGGCGTACATTCCCCTCAGTGCACTCTTCTTATAGGGTGGGAATGGGGGTGGGGTGGAATTCATCAGAGCTGCCTGGGTCAGGCAACTTTGCCTTAGAAAACACCTTGGAATTTGGGCTGAGCCTTCTGGAAATCAGTAGATCTAAGTCAGGTTTAAGAAAAAGAAAAGATAAAGTTCTCCATCTTTGTTAAAATAAATTTACTCAGAGAATATTGTAGATGTTGATATTCATGGCATGTCCACTTTGCCACTATTGACATTTTGGGCTGGAAAATTCTTTGTTATGGGGGCCTGTCCCATGTGTTGTAAAAGGTTCAGCAGCATATCTGGCCTCTACCTGCTAGGTAGCAGTAACACATCCTCCTTCTATTTTTGTAGCAAAGCGAAAAATGTCTCCAGATATGGGCACATGTCCCTTAAGGGGCAAGATGCCCCTGGCTGAGAACTACTGCTCTCAGGATGGTACAGAGAAGCGACAGTAGAAAGGTTGTAATGTCTACTTTGAGTTGTAGCCAGTTCGGTTGGTTCTGAAAATGAGTCCATTCTTTGGAGCCAGGTGAGGGAAGTTTCTGCCTCTGATTATCATGAACCAAATGGGGTCCCTCCTGTGTGAATTCAGTGGAGCGAGTCTGGTGAGAGAGGGACCCCGGGAAGCTTAGGATTCCCAGGCAGGTGGGACTCCAATGAAGTGGGCCATGACAAACAGTAGGGAAGAAGGAATCAGGTGGATGTTGTCCATGTCCCCGAGTTGTGGGTAATGTGAGGGCCAGGCATTTGGGCCATTTCTTGCGGCTTACCCTTTTTCCAGCAAGTTATGGTAGTTTCGGGTTTTAGGCCATTATGGAAGCTGCTCTTCCTACTCTAGAGACTCTGGCCTTTGTTATATCCTTCGAAATAGGACTCAGTCTTGAAGATCCAGCTTAAATTTAGGTCCTCCATGGAGCTTCCTCAACCACCCTGGCTCACAATGACTTCTTCCTGATGAAACCCCATACATTACTTATTTACTGGAGCTTTCATTTGGGTATTTAATCAAAGAAAGTCTTGTCATTTTAAATTTTAAAAATAAGCAAGTATGTGAGCTCCTTTTAGGGCTTAGGTTGTATCTCCTTTGTTATCCTCCATGATACACAATGTAGTACAAACTCATAGTAGGTGCTCAGTAAATTCTAAGTGAATAGGAGTGAACTGAAGTAATGGTGATCGTTCCTCTGCCCCAAGTTGTTTACATCTTCCAGGTCCTCTCCATCTACTCCTGCTGTAGCCCTTCAGATAGTTTAAGGAGACAGCACATTGACAGTTCTGCAAACACAAAAAATAATTTAGCTCACACTTAATTTTTATCACAAGGTAAGTTTAATATTTTCAAGCATGGCAATTTTAAGTTTTTTACATTCTTTCTGTTCCTCTTAATGTCATTTTGGCTTCAAAGGATATAATTTTGAAATTATGAGTACTGTTGGACTTATTAGTATTTCTTCTGTGTTTATCATGTTTTAAGAATTGTTGATGACTAAATGTCATTTTTATAATTTTAAGGTTCATAACAGCTCAATTACATTCAAAAACAATTAATAATATTATGTATCTTTGAAATAGCTGTCATGTATCTTCTGGGGGATATGACATATTATTAGATATTTTAAGTTAAAAGTTCTGTATCCAGGCCAAGTTTCGAAAGATGAGGAACAGACTGTTTTTATAGACAAGCAGATGGATATAGTCCACTTATGACAAAGCATATTACCATAACGTAACTACGCTTGGAAATTGTGTGGCTTCTCAATTCAAAAAATAAACCAGTGATCAGGAGCCTATCTTGAACACTTTTTCTTTTTTTGCTTTAGTTTTATCTGGTTTCATTCTGAAAACAGCAAGACAGTCTGACAAGTTGGAGGAGGAGATACTACCACTAAACACAAACCACCCAAGGCAGTTTTCCCACATTCTTGAGAGATACTTTCTCCAGATCAGACTTACCGGCTATTTGATTTTTTAGAACTTAAGCTGGGTTGGAAGCCCTCCATAGAGGGCCATTGTTTTCAAAATGGAGTTCTCCAGATTAGAAGCAAAGAGGGCTCTCAAGAATGACTTCAGTGGGTGGTGGGAGGGATAGGGGAGTGTTCTGTAGCTCAGCCTCAGCCAGGACGTGTGATTTTATTTACTTTCGTTGGCTCTGTCCTAGTCAATTAGAACTGGTTGGACATCACCTCCCCCTTCGTGGAAATGAGATGCGTTGTAGTTTGGTTTTCCTCTTTGGAGATTTTGTGGGGCTCTCACTGGGGGTGGGGCTAGCAAGGAGAGCAGATTTATTCAGTCAAGGATTCTCCGAATTATTTTCATGCAAGGAGGTCAGATTCAGGTTTTGTCATTCTTTTGATCTGTCCCAAACTGGTACCAGAGATTTTCATCTTGTTATAAACTTGATGATCTTCCTTCTGCAAAGAAACGAGCCGCAACTTTTTATACTTATTCTAACAGTGTCATGTTCACAGGTATGAGAAAATTTTCCACGCATCATGATGTCACATGTGGGGCCTGAAGCATAGCCACTGTGACCCTTGCCCAGGGGTCCCCCTACTGAGTGTGAGTTGTTCACATAAAGTGATAAGTAGCCCTTGTACCTGGAGAAACCTTCCAAATCCCATTGAGGGGTCTCTGCTTCATGGGATCCAAAAGGATCTCTTGGTGGCTCCACAGAACAGCCCTTCTGTTCACTCAGTGTTTTTAAAAATGTTTGTTTATTTCTGAAACAGAGACAGAGCATGACTGGGGGAGAGTCAGAGAGAGAGGGAGACACAGAATCTGAAGCAGGCTCCAGGTTCCGAGCTTTCAGCACAGAGCCTGACATGGGGCTCGAACTCACAAACCGTGAAATCATGACCTGAGCCGAAGTTGGTCGCCCAACCGACTGAGCCACCCAGGTGCCCCTGTTCACTCAATTTTTATGCATCATCCAAGACTGACAAAGTTCTTGGCTATCTTTGAATAGACCAAATTTTCTGGAGTTCCGGAGACCTCCAGAGATGGCCAGCATATATATATAGAATTGGAAGCATGACAAAGCCAGGCCTCAGGAAGCTGACATAAATTCCAAGGCAGAAGAAAAGCATGGGGAGCACGTTTCTTCTTTTCACCTCAGACCTGTGTGGGAACAGGGACACTGAGCCAGCTATGGGTACCTAGCTCCAGAGCTCACTTAAAAAATGTTTTAACATTTACTTATTTTTTGAGAGACAGAGCAGGAGCAGGGGAGGGGCAGAGAGAGAGGGAGTCACAGATTCTGAAGCAGGCTCTAGACTCTGAGCTGTCAGCACAGAGCCCGATACGGGGCTCAAACCCACAAGCCATGAGATCATGACCTAAGCTGAAGTTGGATGCTTAACTGACTGAGCCACCCAGCTGCCCCAGGAGCTCACTGTTTAAATCAGACTCTTTATTTGTTTTAATGCCACCTCTTTTCCTTTGCTGCTGATAAAGCCAGCCCTAACCAAGACTCCAGGAGGAGAGAAGTTACTTGAAACTTCCTTAACAATTCATCTAGTCAGGCCCACAGTCAGTGTTATTTAGATGCTTAACAGTGAAAAAAATACTGTGGAGAAAGACGGACCAAGTGTTCTACACTTGAAAACTTTGTTTTCTTGAGAATTGTGGAATTCGGTCCTAGAAAGAACTTACAGAGCTGCTTCAACCCAGTGGTTTTCCAAGTTCTAAAAATCTTCTGGGGGCATGGTGGGGCAAGAGGAACTCTGATTTACCCCCAAAACACTCTTGAATTTCCCTGTCTGTTAGGCTTGGATTGGGGAAAGGGTTCTGCTTACCGACATAAGCTTCAAGTGTAACCTTCATATTTTACAATGGGATAAACTGAGGTCCATGGGCCTGAAGGAACTTAGAATGGAAATTTTTGGATTGTTTCCCATTTCATCTTTGGCAACGTCCCTGTAATACTTTCAATGCTATTTTTGGATTCATATCCTTATCAGTTATCAGAGATTATTTCCCCTAAGTAAATCTGTCGGACACTATGAGCAAGGGAATAGTGTGCTGCACATTACACTCTGTCTTAGAAGAAAAGTTCCTATCTTCTGTTTGCCTATCTTTATGAAAACAATTCAAACTGCACCTGTTTAAACCCTTCCATAGAAATGTCTGAAAGGTAAACAGTTGGTTTTGGAGCAGCTACAACGTGGCATTGTTTAACATGGCAGCTTATTGATGGTCGTCTTTAATTATGGCCGTGCTGTCAACCCCTGAAGTCCCTGTTCTTTGTTGTAGATCCGATATGACGTTTGAGGTTTTCAAAGCTGCAGAGATGAAAGAATCACCCGTCAAATATTGCTCATTCCACTATGCTTAAGGAGGGAGGAGGGGACATTGCCCATGAGGCATGCAGAGCCTGGGTGAGAACACCAATGCCCTCTCTGCTTTTAATGACAACCTGGAGTGGGGAGCCCCAGTTGACTCTGTTTATGGTGGAGGAGGGCCAAAGCTGGTGGAAACCGAAATGATTTATTCACTAATGGTAAACAAATGTAGGGTATGGTTACTGAGCTTCGCAGCGCTGGTGGAAAAGCTGGCTGTCTTTTGCCCCTAGCAGTTTGCAAATTAAAGATGCAAAGCTCAAAACAGACCCATCAAGCTTTCTGGAACTTCTCCCTAGCTCCTTTTTTTTTTTTTTAAACATTTATTTTTGACAGACACAGAGTGTGAGTGGGGGAGGGACAGAGAGAGACAGAGAGACAGAATCTGAAGCAGGCTCCAGGCTCTGAGCTGTGAGCACAAAGCCGGATGTGTGGCTCGAACTCACTTACCATGAGATCACCACCCAGGTGCCCCACTCCCCAGCTCCTTCTGTATCCTTTGTGTTCAGTCTGCTAGAGCTGTGTGTTCCTGGGTCTTCAAATAGTGCTGCTAATCTGGGCCTTAATGATGGACTTCATCCCATCTCAAACCAAAAGTATTCATTTAGGAGGTTGTTTCCATCTGGATCCTACTGTTGAGGTGAATTGTCACCATCCCTCCTTTATGGCTGTCCCCTCACATCTATAGCTGCCACATCTACTCTCTGGTCCTACAACCGCTTACTTTGTTGAAGAGTTGGCTCTTCAGAATTTAATTTGTAAGCCCCTCTTTTGGGTACCATTTTGAGTAGGGGCTCACTTCCTGCCACCCCTATGTTCTCCCCTCTGAGAAGCAGTATTGCCTAGTGTTGAGGGCATGGCCTCTGGAATGGGGGCCAGAATGTGGCTCTTGGCCTTGCTACTTACTAGTTCTGTAACTTGGACCAATTAACTCCTCTGGGTTTGTTTCCTCATTGTAACATGGTAATAATAATAGTATCTGTGCTGCGGAGTTGTGAAGACTAAATTAATATAAGAGTAAAGCACGTGCTGTAAATATGTGTTACTTATAACAGTGCCCAGTACAAAGCAGGTGCTGCAAATATGTATTGCAAATTTACATGTAACACACATACATTATATAACATGTGCTATACAATGTATAATGTATAATTTATTATAATGCCTTCATCTGATGATAAGCTTTGCTCATCTAGCTATGAAGGGGGTGATCAACAGACCGTTAGTTGATTCACTTATGGACAATCCACCAAATCCAGAATGATGATGAATCCTGTTTCTTTTTGCTGTATTTGTTAAGTGTTTGAACTTCTTCCTTCCCTCTGCTCTGTGAGTGTACTAGCTGACTTTAATACTAGCTCACTAATGGGTGAACATCCACATTACTGGAGGCCAGATTGTGTCCTGGGACACTTGCCATTCTCCACATTCTCTATAGCCAGTGAGTATGGGGCAGGCAACCGTGGGCAGTTTGGCATTGTACTGATGGTGGTGAGGTTTGCAGACACAGAAGAAGACTTGGTCCCTGACTCCAAGAGCTTTCAGTCTAATTGGAGTATCAAAATGAACGCTCGTAAATGTTTAAGAGCAAAAATCAGCTGGATACAGAGATTAGTCAGTGTATCCATTCTCTTATAAATCCATTCCAGGATTGAACTAGAGGAAGGGTAAGAAATACATGGGGGTCGTTGAGGCCAATGCTGAAGACCATGGTTTTAAACAAACTTAGCCATCCCCTTGCCCCAGGAGGGAAGAAGATCTAAGTGGGAATAAGTTGTCCTATCCATAGCAACAAAGGAAGTTAACATTTATCTAGTAGCTACTATGATCAGAGCACTGAACTAATCGTGTATCTATTATCATCTAATCTTCATAGCTACCCCGTGGGAAAGGTGATATTAACTTCTCTCTCTCTCTCTCTTTTTTTAATGGTAAGAGAACTGGGGCTTTGGGATAAAAAGTAACCAGAGGCACCTGGGTGGCTCAGTTGGTTAAGCCTCCCACTCTTGTTTTTTGCTCAGGTCATGGTCTCACGGGTCGTGAGTTCAAGCCTTGTGTTTGTTTCTGCACCAATGGTGCAGATCCTGCTTGGGGTTCTCTCTCTGTTCCTACCCCGCTTGTGCTCTCTCTGTCTCTGTCTCAATAAATAAACATTAAAAAAAAAGGCAACATACAAAGCGTTATAGCTGTTGAATTTGCAACGTTGGGAAATTTTAACCTAGGTCAGCATGCCTCTAAAACCTGGTGCTCTTTCCACATCTGTAAGAAAAGGACACAAGCTACTGTTTTTCTTGGTTCCCTTTTGGATAAATTAAGCTGGAAAACATTCACATTCAGCCCCTTTCTCCCTCTGTTCTACCCCGGTAAAAGCAAGAGCTAACTCCTACTGGCTACCACATTCTCCTCTGAGACCAGTCGAGAAAACAGCGATGTTATCAGCGAAAGCCTCATGACACTACCCAGGGGAAACAGGAAACCTCCCAAACACCCATGTCCAGGCCAAGCAAAGCTTTGGGAGAAATTCCTGGGACATTCTGCAAGAGCAGCCTAAAAGGGCTTTTGAGCAAAAACGGAACCTAAATGAAAACACTGTGTGTTAGCCCTAAGCCCATAAATAGTGTTTGGACTGCAGAGCAAGGGCACGAGGTTTGCAGTAGTAGCCAAGCTGGACTGGTTGTGACACATTAACCCTGAGATCTCAGTGGTTTGACCCCGAGAAGTTTTATATTCTCACCTTCTGTGCAGAGTGAGGGTTAGTGTCGGGGGAGCTCTGCTCATTCATGGTCATTCAAGGTTCTAGTTCTGACGTTTGGTGACTGCCCCACCTGGATCGTGAGGCCACCAAGGTGGCATGGGAGGAGCAGTGGGTTGAAGAGTGATCCTCTCAAGTATATTTCCACCTGGAACCTTAATGTGATCTTGTCTGGAAATAGCATTTCTCCAGTTATAATTACTTATGGACCTTGGGTTGGGGTCTAAATCATACTGGATTTAGAGTGAGAGCTAAGTCCCTGAACTGGTATCTTTATAAAAGAAAGAAGAATGAGATTTGGACACAGAAGAAGACCTGGTAGAGACAGAGGCAGAGTTTGGGGTGATGCAGCCATATCCTTGGACCTCAGGAGTTACTAAGAGCTGGAAGAGGCATGGAAAGAGGCTGTTGGCTAGACCCTTGGTAGAAGGTGGCCTTACACGTTGATTTTGGATTTCTGGTATATTCATCAAAGCGAGAGAATAAATTCCTGTTGTTTTAAACCACCAAATTTGTAGTAATTGTAGTAATTGTTATCATCCCTTGTGAAGCTAATATACAAGGTCTACACTAGCATGTTTTTAAAGACCAGGCCTAGGAGTGGCTTGCATCTGTTTTTTCATGTATTGACCAGAATCTGAACTAACTGTAAGGGAGGTTGTCAAATGTCTGTGTGCCCAGAAAGAGGACAAGGAAACAAGATTTGGTGAATGTATAACATCACCTTTGCCACAGTTATACTGGGAGTGCACACGGGGAACAAAGGACAAGAATAGATTAGAGACCTACCCACTCATATAGACGGTTGCAGGAGTCAGACAGTTCACACACAGGGTCACTGGAAGTCAAAGCAGGACAGCAATAGGCTGGCATCAGGAAAGGAAGACAGAAAGCCAGAGGACACAGCTCTGAACACATATATTGGCAATCCATAGTCACACCACAGTTCATAGGAATGAATCAGTAGAGTCAGGTAGAAAAGCAGGGATCCACACCAGCCAATTGGGTATGAAGGGTAGGTTCTGAAGCCACAGGTCCTGGTGCTGGGTGGTAGGGGGGTGGGGTGGTGGCTCATAGTCCCTAGTTAATCAGATACTCAGATATTGCTTGAAAGCAGTCAGCACATCTAGCTCCCCTCCCAGAGGGAATGTCAGGATAGTCTTTTTCATCTCTGTCTCCAGTTTCTTGCAGAGTAAGTGACCAGTGAGTGTTTGTGTGTCTGGTCTTTGATCAGGGTCATGTTTCTAAAACATGGACCAGATCACAGCAGTTTCAAGCTCCAACTCCCCATTGTTTAAAGGAGTAAGTCTGAAATCTATAGATGTCTTGAACTTCCCCTTGTCCTTGCCAGAGCATGTGACCTCTCCCTAGCCTCCATGCCTTTGTACCTGCCCTTCTCTTGCCATGAATGGCTTTCTTTTTCCTTTTCTGCCTGGTGAGGACTTGCTCCCCTTCGTGGCCCAGTTCTCATATCCTGCAGGTGAAATCTTCCCTGACTCCCTAGGTAGTCACACCCTCCCTTGTTGGCATCCTCAGCATCCTTTGTACTTAATTTATATCGTACAGCAATACTGAAATCATTTCTTTGTCTGTTTGCCCCATTCCACTGAATTTTGCATTTTTCATTCACCTCCCTGTCCCAATGTCTGGCTCCTAATAACCTCCAATAAATTTTTATTATGGAAGAAACATCAGTTCTACCTGGTACTTCTTCCAGACAGCTGCAGAAGCAACCACTAAGAGTTCTATGGAATGGGGATGATACTATGATTATTGATTAATTAACTGATTATGATTTATTATTTGCCATGAGAAATATAGATGGGAGAAATAAATAAGGAAAAAGATAAAAAAGGGCTGGAGTATCCCATTTTGGGAGAACAACAGTAGCAGCAGCCAACATTTCTGTATTGATTTAAAATAATCAAGTATTTTAACATTCACAGTATCTTATTTGTTCTCATTGTAACACAATAAGGGAAGTAGGACTATTATGACTGGTCTCATTTAAAGCTGAAGAAATTGAGATTCAACATGTAACTTAAGGCTTATGCAGTTGTACGGATACTAAGTGTCTGCATTAGGAGTCAAAGCTTAGTCTTGTAACTGTTAAGTCTTGGGTTATGGAGTAGTCTTGAAAACAAACAAGTGAGTAAAGATGAGAAGAAAGGGGGAGAAAATTAGTTTAGGTAAGTGGCTTTGTTAAATGAATATTTTTTAATATCCACGAATAATTGTGCAATGTGGTCAGTACCATCCCACCATGTGGATGGGAGAACAGAGGATGGGGGAGGGAAATTGACTTGCTCCAGATCTCTCAGCTAATAGGCAGCAGAGAGGGGATTCAGGCCCAGGTTTTCTCTCTCTCTCTGAAGCCCCTATCTCTGTCTCTCTGTCTCTGTCTCTGTTTCTCTCTCTCTCTCTGTCTCTACTCTGCTGCTTGGGTCACCTGTTGGGCCCTGGGATGACTGAGGGGAAGGTTCTGCCCATGCCCCAGCTGTCCTCCCACCAACTCTCCCACTGTGGGAATTTGTTGGAGGATCAGAGCTACAGTTATTTTGACAGTCTGTTCCTTGTGAGACCCACACGTTGCATCTCGGCACCATCTACAAGGAGGTATTTTGTTCCCCGAAATGATGCATCTTGAGGCTTTGTGATGGCTCGAGTCACAAATAGCTTACCTTAATCCATAATTTTCCCACTTCTCTTTAAGGTAATGTTTTTCATTTAAGAAATAAAAATAAGCCGAATAATCCTGCTGTGAGAATATGTCTGCATTCTATGTATATGTGTGGTGCTGACCAAGGTGGAAATATACCTTATAATGGATTCGAAAAATTACCTTTTCTTTTTAAAGCTCAATTTCTGTCTCTCTTGGTCACTTGGTTTCTATCTGCCATTCCCTGCCTCTTTAATTTTTACTCTTCTTTCTCCTTAGCAGATGGGATAAAATTGTTCCTGTTTTTTTTTTTTTTTTTTTTTTTTTTTTTGTAGGTGATTTTTCAGATGCTTCTTCCACTTTGTATTTAGTCACTTAAGGTCCTGTGAGGACGAAAGAAGGCCAGTGCTTTGCGTGTGAGGTCTGCTGGGCTCCTGCAGCTCAGGATGGAGAGACAGGGGGATGTTTCATCCTAGGGCCTGAAACTGCAGGCTTATGAGCTCTTTTTTTTTTTTTTTTTTTTCTCTCAGTCTACCCTTCCTGTGCAGTTCCAAGTAGGGTCAAGGTAACACAAGGGTACTTTTAAGAAGAGAACTGGGGCAAAACTACAAACAGATGTTCTTTGATAAGTAGTGAGGGAAGAGGGTCCGGCTGAGAGGCCCGTTGCTTTCACTCATGGAGAACATTCAGCCAAGCGCCTGCGTTTCAGTTTTATTCTTTGCTCCCCTTTGGCCCGGGAGCCACGGCATACCTGCTGTTGCTCTCCAGCCTCTTGCTAACAGTGGCATCTGCTCAGTGTAGCCATCAAGAATTTGAATGTCAATATCTTTGCCTTGAAATGAATGGAAAAGTATTTGTCACTCAGCGGCAATCATTCTTCAAATAAAAGGTTAGCCAGACAGGGCCCTTAATCAAAGAGTCGGTCTTTTCTGTCAGCAGTGCCTTTTAAATAGCAATGATGAAGGCTGGCTGTCAGGGTAGGACTTGATGAGCGAGATGATTGATCTGCATAAATCATTTTCTTTTAACATTGTCAGTGAAGAGTAAATTGGTGGGACATTTTGGTATTAGTTGTGTTGAAATTAATATGCAATATCCTAGGTATGTCCTCCTTCACGCTGTCCTCATAAAAGAAGGTAGAAATTAAAAAGGGGCTTTTAGGCGTGCATTGTCCTAACAAGAAAGTTGCAGCATCCTTACTGCTGTGGTCATCATCTTGCATGCTAAATTCGGAAGTTGAGTGTGTAGCACATTTTACAAGCTCCAAAAGGAATCTAGTTAATTTGGGAATTAGCTAGAGTCAGTAGCATTTAACAACCAGTAAATCTGTAAAGACTCACTGCTCAGGGGGGGGGGGGGGGGGGTGGAAATCTAAGAATGGTTTTTGTTTTTAAAGGATAGAGCATCTACTGCCCAGCATGCTGTCACAGAAATAGCCTCAGTTTCAGATCAGGTTTTGGCTTAAATCCCCATGCCTTTACTCTTAGGTGAGTCTCCTTGACCATGAGACTTAATCTTTCTGAGCCTTTTTTTTTTTTTGTCTTTAAAAAGGAGAGTCCATTCATTACATAGGAGGGTTCACTTTTTGGTATTAAAGAGAATAATGTGGGTGAAAGCACCAAACATACTATGTGGCACACGGAGAGGAAGCACTCAGTAAATGTTAATCTCTTTTTTTTTTCTTCTAGTTGAACAAAACACTCAAAACCTAGAACCCTGGCTATAATGTCAATACCAAGGACATACCCTTGGTATGAAACAAACATGTTTCAAGGGGCAGAAGGAATGCCTGATTGCTGCATACTGGGAATTAGGGAAGGAGGTGGAAGGAATGGGGGAGAAATGTGGTCAAGAGTGCTGAGAATTCTTTTTCTTACTATTATTCTCTGGCTTGTATGTCTGAATTCATATAATTCAACTTTGGAGTAGATGAGTAAAACCTATCCAATATCCTGCTGAGATTAAAAAGCAAGGCTGATAGAGCCAGATTGCTGGGTTCCGATCCCAGGTCTTTCATGTAATTGCTGTGTGACTGCAGGCAGGATAGTGATTGTCTCCCTAAGTCTCAGTTGCCTCACTTCTAAAATGTGGACAGTCATAGTACCTATTGCACAGTGTTAGGATGATTTATTTACTGTAATTAAAAAATATGTAGAAGAGTACATGGTTTGCACCTGTTAACTATGGTTACTTATATGCGTAAATGGTTGGTTGAGAAAGGTAGATCCTGCTGAAATTCAAGTGGGTCAAAAGTATCAAAGGAGGAAACATATTTAGATGTACAAGTCCATGATAATGGTATACTGGGATGAAATGCTTGCTTCATTTTGGAGGAATGGGGAGCCGGGATGATTATAGAAACATCCCTATTGTGTAGCTGGACTGTAGGTGTTGTGGTACTTACTGACCAATAGTCTTGCTCTGTGCTACCCTTTCCTCACTGTAGGAATGAAATCTGATTGAGATGGTCTTATGGACAGAACTAACACAGAAGAGGATTTTTTTTTCTTGGCTTAATTAAAAAAATATTGATTAACTATCTAACTTGTTGAGAAATAGGTTTTGTAGGGTCTTGTGGTAAAGAGTCTTTACTTGCTGTATTGAA
Organism: Panthera onca; assembly: GCF_046562875.1. NCBI lineage: Eukaryota > Metazoa > Chordata > Mammalia > Carnivora > Felidae > Panthera > Panthera onca. The sequence goes on along the minus strand of NC_138349.1, from coordinate 51,660,760 downwards.
TGCAAAGGTTAAAGGAATACTGTCTGCTTAACCAGGTTCTCCAGGTGCATTCTATAATGGTAAAAATCCACATCGGTTTCCTAGTGGGCAGAAAGCATGGGAATGTGGGAGCCTCTGTGACATGTGTAGTGCGCACCCAAATAAATTAGCAGGTATTGCCAGAAGAGTATCTCAGTTGCTTGGACATTTGAGTTATTTCTATTCCTGGAGATGTGCATTTTTTCCCCCCTCAGGTATAGTTTTTCCTGACATGACTAAGTTGTATTTGGGCTTTGTGTTCCTTTCTTTTCCTATCATCTCAATTTATTTCATTTTGAGCTTTTGGTCTCTTTCTGTACAATGAGAGAAGTTGCTACTAGAGGATTCAGAGATCTGTTCATTAGTGACACTGTGGAAGTACACCAAGGGGACTGGAGGCAGCAAAGGTCTTCCCATTCTTGGCTGGGCCAAGAATGGAGGATTGACGTCTCTCTAGGTTCAACTCCTTGATAACGTTACATTAAGCATTGAGCATGGTCACTGTGTTGCCATTAGGAAGATACTGTGAATTTATTCTGTATCTCCTCCAGGGGCACAATGGCTACATTGAAAATTTCTGGAAAACATTCTCTGCTACTCTGACTTGCAGTGCTGATGGACTGCAGAAGCGGTGAAATTGTCCTATTCAACTCCTTCCTAATTCTGCCCTTATTAGACAAAGCATAGCCTATGTTTTCTAACTGGCTACTTAATGGGAATTGGCCATATTGGGTATGATATTCTGCTCAAGATTAATGTCATGTAATGAAGATCTGAAACAAGGTGTTTAAGGGCCCCTCTAATGTTTCATTTATAGCAGTCTATCAAAACGATAGATATTTAGCCTTCTTTATTGGATATGAAACATTAATTTAAAGCCAGTGCTGCTTTCTGTTTTAAATACCAATATCCATTACATGTTTCTCGCTATAAGCATCTTTGACCCCTGGCCTCCGCTTCATCAACCATTGTGAAAAAATCTGCCACCACCTCCCAGGGGACACATGTCATACACTTAACCTTAGGTTATGATTCTCTGGCACCTTAGACAACTGATCAACCCTGGTCCTGACCCTGCTTGGACCTTTGCAGACAAGGAGCAGGATCCATGAATAAATATGTACTGGGCATGCACTATGTATACATAGGTACAGTGGACATTGGGAGGGTTGGGACATTGATGGGCACTAAGGGGACTCAACTTCGTTGTTAGTAAAATGCTGGAAAAGAGATATCTTAGCACATGGGGCAGCCTTATTACTCTTGAGTTGGTTATTACCTTTTTTTTTTTTTTTTTTTCCTGTTATGAGCTGATGAGGCCTAGAAATATCTGGGTGACTGTTTATAATGTTTTCCTATTTTTGATGGTACGAAAATGTGGATTTTTACCAATTCCAGTGCATAGGAGTCATCAATTGCTTAGCCTCCAGGAGCTCCCTCTTGCCCAAGAGCCCTTAGTTTCATGTTCAGGGCTCTTGGACAAGTGCTCACGCACCTCATTAGTACACATTTAATTAACATTTTCTGAATTTATGAATGAGAGAATGCATAGTTGCCACTTTTCTCCTTATCCCTGAATGCCTTTCCTCCTCCCCACTTCTGTTTACTCCTCTTATTATTCATTGGAAGTATATTTGTTTAGCACTCATTGTTAGCCATTTTCTGGTATGCAATACCTTCTTTCTAATTGTTTTCTTGCTGAAATGATAACCTTTAGAGCCTGGCTGCAGACCTATACCTTCTTGACCCGTATTCTCTGTGTGACATTTCCATTCCCCTTTGCTTTTTCTTCTCTGAATTCTTAACCAGTAATGTCTGTATATGCGTCCAATGCTTGAACATAGATAGAGGTTCCCTGATATTTTTATCTGTGTATATCTCACATCTGATTTTTCTTTTAGATTGTGGTGTATTCAGTAGGGACCTACGCTTAGTACCTCTTCCATGGCACACACCCTGCTTTTGGGCACACAGGATGTGTGTAGAGCCTAGTGACTTGATGTGGTCTACAAAGATGCATCCTAAGTGAACTTGGCAGGGGCCCCTGGGTGGCTCAGTCGATTGGGCGTCTGACTTTGGCTCAGGTCATGATCTCACAGTTTGTGAGTTTGAGCCCCGCATTGGGCTCTGTGCTGACAGCTCGGAGCCTGGAGCCTGCTTCCAGTTCTGTGTCTCCCACTCTCTCTGCCCCTTCCCTGCTCATGCTCTGTCTCTCAATAAAAAATAAAAGTTAAAAAAAAATAAGTGAACTTGGCAGTTATTCAGTGTAAGACAAGGCAGAGAAATGTGTCACTATCAGTGTAACCTCTGTGACCACCTGAGGAATGTGACCATGAAGACCTTACTAGATTCATTTGTGCTCTCCCAAGAAGTTTCCTAACCACCAGATTGCTGTCTATAGCCCTCTCTGTGACAGTACCTGTGACGAGCCCAGAGACTCGAGTGGCTCCCATGTTTTGGTGCTCCATTCCATATTTGGTTTGATAGGCTGTCTTGTATGTCCTTGTCCCAGTCTGTGGCGTCCCCTTAAGCGGGACACCTTAACTGTGGAGCCCCAGCTGTGAGTCTTGCTGCTTTCACTCTCCATTGGGCAGGCTTCATGGGAGTTTCCTGGACTGGAGACATGAGCCTGGCAGTACATCCTGTGCTTTCCCCATCACCTGTTGTGTGTTTCCCCCAAGGCTTATCTCAGGAGGCCTTTGAATCTTATTTGGCCAGAAATCCTTCTTGGCAGTTTGTGAACTTGGTTGGACTCCAGTCTATCTTTTTCATTTCCAGGACATGCCCACATTGTTGATTTGTGTGCCAGGACTGTGATTTCCCTTGGTCTCCTTTTTTTTTCCCCCACTGTGATCCCTGGATACTGTTGTAAGAATTGGCAACTTGGAAATATTTATTAAGGGCCCAACCACTTGACTCATTAAAACTTTTTGACTTTCTTTTTTAATTTGAAAATAATACTGGAATAAAACATTTTTATTACAAAATATACAAGTAATAGAGATAGGAAAGCAAAGTCTGAAGCTTTCTGTATTAGTTGGGTAGCATGTAACAGAAAATTGAAACAACAGTGGCTTAAAATAAGAGTTTTCTTTCCTTTCCAATGAGAGGTAGGTGGGCCACAGCCCTCAGGTTAGCTTCACAATGTCAACAGGGATAAGTTTTCTCCTTTCTGTACCTTCTGTCTCGTTGCAGCACCATCATTTTCTAAGTTGCTTCCTAGCCCAAAGTAGCTGTTGGAGTTCCAGTCCTATCATCCAGATTTACAGCAGGAAGGAAGAAGAGGGGGGAGGGCACAGGCTTGCTGTCTGTCCCACTTTAAAGGAGGGACAAATTTGTGTATATCTTACTGCTCACTGGTAGCCAATCATAGGCCAAAACCAGCTCATCCTTGGTCATGAGAACCAGTTGTTAGATTCTCAGGGATTTTCTGTGAGCCAGTTAACCTCAACTTGGTAGCTTGAAGTTGGCCACAGGGGAAGAATTTAAACGATAGAAATTGGTAACTGTGAGTTAATATTTACCAGCAAGCAACCATCCCTGATGAAGGGCCGGATGGGGAAAGCAATACTTAATCTGGGTGAATTGTCACCCAGAATAAAAACAGAGTTTTGTTGCAAAGGGAGAATAATGCGTAAGCAAATCCCTTTTTGCCACATTCCCCCTACTTTGTATGGATTTCCCCTTTTCCATAGCATGGGTCTACTTCCCTCATTTAGGCCATTTATTCTTTTCTGCTTTTCAAATTCTGCAACAGTAAACATCTTCTTACATATATATTTCTGCATCTAAGCTAGTGTTTGTGGGCAACAGTTTGTTTGAAGTGGATTTCATGGGTCAAAGGATGTGCCCACCGCTTACCACTTTACAAAGAGCACTCACCAGATGGAGGTCTCTTTTCTCCTAATACAGTGTAGTGGAAAAGAATATGGATTTTGGAACCGGACATACAGGGTGTGAACACTCAACATTTCCTAGCTGTATGTGACTTGGCCAAGTTACTTAACCTTTGTAGGCCTCCATTTTTCCCCTGTAAAATGGGGGGGATACTGTTTGCCTCTGTAGGGGTTCTGTGACAGTGAAATGAGACCGTCACTACAAAACACTTACAGAAGAGCCTGACAAGTTACTAACCCACAATTAATTGCAACTGGTGGCTTCTGCACATCATAGAGAAGTGAGCTCATACAAATGCACAACATAGAGAAAGAAGGATAAAAACATGAAACCAAGCCTTGAATGTTAAAGCTAGGGCCTTTCTGAGTAGTAGAGGTGAGTATCAGATAGGAAAGGAGTGGCTGTTTGATACATAGATTGGAAATTATTCCACTGACCCAAGGGGCAGGTATAGGCTATTTGGTTAGAAAAGCCTCAGAGTAAATCAAGCAGGTCTCCAATTCATAAGTGCATATTATAAATATATTTAAAATTATTTTTATGACTATTCAGTTTTACATTTCTTTAGCACATGAGATGCTTGAGTTGTGAAAGTTGACAAAAATCAACATAAATGTTCTTTTTCTCCCCCAACTGTATTGAACATTGCACAGATGTGTAGTTAAGTATTTATTATGAACATGCAAATATTGATGTCCCTAAGGCCCATTCTTTGATTTTCAAACTGCTGCTGCTATATTTGGAATTGTTGATTAATACAGGTCTTTGCTCTGACACACAGCATGTCTGACTTCAGGACCACTGAGAGAAGTAGTAAGAAAGGGGAAGCCAAAGCTTGAGACTCAGAAGGCTGGACAGTATTTCAGGATGGGAGAGTTGCTTTGGGAAAATGGCAGCAGGCAACCAAATCTATAAGATAGTTAATGATGTGCCTAGCACAGAGCTTTGCACATGGTACGTTTTCAGTAAATCTTTGCTCATTAAAAGAAAATTATGTGGAAAATAACCATAATGAAATAATTCTTTCACGCTAGACCCAACATTTCTCATTCTTGGCACTATTTTGGGCTGGATAATTCTTGTTGTGGGAGCTGTCCTGTGTGTTGTAGGGTGGTCAACATCTCTAGTCTCTGCCCTCTAGGTGCCAATAGTGGGGCCCTCCCCAGGTTGTGATCACAAAAAATGTCTCCAGATATTGCTAAATGTCTCCTGTGGGGGCAGGATGCACATTGCCTCTGGTGAGAACCACTGGGCTAGAAGAAAAGAGCTAATATATATTAAATAATACACATGTGCCACATGTTTAACTCATTTAATCCTTGCAACAATTATGAGTTGCAGGTGTTGCTGAAATCATTTTTGCAGAAAGGAGAGGTGGAAAGAGGTTAAAAACATGGCCCAAGGTTGGATGGACATTGCAAACGTGATGTTCTTTTGCCTGTATTCCTCTCCCTGCTAATACAGGTAGATGAACACATCAAGTACTGTGAGGGCTCATACTGTTTCTCTTCTTGGCACTAAAGGCTCAGACTTGGCTTTCTTATAAAAACACAAATGCACTGTTTTTAAAGAGTCATGGACTACTTATATTTGAGTCATTGATTTGATTGGGTTTATGTTTTGCAGAGTATGAACTGGGCTGGTCCCCAGTGGAGGATCACAGATAAACAAAGGGGTATGTAGTCATTTTAGCTTTCTTAGGGCTGAAGGTCTCCAGAGAGAACTCAAAGTCCAAGGGGAGCTTGTTTTGGAAGGCACCTACCCAAGAACTGTGACATTGTCTGTGGGGAAGGGGGCTTCTGCTGCTCTGGTTTTTGGGGATGTTTAGTGAACCAAATGGGTTTCCTTTTGGTGGCCATCTGTCTGCCTTTATGATTTTATTGTAGTTTATTTAGATTTTAAACCTTGGTCCTAGCAAAAGGGGTTTAGTTTTGAGCTGTTGATGCTGATTCTGTGGGGTGCAATATAAGGCAAGAGCCTTTCACTTTCTACCACTTGGTGAGGCAGTGGTCCAGAGAAGAGAATTTGGGGGTATTGTTAGAATTACTAGCAGTAAAAATGATGACTTCCTGTAGCTACATGTGAACAGTGCACTACATTGCTTTCTTAATGGAGCTGGGGCATGTTGGGAGGGGGTCAGGAAATGAATAAAATTATTGTTAATTCCACCCCCGTTTATACCATCAAGAGAAAATAAACCAATAAAAGAACTAAATGTTGGCAATCCATAAAATTCCATAAGTGGTAATAAAGAAAAACTGAAACTATATTGATATACAACCAAACAAGGTAATTATCATTATTTTTTAATAAAGCCATTTATCATCAATAAATACCAACGGGAATAGGAAAAATTACAAGCACAACAATGCCATCTTCCATAATTATAGCTATTAACAATTTAAAGCATAATTATGTGAGGAAGAAAAACTTTTAGGGAAGCTTTGTGCTGTTTTCTGCTCAGAGAAGTCAAATTCTCACATTTCCAAATAGTCAGGATTCTGTAAACATTCCTGAATGCTTGTCCCAACTTAGAGTAGCTCATTTTCTGATGATCTTTAATTTGGGTCCTTCCTACCTCTCCATTTCAGAGTTGGCCAGCAGCCCTGGAGGAAGGGCTGGGATCCAGGAAAAGGCATATATGGTAATTATCTATCCACTTCCTAAATGTCACTAGTCAAGAGAACTTTATTTAGCAGAAAGGTTGGGTCGGCGAATCAGAGGTCTCGTTTATTTCATCTGAGCAAACCCTGATAAAGCAGCTACTATTGCCTAAATATCTATAATCCAGGCCCTGGGGGTACAGAGAGGAATTAAATGCTGTTTCTTGTTTTGCTTTGTTTTGTTTTTGCCACTGTGCACCTTACACTCTCAAAGAGAGACTGCTTATCTGCTCTCAGTGTTGAGAGGCCAGGGTAGCAGAGTGGTTAAGAATATACCTTGGGACCTATGAGCCATATTCTAGCTCTGCCACTTACCACCTGTGGCACCTTGTGCAGATTAATTAACATCCTTATGCCTTAGTATCCATATCTGTGAAATAGAGAGGATACTAGTACCCACCTATAGGATATGAGGACTAAATGAATTGATACATAAAAAGGGCCTGGCACCTGGTGAGTACCAGGTAAGTTAGCTGTCACTTAACCCTGTGGGGTATGTCCTATGATTAGGTACTTTGGGTCTGGTGCAGTAGCAGCAGTTTGGGTAGTTGGGTACATTGGGTCTGATGCAGTAATAATGTAGTTCTCTCTGACTGGTGGTCAAGGAAAGTGCTGTGGACTAGATAATAACTGTGTTGAATGTTAAAGGGTGAGAGAAATAGGAATGGGTATCCTACACAATGGAAACCACAGAAGCAAAAGTATGAATCCAGAAACTTGGATGCTACGGTATACCTGGGCACAAATAAACTGTATTCCAGCACGACAAAATTGAACTGGTGGCAGACAAGATGTGAGGCAGTAGGGTCTCTGATGTGGCAGAGTCTGGGTCATAGAGTCTTGACTTTTTCTTATGACACGGACCCTGTATTGAAAGATATTAAACATGAAGGTGATGGTTAGATTTGCAGTTTAGATCCATCTTGAGGGTAGAAGGCTGTGCTGGGGTGCTCTAACCAGTGGGATGGGAGCCAAAGGGAATGGTCAGGGTCACTTTTGGCATTTTTATGATTAGGATTTGTACCCAGTAGGGCAGTATTTCAGCAAGGTTATGCATGTTTGTTGGAAATAAACATCTGGATTGATTGATTCTCAGTTTAATTGTGGTAGTCATTAGTGCTCTTTGGCAAGCATCCCAGTTCTCCTCCACTTCCAGGCACATGTATAAACAAATGATAGGATTGTATTTTCTGGTCCCTTTGTGTGAATGTGGTCATGTGAATGATTCTGGTGCAGGAGTTGTAAGGAAAAGTGATGTGTTACTTTGGAACCAGATCATTTTATTGCTAGTGTAAGATCCTTCAGACTCGCTCATTTCCCTTATTAGAGTGACCAGCATCATTCCAGGTAGAGTCTGTTTCATCAGCCAGGTCCCACAACGAAGATGCAATAGAGCAGAACTCCCAGCTGACTCCTGATTCACATGGAGTATGAGTGAGAAAAACCTTGATGGTTGGGACGCCTGGGTGGCTCAGTCGGTTGGGCATCCGACTTCAGCTCAAGTCATGATCTCATGGTTCGTGGGTTCGAGACACGCATTGGGCTCTGTGCTGATAGCTCGGAGCCTGGAGCCTGTTTCGGATTCTGTGTCTCCCTCTCTCTCTGCACCTCTCCCACTCAAGCTCTGTCTCCTTCTGTCTCAAAAATAAAAATAAACATTAAAAAAAGAAGAAAGAAAAAACAAAAGAAAGAAAAACCTTGGTTTAAAGCGGGGGGTCAAAAAAGCAAACTTTGTAAAGAGCCAGCTAGAATATATTTTAGGCTTTTCCTTTGCAAGCCATACAGACTGTGTCAAAACTGAAATCTGTTAGATACAGAAAATATGTGAACAAGTGGGGATGGTTGTATTCCAATAAAGTTTTATTTACAAAAAATAGGCTGCAGGCTACTCCTACTTCAGGCCAGTGGCCTAACTCCTACTTAAGGCATTAATAGTTGGGGGCTGTTTGTTACTACAGCTTAATTGAACTAATCCCAACTAGTAATCTAGTTAGCTTTTCTTATTTTTTTTTTCTAAGTAAATTTTATTTTATTATTTTATTTTTGCTTTTCTTTTTCAGTTCAGAAAAAAATTGGGTGAAATGAAATGCACAAATCTTAGGTGTACTTTTCAGTGATTTTAATAAATGTGTACACTGTTTAACCACACCCTAATCAAGATACAGAACATTTCTATCATTCCAGAAACTTACCTTTTGCTCCTTTACAGATTAATCCATATACCCTTGATAGGCAACCACTGTCTTGTCTGTGGACTTCATATAAATGAGATCATGTAGTATGTACTCTTTTGGGTCTGTGTTTTTCAATATAATGTTTCTGAGTTTTACCCATATTGCACATATCAAAAGTCTGTTTCATTATATGAATATATAATACTTTTTTTTTTTAATTTTCTTTTGAATGTTTATTTTTGAGAGAGAGACAGAGCGAGTGGAGGAGAGGCAGAGAGAGAGGCAGACACAGAATCCAAAGCAGGGTCCAGGCTCTGAGCTGTCAGCACAGAGCCCGATGTGGGGCTTGAACTCATGAGCTGTGAGATCATTACCTGAGCTGAAGTCAGATTCTTAACCAACTGAGCCACTCAAGTGCCCCATGATACTTTTCCTATTGGTGGCTTATAGTTTTTGGTTGTTAATAAAAATTATTATAAATATAATTTCTTTAATAAGTGTAAGGCTATTGAGATTTTCTATTTCTTCTTGTGTCATTTTCATTAAGCTGGATTTTTTCAAGGACTTGGTCTATTTCATCTAACTTGTTGCTTTTTTTGGCATAGAGTTATTCATAATATTCTCTTATCCTTTTAATGTTTGTAGATTTTTTAGTGATAGCCCTTTTTCATTTCTGAATTGTTTTTTCTTTTATTCTTCATCAGTCTTTCTGGTAGTTTATGAATTTTTTAGCAGCTTTCTTGAATTGTAATTTGCATTCCATAAAAATTACCCATTTTAAATGTATATTTCAGTGATTTTTAGTAATAGTGCATTAATACCCCATCACCACAATACAGTATTGGAACTGGAAAGCTTTTGTTACCTTTTTAAAAAATCCCTCATACTCATTTTTAGTCACTCCCTGTTCCCACCTCCTGCTCTAATACCGATAAACTAGTTTCTGTCTCTGTTGATGTGCTTTTTCTAGATATTTCATACGAATGGGATCATATAATATGTGGTCTTTTGTATCTGGCTTCTTTCATTTAGAATAATATTTTTAAGATTCATCCATGTGTGGCCTGGATAAGTACTCTCCTCTTTTTATTGCTCAGTAGTGTTTCATTGCATGGATATAGACCGTTTAGTTTTGATGGACTTTTGGGTTGTTGCCAGTTTGGGGCCATTGTGAGTAATGGTGCTATAAATACTTACGTACAAGTGTTTGTGTGGACATATGCTTTAATTCACTTGAGTGGTAGATACCAGGAGTAGAATTGCTGGGTTGTATGATAAATTTATGTTTAACTTTTTAAGAAACTGCCAGACTGTTTTCTAAAATGGTTGCACATTTGCTATTGCCAGTGTCAGAGTGTGAGAATTGCAATTTCTCCCCATCCTTCCAACTTTTGTTAATGTCTATCTTTTTGATTTTAGCTATTTTACTGAAGGGGATTGTGTTTCTCATTGTAGTTTTATTTTGCATTTCCCCAATGGCTAATGTTGTAGAGAAGTTTTTTATGTGCTTATTGGCCATTTGTATATCTTTTTTGGAGAAATAGTCTTTCAGATCCTTTGCCCATTTATAAATTGGGTTGTCTTTTTATTATTGAGTTGTACATCTTCCTTATATATCGTGGGCACAATTTTTATATCAAGTATACATAATTTTCAAATAATAGTCTCTTATTAAGTTTTGCTGTTACTGATATTGCTTTTGGTGTCATATATAAGAAATCTTTGCTTAGCCCAAAGTCATGAAGGTTTCTTGTGGGTTTATAAATTAATGTTTTAAAAGAACTAGCTTTTTGGATTTCTTTTCTGTTTCGTTAACCTGATTTTTAATTTTATTGGCTTCTGCTAAAACTATAAATATTCCTAAGCACCACATTACCTACATTGATTATATTATGCTATATTGTATATTAATACGCCATTCAAAATATTTTTGAGTTTTCCTTGTAATTTTTTCTTTCATCCATATTTTAGAAGAGAGTTGTTTACTTTTCACATATTTTAGATTTTCCAGATATCTTATTTTTATTGAATTCCAGCTTAATTATGTTGTTTCCAGAGAGTAATTTATTGAGATAATTTTATGGCAAAGCATATGGTGTATCTTTATGAATATACTTTGTGTACCTGAAAATTATGTGTAGTCTACAGTTATTTAGTGTTACATAAATATTGATTAGACCATTTGTTTACTGTGTTCAAATCTATATTCTTACCAGATTTTGTTTTGTCAGGTGGTTCCATCAGTTACTGAGAGAGGAATGTTAATTTTGTAACCATGATTGTGGGTATGCCAGTTTCTTCTTTTAGATGTGTCTAGTTTTTGTGTCATTTTGAAGCTTTGTATTTAAGTGCACACACATTTATGATCTTTGTGTCCTCCTGATGATCTGACCTTTTAATCATTATGAAACATCTCTCTTTGTATTTCTAAAGATATTGTTATGAAGCTTACTTCATCTGATACTAGTGTAGCCATACTACCTTTTTTTATGCTTACATTTTCCAGAGTATATATTTTTCCAACCTTTTATTCTAAACCTATTGTGTATTTGTATTGTAAATGCATTCTTGTGGAAAGCATTCAGTTGAGCCTTGATGTTTTATTCATCTTTTCCTTTTAATCATAGTATTTGGCCACTTGCATTTCAAATAATTATTCATAAATTTGGGTTTATGTCAACCATTTTGTAAATTTTTTTGTTTCATCTGCTTTTACATCTTTTGTCCTTTTATTGTCCTTTTTTAAAAAAGACAAATGGGATACTTTTTAGTATTATATTTTAATTCCTCTTAAAGTTTTTTAACTATTCTTTGTGTTTCCTCTAGAAATTAAAATTTGCACTTTCAATTTTGCTTAATTTTCCTATGGTCTACTCCGAGTTAACATCGTATAACTTCAAATAAATGTAAAAACTTTGAAACACTTTAATTTCATTCCCCTCATTTTTTTTTTTTTGGTGCCATTTTGTCAAACATTTTTCATCTATATAATGAATTCTATGATACATTATTGTCATTTTTGTATTAAACTTTGAGCTTACATTCAAAGAGATTAAGACAAAAATAATTTTGATACAAATTTAAATGTAAATATTTACCACTTCAGATTCTCTGCATTCTTCCTGTAGATGCAAGTTTCCATCTGGTAACACTTCGGTTAAGTATTAATAGAAGCATGATTTAGTGTAGTAAAGGTCAGCTGGTGATGAATTCTCTGTTGATTTGTAAAAATCTTTTATTTAGTCTTCATTTCTGAAGGATGGTTTTGTGGCCTGGATTATTTATTTTTTTCTCAGTGTTTTAAAGATATATTTCATTTGAATTCTGACAGTGATTGTTTCTTTAAAAATTTTTTTTTAAATATTTATTTTGAGGGAGGGAGGACAAACAGGGGAGGAGCAGGGAGAGAGAGAAAATCCCAAACAGGCTCTGCACTGGCAGTGCAGAGCCCAATCCAGGGCTTGAACACATGAACCTCAAGATTATTGACCTGAGCTGAAATCAAGTCTCATGTTCAACTGACTAAGCCACCCAGGCACCCTGATGGCCATTTTTCTAATGACAAGCCAGCCATCACTTGTTTTGTTACTCCCTGAATTTAATGTGTCTTTGTCCTCTGGATACTTTTAAGATTTTCTTGTTATCAGAGCACTGATGGGGTTTCCTTTCTGTTTATCCAGCTTCAAATTTATGAAGGCTTTTGATCACTTTGTGGTTGTTTTCCCCCAAATTTGGGGAATATTGGTCCATTTTTTGTTTAAATATTGTTTTTTACCTCATTCTCTCTTCTTCTGAGGCTCCAATTATACATACATTATACCACTTGATATTGTCCTGTTTGGCTGACATTCTGACCATTTGTTTTAAGCTTGTTTCTCTCTATTCATCAGATTGGATAAATATTACTGACCTTCAAATGTTATTGATCTCTTTTGAAGTTGAACAGCCCTTTTCCCATTCCCCCAATATTTCCATCTGCTGTTGAGAACATTCAGTGAGTTTTTTCATTTTAGATATTTTACTTTTGTTATAGAATTTGGTTATTTCTTTGTGGTTTAAAATTTTATGTTGAGATTCCATCATTTGTTACTCATTATGACACTTTTTTCTTTGATTACCTTGAAAATATTTGTAATAGTTTCTTTAAAGTCTTTGTTTATTCACACCTTTGGATTATCTCAGGGTCTATTTTTCTTGCCTGATTTTTCTTGACTATAAGTCATATTTTTTCATCCCTAGTATTTTTCTTTGTATATAGGACATTGTATTAATATATTGCATTCTTGGGGCACCTGGGTGGCTCAGCTGGTTAAGCATCAGACTTCAGCTCAGGTCATGATCTCACAGTTTGTGAGTTCGAGCCCCGTGTCGGGCTCTGTGCTGACAGTTCAGAGCCTGAAGCTTGCTTCAGATTATTTGTCTCCCTCTCTCTCTACCCCTCCCCCATTTGTGCTCTTTCTCTATCAAAAATAAATAAGTATAAAAAAATTAAAAAAAATATTGTATTCTGGATTCTGTTATCTTCCTCTGCAAATAGTTGACTTTTGTTCCAGATTGGTTTTTACAGTTAAATCACTGGCTGATGGCCTTGGGGAGCTTTGTTTGTAAAGCTCATTAGGGCAGCTCTGCTTTACTGTTGCTATTAGTCTTAGTGCAAAATCGTAATCCTGAGGCATTGTCTGTATTTTTAAGTTATCTTTCTTTATGAATTTTGATATAAAACCCAAGGTATTTACCAAACCTCTTTATCTTGTCAGAATTAAAACTGCAAACTCTGACTGCCCATGGTGGTACCTTAGGAAATATGTAGTGCCTTTTTCAACCTTTTACCTGTTAGTTTCTGCCAAGCTACTTGGACTTCATTTCTGCATCCCCCATTCAGGAGTAAGCTAAGGATATGTGAGACAGTGTATATAGATTTACTGCCTCCATCATTCCTTCTGTTCTGGGATTTCCCTTCGTGACTTTTTTTTTTTTTCCCTTCATGACTTTCAACTACTTTGACAAATGACCTCTGGATTTGTAAGCTAGTGAGATTGGAGCTTGCTTCTTGAGATCTAGCCACTATGTGCAATACAGACTGTCAAGTTGATGCAAAGGAAAGGCTATTTAAAAAAATTCTTAACATGTTTAATGCTTGTTTATATTAGACAGACAGACAGACAGACAATGCTCCTGTAGGGGAGGGGTGGAGAGAGAGGCAAAGACAGAATCTGAAGCAGGCTCCAGGCTTTGAGCTCTCAGCACAGAGCCCAATGCAGGGCTTGAACTCATGAGCTGTGAGATCATGACCTGAGTTGATGTCGGACACTCAACCAACTGAGCCACCCAGGAGCCCCAAAAGGAAAGGCCATTGAAAGTTTTTTTAAATGTTTGTTTAATTTTGAGAGAGAGCACGACAGACAGAGCATGAGTCGGGGAGGAGCCGAGAGAGAGGGAGACACAGAATCTGAAACAGGCTCCAGGCTCTGAACTGTCAGGACAGAGCCTAATGTGGAGCTCGAACTCAGGAACCGTGAGATCATGACCTGAGCCAAAGTTGGACACACTTAATTTACTGAGCCACCCAGGAGCCCCAGGAAAGGCCATTTAAACACAGACATTACCTAATATGGTTCCCTTCTTTTATGAAGGTCATTGAATTTCCTCTGTTTCCTGCCTGCTTTGGTACTCTCCAGTGCCTTCAATTAGTTGTTGCTTATATTTTTCCTAGGGTTTAAAATTTTTGTTTGTTGGAGAGTTAGTCTGATAGAAGTTACTTCATTCTTACCAGGACAGGAACTCCCACAAATAGTGTTCTTAAATATATCTGTAATGCTGGAAATAGGTCCAGCAAGGATGTGCTTCTGGTATTCTCTTCACTAATTTATTTTTTATTTGTTTTGGTGATTAAGGATATTTTGATTATGAAGACTGCTTCCAGTGAGCATGGCTTTTGAGCTGGATCCTTGCCTCACCTTAGTCTATTTTTCTAATCGGAATGACCTTCATGATTATTGGGGGACTCCACCTGTGCTCATGAAGATGCTTGGAATTAAGTGGCTCAACCTGTGACCCATTTTATCACTGATTTTTAATTTTATTTTTGTTGCACATGGGAATTCATTCAGGCAGTCATTAATTATGGAATGAGAACCTATTGTGTGTGAAGCACAGTTGTAGGTACTGCAGTTCATCAATGAGTAAAAGAAAGTTGCCATCTGCTGATGCTTGCTTGGTAATTGGAGGCTGCAGAAAATAAGCAGTAAACAACTATTAGCTTGTGATAGGTGTTAAGACAAGTGTGATCAGAGCGAGTGAGGATGTCTGTGTGTCTCATTTACTTAAGGTCGCATGTTCAGTTAGGAACCCTCTGGTGAGGGAAATGTTTGTACTGAGAACAAAAGAGTGAGAAAAAAGTCTATCATGGGAACATGGGAACATTTAAGGGAAGAGAACTCTAGGCAGAGGGAATAGCACTCTAGGCAGAGGGAACAGCAAACGCGAAGCCCCGAACAGCAGTGTGATTGATGAGCCAGAACAGTGACTAGTGGGCCTGTGGATTCGAGTGGTTTCCACTGGGGAGTCCTTTTCAGTCCCAGTGACACTTGGGTATTTGTTGTGGATAAGATAGGAAGCACTGGATGGTTTTGTGTAGAGGAATAACAATAATCAACTTAGCTCTTAAACTCTAGGGGAACAAGAGAAGCAGGGAGGAAAGCAGTTGGAAAGCTGTTGTGACTGGCGAAAGATGTTGATGGCTGATCTGGGTCCAGCAAAATTGCTTTTTAAGAGCTTGCTATGTGCTCTGTAGGATGCTGGCCTCCTAATCCATTGTGTACTGGATGCCCTTCTTGCCCTGGCAGGGACCAAAGCTTCTAGACTCTCCTGCTACTTAGAAAAACACATGTGATAGGGAAGGAAGCTTGAGTAGGGAAGGCAGCCCTAGCATGAAGGTTTGAGGGTTGTGAACTATTTGATTATGTGTGCACATGGCCACATACCTCACTGGGTAAGTCACTGCAAATGTCATCTGGGTAGTGTCCGTTAGTGATTACTTAATTATAAGGCTGCGATTTCTGTTGTAGGTCTGATGGTTTATTTTACTTAAGGTGGTGTCTTTGGTAGAGTTCCTTTATCTCACCAAAAATGTGTTTTTTTTTTTTTTTTAAATAAAAGCGATAGCTTTAAGAATGAAGAAAGTTAAACACTATTCAATAAGAGAACCAAGCCCAGTATCTGGCACATAGTGTTTAATAATGTTACCTGAAATTAGACTTACTGCCTTTTTGATTATTAAAAAAAACCCAACTTCCAATTTAATATATAAAGAGCTCCAAAAGAGAGTACCAGTAATCAGTTAAATAAGTCATATATTAGATTGAAACCAGAAGTAGCAACTATGTATATTTTCTCATTTGTTAATTGCTGAAGTTATTTGCAATATGTCTAGATTGGTATCTTTTTTTTTTTATTTTTTTTTATTTTTTAATATATGAAATTTACTGTCAAATTGGTTTCCATACAACACCCAGTGCTCATCCCAAAAGGTGCCCTCCTCAATACCCATCACCCACCCTGCCCTCCCTCCAAAGCATAAGAGACTGTTAGATTGGTATCTTAATGCGTATATTTTCCCAGCTCCTTTTACTTCTGCCTTCTAGTTTTCCCTCTCCTCTCCCTACCCTTGCCCTTCCCTCCCCCTGACTCCTATCATGTATTGAGGGCTAATCAAGTCTACTAGTCGGGGTTCCCGGTATGTATCAAGCTTCCTTGCAGTCTACATTTTAGTGTGGTCGTTAAGAGCACAACCTGAGAGTGAGACCCACTGTGTTCTAACCCAGCCCTATAGGCTGTGTGATCAGAGGCATTTTTCCAAACATTTCTGAGACTTGATTTCCTTATCTGTGAAATAAAGATGGGAGTGTGAGATCACTTAATGAGCTCAGTGTATGGTAACATACTCCACAGGTCTCATGGTCATCCCCCAGCCCCCCTGCACTCTTGATCATAGAAGGAAACAGAGACCCTGAGGAATTGCCCAGGGATATGTAATACCATTCCACCTTTCATACAGGTCCATCTCTCATCTGCTCTTGTTAAAAGAGAAGAAGCAAGTGTGACCTTGTGCTTGCCTGGCCATCACGAGAGGCGGCATAGTGTGGTATGTGAGAATGCAGCTTCCTTGGGTGCAGATGTTGGCCCTGTCGCGTACTAGCTGTGTGCCTGTGGGCAGGTTACTGAATCTCTCTGTGCCTCAATTTTCTTACCTCTAAAATGGCACTAATAATTGCACAGAACCATCATAAGGATCAAATGAGTTAACGTGTGTGGAATCCTTGGAGCCCTGAGTGGCAAAGAGCAAGCAGCATATAAGTACTGTCTGTTAATATTTGCGTCAATTGTAAGATGTAACTGAGCACTGCTAAGAGCTTATCTTTTCAGCAGCACCCGGTTCAAGTACCCACTTCCTCTGTGCTTGGGCTCAGACACCCTCCCCGTCCCCCCGCCCTGCACGCAGTCTCACCTCTGTGTGAGTGGGCACACCTCTTTCCCCTGCAGCTCAGGCCCCTGCTTCTTCTCCCTCACTTGGCCTCCCCCTCCGGTTCTGGTCTGCCACCTACTGACCCATTTTCTGCTCCTGTCAGGTCCGAGATAGTGAGGCCTTTGTGGGGTGCCCAGGCAGCATGTCATGTCCCAGCGCTGTTGTACATCTTGTTTCAGAGATATTTTGCTGTAATGTTCTGTGACCTTTTCCATTGAGTGAGGTAGTTGGAGAGGCACTCAGTAAGGGAAAATTGAGCTGTTTTATTCCTCCCCAAGGAGGCTCCTGTTTCCTTTCCACCATTCATTTGAAAGCTATCATTTTCTTGATTTTATAGCTGAAAAACACCATTGATTCACTGGGTGTTAGATGCTAAGAGTTCTCCTATTGGCATGCCTATTGACAGTTTTCAGTATATTCTGCGTCTAATTATCACTCTTGGCTAAATGATACACCTTGTGGGCTTGAGCGATGGAGCCGATAGCTCTCAGCACATTGTTCCAGCCGAGCCTATTGAGCCCTGTGTCACAGCGGTGTGATTTATGTGATCAGAAAGAAAATTTCTGTTGGTGTGCTGCATAATTAAAGCCAGTGCGGAATGACTGGTGACAAAAAATCAGGTCTGCCGATGTCATCCCCAAATGAGGAGAGATTTCTATGGTAAGCAGCTGTGACAGTGAAGAATCTCTCTTGGCATCTTTTGCTTTGCAATTTTCAAGGGTTCGATTTTCCTCCCAGGCCCGACTGAGGAGTCCTCCTCTCCACTTTTCCTGTCTCCTCACATTCAAAGCCCCAGCGTGTGTGTGCCCTTGTTCCCAAGGACTGGGCCCCCCCCCGGGCTGGCTCTGGGAGGGCTCCCTGTTGGTCCACATGTGTTTTAGGGGGGAGGTGGCTCATAGAATTGAGGTAGGTAGAAGCCCACATTTGCACCTGGGAGGATAGATGCCTTACCAAAATGCTGGTTCTTTGTGATGGCCAGTTTGAGTTGCTTAGGTTAAGAGTCAAGATTGGGAATGTCATTTTCTCTGTACACGGAGGCAGCACTCCCTGCCTGTCAATAGTGTTTTCTGAGGGGTTGAGGGAGATGCTCGCCAGCCCCAGGCCAGAATGCTGGGGAAGTGTAGGAGGTTGGCAGGTGGTAAAGCCTGGGCCTGTGGTCAGCAAACCATTCCAAATTCCTTTTTACCTCAACTACTTTTTCACTCATGCTGTTGGCAGATGTTTGCTAGGAGATCTTGGTCATCAGGGAACCTACCTTTTCCAGTGCTAGTATAGTGACAGGTTTTCTGTGAAGCCAAGGGTCAAGTTAATCAGCTTCTGTGGACTTCAGTTTTCTCATCTGTAAAATGAATCAGGGATCCTTTTTTTAAGTGCAAAAATACTGAGGCTTAACAAGGTAGGGGCTTGGAGAACACAGAGTTGTTCATGTGCGTGATCCCCTGAAAGAATTCACTGGCCAGAAAGAAGTTATGTATGTTTGTGGCTCATTGAACATGCATCAGTCCGTGCTTCACACGAGACTAAAGAAATCTTTAAGGTAAACGTGTTATAGTGTAAGACAGTTAGTGGCAGGTATGGACAGAACATCTGAGTCGAGCAGGAGTAGTAGACATTTCCAGACACCTGAGTAGGCAGTGCATTTAACTACTAACTCTTGGTAGCTAGCAAGAGTCACAAGTACAACAGGGCTTGGGTGTTGGTGGGTGGTTGGAGCTGTGCCAGGGCGTCGGAGTCCTGAGGTGCTGGGCAGCTGGCCTTGTGATGGGAGGGACTTCTGAGGTCACTGATTCCAGACAAGCTACTTTCCTGGAAGCCAGAGACCTTGTGTGACTTCTCGTACTATCATTTCTTCCTTAATGAACCTCTGTATGTGGCCTTTTTTGCAGTTCCGATGTTTAGAATGAAAGGGAGAGAGAGGGAGGGGGAGGTATGAATATCAAGGACGTAACTCATTTGATGTGAGAAAGCTTACTCATGCACAAGACAGCAGGCCCTGTGATAAGGGTCTGTATTTTCACAACTGGGATTTTTTAATAGAGAAGTTTTAAAGACTTCTCTGTTATCTTTGAAGATACATTATCTTCAATTGGGGGTTCTAGTATTTTGTCCTGAAGATTACATCATTCATGTAACTTAGTATGTTCCTGAAAACCTCAAGAAATCTTGTATACTTTATTTTGTGTTAATTGTTCATGTTTCTTTACATCTGGACTCGTTCTCAAACTGTCGATGGTCCTGGGTAAGGGGATACATTCCTCTGCAAATATGGGATGGATCTTTGAACTTTCTGGTGGGATTATAGATTTTCTTCCAGTCTGTAATAATTACTAAACATGTCTCTGTGCAGACTCCTCCGTCCATTAATGTATTGTTAATGCAGCACAGCATCACCAGAAGATTCTGGGTGACTGATCAAGGTAACTTGTCTATTGAAGTTCCTTTTTTCCTCCATCCTTTATTTGACAGGTGGTTTGACTTAGAAGTCCTGACTACCTCTTTGAAAGCATAGGCTGCAGTGAATACTTGTGGTTATGGGACATGGTTGTTCTGTGTGCTAGAAGCTCCCTATCTTAACCACAGTTGATTTATTTATACAATGGGAATTAAAGAAAAGAATGCAGTTTGAGATTCTTTGACCCCCTGGTTTTTTCCATTTTGAGTCTCAGGCTTTTAAAATGGCTCTCCTTTCTATGTCTATCTTTCCCCCCCTCACAAAACACGTCCTGCCAGCAGAGGTATCACTTGGTAAATTTGAGGGCAGTGCAAAACTTGCTCTGGTTAGGTTGACATGTAATTTGATTTTCCCTAAACTGCTTCTGGCCTCTACCTGTTTGAGCTCTGGAATCCCTTTAGGGAGTGAGTGTACAGAGTATGTTCTCACCTCTCAATTCATTGTGACTTTAGCCAGAGGTCTATCCTGTGGCTGTCACTGCTCTAAATCCCAGTGAGTGGAGGGAGCGTGTAAGAAAGAGTGAGCAGTAAGCATATGGCCAGGGTTTGTGGGTGGAGGGGCATGCAGTACAGGGAGGAAAAGCATCATTTTCCCTCTGGGATTGTCAAGAGACGTAAGCCCTTCTGAGGAGATGTAGAGACACAGCAAATCAGACAGGGCAAGGGCCTGGGCAGCCATGGCTCGCCTGGTGAGTGAGGGGGCAGAGTAGCCCACATGGCCCAGCCATCCACAGGGGGTCTGGAATTCCATGGCTGTCTCAAGCAGCCCAGCTCCTTGAAACAACAAATTATTATTTTTGTTCTTTGCTGTCTCTGGGATTGTTTATGCATCTCAAATGAGCTGTAAAGAAAATTTTGTACATTCTACAAACTTTTACTTTCAAGGAGGCAGGTTGGAAAAAGGAACACCGTCACGTTAAACACCAGCTATTGTGCTTTCATTCAGCTTGACGAACAGTGGCCTAAAATGGCAGGGGATTAAATTGATGTAATGACAAGAATTCATATAGGAGGCGGTGGGAATGGAGCAGAATAATGTTGAGGCTTCACGGTATTGTGTTCTTTGATCTGCCTCAGATGGAAAACATAATCTACCTGTATTTATGTTGATTTTAAATAAGGAGTGTGTAAACAGAGGCTTGCCATTCTCCCTACCATTTTTGAGTTGAAATTAAATAGCTATCCATTTTGAGCAATGGACATATTTCTGAGTAATGAGTTAAGTGCACTTTTTGAACACTGGGATCTTATTGTACATCACAATAAGACCATTTTTGCTCAATTGGGTTCTGTTAGAGAGGCACACAGTATGTGGGTATTTGTGAATTGTTCATTTGTTAAAGGATATTCTTTTTATTTTTAGAAAAATTCACCTTTGTCTTGGTGAATTTAAGCAGTAACAACCACAACCCTGAGTAGAATAAACACCTTTGCCAGTATGAGTCTTTGATGCAGGTTGCTGCAGATGAGTTGTTCCTGCCTTCTGGAGAAATACATATGTGTCTTTCATCTGGGAAACGTCTTTCTAGGGCAGTACCAGCTGGAAGATGTCAGCTGAGATGACCAAACACTTGATCAATTGATGAGGAGCTCGTCAAAGGTGGCTGAGAGCCATTTATATGCAGTGTGTTTGAAAGCACTTTGAAAAGTATAGTGCGCTTAACGTGCATTTGTGTATAATGTGGAAGCATATTTCTATTAGGCACGTTTTAACATATGGTTCCAGGAAAGACAAAGGTATTGTGCTATGCTCAAACTTTGTGTTTTTTTCCCCCTATGCATAGCTAGAAAATCATCTTTCTGCAATTATTTGAGTAATGATATTCACACTTTTTAAGGCTTCATAGGGAACTGCCCTAATTAAAACACTGCATTTATTGCCTCCACACTTCAGGAAAATGTGAACTCCCTAGCCTGGGTTCAGGGCTTTCCCCAGTTTTGACTAACTCTGCTCCGCAGTGAAGCTCCTGTGCCAGAATGTTCCACCTCCCATTAGTTTCCATTCCCATTTATGCTTTTGTTATGCTCTTCCTTCTATTGGAGGGACCACCTTCCCCTAACTTCTGCCCCCGCAGATGCACACATGCTCCCAGGCACTGCCTGTGCCAGCTCCCCGTAGCCTCCCTACAGTTGGTGTGTTCTGTTCTTATCCACTGCCACGTTGTATAGTTCTTGTGTTTCCCCTGCTGGCTCTTAGCCTTAATGGCACAGGGTAATAGCAGTAATGACACTGGGAACAATAAAAATGGTTATTCAGCCAATTTTTACTGATTGCCTGTTGGATGCTAGGTGTCAGGGATGAAGTGGTAATCAAAAATCAGACATGGACCCTGGATTAATGGAACTTAGGTTTAAGTAGAGAAGACCATCAAGTAGAGAAGATGAATATGTACGTGGCACTGTAAGGGATTGGGAAGGGACATTTTAGCTATTTGGGTGGGTCCATGAAGGCTCCCCTGAGAACAAGACTGGCTACATAATTTGCATGCCCGAGTGCAAAATGTAAATGCAAGGTGTCTTGTTCCAAAATTAAAACTTTCATGATGGCAACAGCAGAGCATTAAATCAAGCATATGCAGTCCTTGTAAGTATGTCTAAGTATGACTGAGTGGGGTTTACTCCCATCAAGCAGGCCCTAAGGGAGCAATGTTTGTGCTGAGATGAGAGGGCAGAATAGGAAGGGAACATGGTTCCAGGCAGAGGAAATGGCATGAACAGGGTCTTGGACACATTCCAAAACTGGATGGAGGTCACTGTGTCTGGAGTAGAGGGAGCAGGTAGAGGACGTGATGAGGCCAGAGAGGTAGAGAAGGTGACATGTTAGTCCCAGCACAACCCTGAAGCTTCCTAGTCTTTGTTTTATGAGCCACACACAGCTACTGAAATGTTTTCAGCAGGAAACTAACAAAATCAAGTTCTGGTTTTGTAAAGTCATGATGGCCACGTTGTACCAGATAGACTGTCTATTGGTTGTAGTGGTGAAAGTGGAAGGACTATTTGGAGGGTGTTGTAGCTCTCTAGGTGAAATAGTGGGGATTTGAATTAGGATGGTGGTAGTAGACATAGAGGTGGTGTGTGGAAGTACTTTGAGACCCAGCTCGCAGGGCTTGAGATAGTGGCATTGAAGGAGCAAACAAGAAGATGCCCAGGAAGACATCTAGATTCTGGCTTAGAACCATTGGGTTGAAATTCATTAAATTGCCAATGTTCTGCCATTTTTGATATTTAGAAACATCAGCTTCCTATGACACTATCAATTAAGTGGGTGGTTGGTAGGACATTCACTTGGATGGGAAACACTTTGAGGACCAGGTGGATTTTGGTCTGTTGTGGCTTTGGTGGTAGTGAGGTTGAGAGAAGATTATACATTGGATTCTGGTACACTGACTTTTGAGGTACCTTTGAAACCTGTAAATGATGATCAGGAGGGGGCTGCTGCCTATGCGCATTTGGAGCTTTCAGGAGTGGCCTGAACAGAGATAGAATGCTGCTAAAACAGGTATGGGATGAACGCTTTACAGAGGTGACCACTTTTATAAGTTGAAGTAGTCCAATGAGGAACATACTCTTGAACTATTTTTGCAGATTCACATAGTGTGGCTCAGAGAGGTTAATTAACTTGTCCAAGGTCACACAACTAGCACGTGGAGAAGCCTGGTTTTTGAAGCCTGATGGTTCCAGTCCAGGGCCAAGCTCTTAACCACTGCTTGCTACCTTTCTGATGGCTTCCTCATATCAGTTGGCACAATTCTTTGTACTAAGTAGGTCCTTAGGAATTCCTTATTGAATAAACAAAACAGTTGGTGAAAATAATATATTCTCTTCTGAATAGGAGATTTTTGGAAGAGTTCCCAAGGCTCCAAAATGTGAGCAAACATAGATGGAATTTCAATGGTTGACTTCCTGGTTTTGTTCATGGGACTTTTCTCCTTTACTCATAAGTATCATCCCCAACCCCTGCTGAGGCCTGAACTTTGTAGAGAGCCTTGGTTGAAGACAAAAGAATTTCTTTTGGATGAGTCAATGGATGGTAAGTTACACTCTCTTTACGATGTTCTTGAGGTGCATTTTACAGAATTTGCCATCTTGGGGCTAAGGGCTTGCTCAGCTGCTGCTGTGGCCCCTCTGGCACCCAGAGAGCATATTACTAGATCACCAAGGCCCTCTGTGCCTGAGTGCTGACTCAGAGTCCTACTCAATACAGCACACCTCTCATTTTGGGATGAGGAAGACCTAAGTCCAAACAGATGATAGGCCAGCAATCAGAGTTAGTATGCAAGAGTAAATCTGTTTGCTATCACTGATCTGAGAGGAATCAAAGAAGCTAGGTTCAATCCTGTTACAGGTAAGGAAGCTGAGGTCCTGAGGAAGTAGTGACCTGTCCATTTCTGGCACATGGAGCTCACATCCTCGTTTGAGCTCACACCCGTGTTCCCCCTTCCTGGTTTGTAAGTCGTCCCTCTTTGGGTCTTGAAGAGTGAAAACCCTTGGCTACGTGGCAGATCCAGTCTCTGTTTGGGCTCATTCAGGAAGACTGAGCACATCTGGTTGTGTGCGTGAATTTTTCACTTTTTATCAGCTGTTTCCCTGGAAATTCCCTTATCATGATTGTGGACAGTGAATTGAATGATCTGAATTATGTTTTATTAGGTTGCCTTTTGATACAACAAGTATTGATGTAAGGCTTCTTGGTGTACCCTCTGCTATGCCCACCCTGGAAATACAGTATTTTATTCTCTCGGCCCTGGATGTTGAAGTGAAACATATTGTTTCCCTTTAGGATGCCATTAAAAGTCAATGATGACCTTTACAATGACTAATAGTTTTCATGGGGCTTTAATTGTGATTTTTTTTTTTTTTTTTTTTTTTTTTGGCAGAGCAGCATCAGTCCACTTCATACATCTTTTGTATCGGGGAATCAATAAAAACTGCCGCCTTTTGTTGATGCTATAGGAGATTTTATGCCGATGACAAGGGATTTGATTTAATATTCTCTTTAAATAAGATCAACACTGCTGCAGTTATAAACTCTTCGAAAAACTGTCAAGCCCATCAATATAGCGTGAAACAAAAAGTTAGCCTGGTATAAATTAGCACATGCAATGTGTCTTTGGGAGGGTGGTAGATATTTATGACTGCATGCTAAAATACATATTTCGAGATTTCTTTCTGCTCCTTCAACCGTGAGTAGGAAATGCAGAGAGGAGCATTTCATTACCACTCTCTTCCAAACTGCGAACTTTCTTTGCCAGTTAATGATTTTCTGGGGCAATTGTGAATGTGGTGACATGATATAAACAGGTATTTATGATCTGATACAATCCTTAGTGAGTATGGATTTATAGTTAAATGGTGAAGTGGGAATCCAGCCGGCGATTATCGACAGAGTTTCTAGAATCTATATTTTGTTTGTTTCCATTATTCACACACACTTTCTGTTGGGGCCTGATTATCTATGTAGTCTGTGTTTCTTGGTTTAGCTGAGAGTTGAGTATGAGACTTTGAAATTCAGTGATGTATGCACTGTATGTTTGGGGGCAAGCAGGACCTCTTGCCCCCATACCTGTTCCTCAATGCCTTGAAATTTTCATTGCCCTACAACTAGATTATATGATCATTCCATCTCTCTTTGGCTTTGTTCCAGGTGAACAAGGAACCCAGGTAGGAGCAGAGCTGGTGGACAAGAAATGCCTCGGTGGAGCATGTGGGCATAGGTCGTGGCAATTTTAGAGACCTAGGGAGAATCCAGAGGTTTCCTAGAGGAGTCACTTTGGGTCTTGGAGTCAGGTCAGGGCTCTTCAGAACAACATCTGTCAGGTGAGGATGTCAGTCATGGACAACATGGATCACGTTAGTAGACCAGGAAAAGGCAAGAGGATGAGCCAGGCAAATCTGAGGTCAGGTGATCCAAAGAGAGGGTGTGTCTGGCGTGCTGGGAGGATGGCAGTGCAGCTACTGTCAGCACCAAGGAGTGCTCTGGGGAGGCTGCTGTTCTCAGGAGGCTCTTTTCTGAAAGAGGCCCGCTCAGAGTTGCCTGCACTGCCTGACCCTTGGGATGAAAGAAGCAGACCGGAGTCTCTTGAAGTGTGGCCTGTGGACTGCCTGCATCTAAACCACCTGGGGCTTCATTCAGAATCCCTTGTGGGATACCTTAGAGTCTGTCCATATTTTGAGAAGCTGCTGGGTGAGTTCCTCAAAAACCAATAGAATGTTAGAACCATTGCTTTAGACTTAAGGACTCTTGCCAACTTAAAACAAGCTTAGATCTCCTTTTTATATTTGCCAGAAGAGTTGAGGGTTTGTATCTGGAGAGATAGTGGTATTCTACAGATGTATCTAGAACCAAGATGCTTCACTCCACAGGTCCGTTTGAGAAATTGACCTTCCCCATAAAACATTCATGTTTTCTTTAGGCTGTATTTGATGTCTCTTTGACCAAGTTTGCATGTACTTTTAGATATCCAAAGTTACCTCATCATGAATCATGTGCTGAAAAGCTGGCTATCAGTTGCTGCCTTCTACTAAACATGCTATACTTGTTCCAGTGGGTGTGTTGAAGAGATAATCAAAATAGGATCTCTAGGTATTACCCTAGAGAAAGCTCTGCCAGATTAAAATGCTGGATCTTCGTCATGCTGAACACACCATTTCTTGGTGAAAATTGAAGCAAGCGTGTGGCCCCCAATACAGATACTTAATCCATTTGTCACCATAGGGAAACACATATTCCTGAGTTTTCATTGCTGATTTCATTTGAATGTTTGGTATCATTCCTTAGGCCTACATGTGTGAACCATTTGGGAATACCAGTTTTGCAGGGTAAAAAGTAAAGAGCTTCCTTCTCTTGGGCTCAGGGCCCTTGAACTTGGAAGATCCTACTTTTCTGTCTGGTAGATGTGGCTTTATTATGTTTCTGTTAGTAAAAGAGAAACATGGATTAATCTTGTTTTTTTGAGAGTCCTTCATAGGCTTGAGTCACCAGACCACACATCAGCTGTCATCTGCCCCACATTTTTGTCATTTTGGAGGAGATGAGTGGAAACTGAGCAAGTCTCCCTGCTTGTTTTCTTGGGTGGGACTTAAGCTGCCTGAGCCTTCCTTTCTGGGATTTATTAATGACTCTCTTTTTTTTTTTCAATGAACATTTGTAGCATATTTAGTATTTTTTTTTTCCCTAAAGGGGGAAGGGAGTAATTTGGCAGCCTATTAGTGTTATTTGACTTTTGTTTTTAATCTTAGGACACCTTTTTTCCCACTCAGCCATTCAGGGATGGTTTTTTTGCCCTAGCCTCAGCCCCACCACCTGAAATGTTCATGTTTTCTCTCTAAGACAGGATACCCACCAAGCACAGGCAGCCAGTTGACAAAGCCAGATCAAAACGCTTTGAATTTTGAAAATGATTCCCCTCTTGGTATTGAGCCCAGTGATAAAAGCAAAGCAGTTGTCATCTTGAAAACAGAGCTTTATACATGGCAGGGCCTTTCCAATTAGCACACTTAAGATGCGTGTTAGAAATGATGGGAAGTGGGATGTTACAGAGCGAAATGCAGGTAATAGGGCTTTAAATTTTCATGTTTCAGTTGATTTTTTTTCTATTGCAGTTTTAGGAAAATTGTTGCACATTATTGGAGCTCTTGTGTCTTAGCATTGCTGTGTTTACAGTGATATCTTCCAAAAAACAGAAGTGTTGGGCACAAAAAAGCTTGTGTCCACCAGTTTTCCAAGTAGAGAAAGAGTAGTCTATTATTCAAAATTACTACCAAATAACAAGTCAGTTTAGTCCATTTTCCAGGTGGTTTTTCTGCCTGGAAACTGCTGCTTTTCTACCAAGCAACTGGTTTAACAAAATCCTTGAGCTGAACAAGCTGGATTTTTCATGTTCACTAGATTCAGTCCCCCCAAAAAATTCTTTTCTCTACATGCACATGCAAGGAAATTAAAGTCACACGTCCAGCATAAACCAGTGATTTTGTTACATTAGGGTATGATGTCAAAATCGGGTAAATGTGTGACATACTCATAGAGTGTGGATGTCTTGCATAGGGCCTGGTATAGAGTAATAATAGTTGTGGCAGATGTTACTAGAGCTCACCAATATTTCTTTGTGCATAGGAGAGTTACACTTTCTTTCCCTCTTGAGATTTGGTGTGCCTTACAGTGGTTAGTTCAGGACAAGTGACTTGTGTCACTTTTAGATAGGAACTTTTAAGACCCCATAACCAGTGTCCTTTTCTTCTGCTATGGGAAACCCTAAAGGCTTTTATTGAGAGACCAGCCTTGTAAGGTATTGGAGACTCTGTTAGATTGGATTCTTAGGTGACTACAGTGATAATAGCCCCTTCCCCACCAGCCAATTCACACTGGACATTTAGAACAAGAGAGAAATAAAAGCTACTGAGATGTTTATTATTGTATAATGTAGCCTATCTTGACTGAATAATTCACATTAATAAATATGAATTAATATTTATTCAATGCTATGTTCCAGCGAACTTAAAGTAACTTGTGTATATATTCCCTTGATGATCACTAACACTCTGTGATAAAGGTATTGCTATTATCTCCGTCTTGTAGGAGAGGTCATGCAGGTGCTGAGATGTTAAGTCACTTACCCAAGATTATGTTGTTGGTAAGGAGAGGAGCTGAGATTTGAGTCTAGAAAAAATACCCAACACATGGTAAATGACTAAAACAAGATCAGAAGGAGTTTTATGATTTGGTGGAACATATCCTTCATGTGGTATCATTGGAGGGAGTGCCAGTTGGCATCATCTGCCCCAGAAATCTCCAGCTGCCAGTCATTTTTCCATTACAGTCATTTATTTTTAGGTCTTTTAGCTGAATAGAGTTATGGTTGGCAACACCCTATAAAGGTTCATAAGGCTAGGTGCTCCAGAAGAGCACACAAGTCACTAGAAGGGAAGTCGGTGACTCCAGGGGAGATAAAAAGGAAGCAAGGACTAGAATTGTCTTTGGGCTGAGGGTTGCCTTTATTGACTAGTGTTGCTGAATTGTGCTATGAGCTCAGAGAAGCCAGGTCTTTTGGGGGCACTCCCACAGATGGGGTTGATCCAGACTTTCCAGGAAAAAGTAGGGGATGGAATGACCACAGGTCTGCTCAGCCATTTATGGCTTTAAAAGATAGGGGGCAATTTTCCTACACTGGCAGAAAGAGGAGGCATGGTGTGGTAGGGGAGCAACAAGGGTGTGCTTTTGCTCAGTTGTTCTAATATGTTCTGGGCAAGGGTAGTAGTTAATCCATTCTTCTCCTCTGCCTCCAACTGTTTTGATTCAGAGACAGCTTTTGTAAACACTTACCCTTATTCTCATACTGAGTTAGCTGAAGGCCTTGGCCGAGGTTCTTTTGATTGTAAGTGACAAACCTTCTCAATCTTTTTTAAGTAAAAAACAAACAAACAAATAAACAACAAAAAACCCCCCAGGAATTGGCATAGGGTCATCTTAGGGAACCTCAAGACTAAACACTTAACTAGGTCTCATGGGGGACTAGAACAGGAACTTGAAAGCTCCCTAGAGCCATAGTACTTTTGATTCTTAGAGCTCCTCTCTGTTCTGTTAGTATGTTTGCTTTCTCCTGCTCCACCCCATTAGATTTCTATGTGGTCATATGTTCATGTGCAGTCATGGCCACGATATGGTTCCTGAGCTTATGGATCTTTACTTCACATAACTATTAGAGACTGAACATCAGCTTTAATTCCCAGTTCTACAAACAGTAATGGGAAAATGTTTTTCTTTTTTTATTTTTTAAATTTATATCCAAGTTAGCATATAGTGCAACAGTGATTTCAGGAGTAGATTCCTTAATGCCCCTTACCCATTTAGCCCACCCCCCTCTCCCACAACCCCACCAGTATCCCTCTGTTTGTTCTCCATATTTAAGAGTCTCTTATGTTTTTCCCCCTGCCTGTTTTTATATTATTTTTGTTTCCCTTCCCTTGTGTTCATCTATTCTATGTCTTTAAGTCCTCATATGAGTTGAGGTCATATGATAATTGTCTTCTCTGACTAATTTTGCTTAGCATAACACCCTCTACTTCTATCCGTGCAGTTGCAAATGGCAAGATTTCATTTGTAAAGGGAAAATTTGACCCATGCTGAGTCATGATTTACTTCTGGCCGCATAAGCAATGTTGGTAGGGTCAGATGTGTCACTTATTCAGCATATTTTTGAATGCCTTGGATGTGACAGTCACAGTGTTAAATTCTGGGGACATGACTAAGCAATACGTCTGTCCAAGATACTCCTGCTCTGAAGGGGAATTTGAGGCCACAACTCAACCCAGAATATTTAAGGGAACCTATGTGTACTACTTACAAGGGGTCACATTTCGTTTTAATATAAGGAAAATTCTAGTAGTGTAGTGAAGTACACTTGTAAAATGGCAAACTCCTTGCTGCTGAAATTATTTAATCTGAAATAAGTTGATTATTTGTATTGTAGGATGTTATCTGAAGAAATTCTCTCCTCACCCAACAGGTTAGACTAAGCGAAGCTTGTTCAGTGATTCTATGATTTTATGACAAACCATGTGATACAACCTATGAGAACCATAGAAATCAATGGAGAAGAAATATGCTGAAAGTATTCATATAAGGCACTTTGGAGTACTTGGGACTTGAATTTGGCCCTAAAGAAAGGGGAAGAGGTAGTATTTCATGTAGACATAGTGAATGTATAAAGACACAAAGACAGTGAGTGTGGTGTGTGTGAGAGAAGAAACATCTATTTGATGTCTATTAGGAAGCTGAGGGAAGGTAAGAATTTTAGAATTCAACTTGTTATGTTAGAATGTCTAACTCATCTTAGAATGAGATTAGGAAGTTGGATTCATAGTCATACTATTGTAGTACTTGAGGGCAATTGTGGGTAGACTACTCTTTACTGCAACAGAAAACTCAAGAAAAAAGTGGCTTCAGCAGAGGGCATTTTATTCTCTCATGTAAGAGTAAAGCTGAGTTGAGCAGTTAAGGGATTGGTTAGCAACTGACGTCAAGGACCAAGCATCTTTATGTGTCTTTCTCTGCCAACCTTAGCATGTTGGCTTAGTTCAAGGGCTTATTTCCTCAAAGCCACAATCTGGGTGTGGTGGTTTTACAAATCACAGATAGACACAAGAAAGCCTTGCTGAAGAAGTGAGAGGGATGTTTTCTTTTGTGCATCCCTTTTTATTTGAGAGATCCTTTTTCTTTCTCTTTTTTGAATTTATATTCCTTTTTGAGAGGGAGAGTATGAGTGGGGGAGGGGCAGAGGATCTGAAGTGGGCTCTGCACTGACAGTAGTGAGCCCAATGTGGGGCTCAAACTCATGACCCACAAGATCATGACCTGAGCTGAAGTTGGATGCTTAACTAACTGAGCCACCCAGGTGCCCTTGAGAGATCCTTTTTCAAAATGTCCTCCAGAAAACATCCTCTGATGTTGTGTTGGCCATGATTGACACACACCCACAGCTTACTTTAGGGGAGATGAGGCAGAGGAAAGGCAAACCGTGTCAGCAAAGAGGGGACTGCCGGGTAAGGGTTGTGGGGTCAGCTGCCAGTCTCCCCCAGCCAGCCTGCATGGGTCTTATTGTAGGCCACCTAATTCCACAGATAATAATATATAATAACTGTCATTTGTCCCGTATTGATTATGTGTTGGGTACTCTGCAGTGTTCTGTTTTTACTTTTGGCAACAGCCCTTCTAGGTAGGTGGTATTGTTCTCATTTACTGATAAGGAAACTGAGTGGCATGTGGGTGACTTGGTTTGTTAGAGTCTGAGAGATTCAATCTTATTGAATCGTACTCAGTCTCAGGATTGAGAGAGGCTTTAGCCCAGCATCACCCCATCCTCCAAAGGTGCCCGCCCCCACCTCCCAACATCCCTGCCAAGTGGCTTTGGAGCCAACTTGCAGGGACTGACGTTTCCTGACTCCTGGGCCAATGTTCTTTTCAGTCTGCATCACTGGTAGACTAAAGACCTGTCATGGGATGGAGGAGAACTCCTGGTTTTCTTCTGTGGTCTCCCCCTCCTCCCAATCCCAGGGAAGGATCTTTTATAGGTGCTGGCTCTGGTACTAGTGACGTCATGGCGGCTAACATTGTAGGGCATGCTGAAATCCATTAGCGGGTGTTCACGTCCCCTCATGAGTGAAGTGGGGGCCATGTGAAAAGTGAGTTTGGCCTCCCCAACTTCCTCAGGCCCAGGACTCTGCCAGGTATTGCTATTTTCTATTTGCTAAATGTTAGTTGAAACAAAGGGCTGTTTTGTTAGGTTTGTGTTTCCCTATGGAAAAGATTACTTTAGGCACATTTTAGAGAATGCTTTTAAAAAGAATCTCGTGTAAGTTGAAAACATAAGGAAAGAAAGCAAACGTCTTGATGGCTTTTTATTACAATAAAAATTGTAGTGAAAGCTCTCTCAACTTCCTCCCTTCTTCCATCCTACTAAACAAACCTTTGTCTGCGCGAGGAGGATTATGTTTAAACAACAGGAGCATAGATGGGGAAATGGTGGTATTTGGGGGGCCTGGTACCGGAAAGGTCACCACCAGTGACATTTTCTGAGCATTTGTTAAAATTAAAGAGGTGCTTCAAGAGTAAGAGTTTGCTATTGGTGGTAGTGGGAAGTGATTACCCATATATCCAATAGGAAAACGTTCTGAATCTGTAACATGAGATTTTGAGGAATAGGAGGGTAGAGAAAGCAAAATTAAAGCAGTGAAAAGAGTTTGTTTTTGGAAAAATGATTTTAGTGTTCAATCGCCCTCCTCAAATGCCTTTAAATTTGCCTTACCTTTTTTGACTAAGAAAAAAAGTCTCTTCTAGAGATGTGCCAATTACGGGAAATGTTCCCTTTCCACATTCTCCATTGAATGTTGGTGATTGGTAGGTGATTCTTGGCATCAATGGCTCTGCTGAAGTCCTAGATGTCAGTGACTTGGGACCCATCTCTGGAAGAGATGATGTAGGCAGCCCTTTGGTGATCAGGACCCTGACTGTTCCTTTCCATGGTGCCTAAAGCAGGCAAGAAAAGGGCAAGTCTCGATGCATACTATCAAATGTAGCAGCCACTAGCTACACATACTATTCATCACTTGACATGTGGCAAATTGAAATGTGCCGTAAGTGTAAAATACGCACTGAAAATTAGCCAAAAAGAGAATGCAAAGTAGCTCATCATTGCTCTTTTATTTTCATTACATGTTGAAACGATAATATATTAGTTTAAATAAAATACATTATTAAAACTGCTGTTCACTTGTGTGTGTGTGTGTGTGTGTGTGTGTGTGTGTGTGTGTGATTTACTAGAAAATTTTGAACGATCTCTGTGGCTCATTTCTCTACTGGACAGCACCCGTCTAGATCAGGGTTCCCAGTATGGCCCACTGCCTATTTTTATAAACAGTTTTATTGGCACACAGCCATGCCCATTTGTTTCCATGCTGTCTGTGGTTGTTTGCATGCGAGTCTCCATGCTGTCTGTGGCTGTTTGCATGCGAGTCTCCATGCTGTCTGTGGCTGTTTGCATGCTACAGTGGCAGAGATGACTAGTTGCAATGGAGGCTGTATTGCTCACAGAGCATAAAGTATCTATTATCTGAAGCTTTGCAGAAAAAGGTTGCTGAACTCTGGTTGAAAGGATTCTGGAAGACATAGCAGGACCTAAAAGCAGTCCAGGAAGTCCTGATACTTCCTCTGTGATTCACTCCTGTAGGCAAAGAGAGAGAACCAAGGATTCCCCTGGTGTCTTGGAAGTGCTTCAGGCATGTGCTTCCTTTTATCACCAGCCTCTTCTCTCTAAACAAGTTGTAAACCTCAGCCCCAGCACATTGCTATGAGAAATCTGGAAAGAGTGACTGTAGAGCCAGAAAATTGACTACGGATAGAGGGCAGGATTGGAACCCTTTACCATCCAGTGGAGGAGTGTGGAACCATTGGGGCTGATTGCTGCATTTCTCAATATTTTCCATTAGGTACAGAGTTATGGCTGATAAGTAGGGACAACTGTATAAAGTTACTTCAGAGGCTTGCATACCTGCCCTAATGAGCAGCCCTCATATACTTTAACAGTTGGGGATCTCAAAGATATTTTAGACCTAAGAACTGGGTCAACAAGAAGTTATTTCAAGGAGTTGTGTAATCTTAACACCTTCATTGTCAGGTGACACCTTGAGAGAGGAGTTTTTAGTGATTAAGTGTAAGCTGTGGAGAATGGAAAAGACTGAAAAGGAGAGATGGAACCCAAGGACAGATGACACAAGAGGCCAGAGTTGACCTTACTTACATCATAGCCTTCTCTGGAGACTGACCTGTGAGCAAGGGCCATGTGAGGGTAACAGGGTCTTTGTTCCAGAGTGCAAATTGTCATGACATTTCCTTAAAAAGCCCTTTTCACTTTCTTTCTCCTGAACAAATGCATTTCCTCGAACAGGACCCTGAATCTGAATCAGCTTCACCACAAATTTGGGGTGGTATTAATGCCTTCTAGCACAGAGCAAAATGTGTCACAGTGAATGGAGTTACAGTATTCAGAATGAATTACAGGACGTTAGGCACGTGATTTACCACCTATAGTAAACAGGGCTTCACACATGGTGTATTTCTGCTGTGTTGGTTAGTTATTAACTGCAAAAAAGGGGAAATTCATTTAGAAGACGTGCCCATTTTTTATGAGGTAAGGCCGCCTGGAGATGCATGGCATTTTAAAGCAAACAAATTCCTGGGAGAGCCTGAGCTTACCACCCAGAAATGTGGCAAGGAATAAAAACATTTACACCAGTTTAATATGAATGGTTGAAAAAAATATCTATTGCACATTGAACATGATATATGAAACCATAACCTACTCTTGTGTAGTAAGCAAGAGAACCATTCACCTAACAGATTACTATTCGAGTTGACATTATTCTGCATCTTTTCGATCTTCTCTTGCCAAGTGCTGGAGACTGTCAAAGAGAAGCCCGCCAGATACATAGGCACTGTTGGCCTGGGGGTTGAGAGCTCATAAGATTCTCGAAGGCAGAGGTTACCCAATGACCCCCGTGCTGCAAACTACAGTGGAAATCAAAGGCTGACAGCCCACATAAACAGAGGCTGCATGTGGAACGTCAAAGTAAAGACAAATAGAGGTGGGACTTTCTGTGTCTCCTGCTCCCTTTCTAGTCTATCAAATGGAGCTTATTTCCTATCTTCTGGTAGAAGAAAAAGTGCCTGGTGGCTTTAGGGGGTCTCAGAAGTGATTCTTGGTTCATTCTTAGATCATAGGTGGGATTTGACCTCCTCAAAAATTAAGGGGTGAGTGTTGTTTAATCCTACCGTGATGTATCTGCCGCATATTAGATATTGAAACTACAAGGAATCTTGGGAGACTTCTTGGTATAACTCTTTGTTCTTTCACAGAAGAAGAAACTGAAGCCTCAGGAAGGTGAATGGATTGCCCAAGATGGTTTAAGTGCAGGGCTGGTCCTGAGAACCCAAATATCTCCAGTCCTGGCCCAGCTCCTTCTCTTCTAACTTGCTGGTTTTCTTTGCACCCAGTCACTAGGAATTGCTGCTTTTTTAAAAATTTTTTTTAAATGTTTATTTATTTCTGAGACAGAGTGAGACAGAGCATAAGTGGGGGAGGGGCAGAGAGAGAGGGAGACACAGAATCTGAAGCAGGCTCCAGCCTCTGAGCTGTCAGCACAGAGCCTGACGCGGGGCTCGAACTCACAAACCATGAGATCATGACCTGAGCTGAAGTCAGTCACTCAACTGACTGAGCCACCCAGGCGCCCCTAAGAATTGCTGCTTTTTAAGGAATAGGGTAATTAGAAATGGCCCCTACTCCTTTGGTTACTTGATTTTCAAGTGGCATCATTATTAAGACACCTTACCAGACTGGCTCAACACTCATAATTTGTTTTATGATGCTGGGCCTGTGGAGCTCTTTGCTGTAAACTATTGTCTTTAAAGTTTTATGATTCAACTTACTCATCACTACTGTGAGTGATAGTAAGGGTTTTGTATCTGGGCAGATTAACACAGTTTGAGCATTTTAGAGAATTAACTTTTACTGTCCATTGCACTTGGTGCCATATTTAAGTAAACTGGAGGGGCCGATCCTTGGAAAAGCAAAAAGAGATGTTTTTATTTTTTAATTTTTTTAAATGTTTATTTATTCTTGAGAGAGAGACACACAGAGCATGAGCAGGGAAGGGTCAGAGAGAGAGGGAGACACAGAATCTGAAGCAGGCTCCAGGCTCTTCTAAGCTGTCAGCACAGAGCCCCTTGCGGGACTGGAACTCATGAACTGTGAGATGATGACCTGAGCCAAAGTTGGACACTTAATCGACGAGCCACCCAGGAACCCCCAAGAGTTTTTTTGTTTTTGTTTTTGTTTAGTGTGAAATATATGGGCTTTGACATTTCTTTAACTGTTAGACTCCCAAGAATTGTATTCTGATATTTCGTCTGACATCCCCAAACTCCTTAATTTCAGATTGCTGTAGAACTCTCAGTTTGTATTAATTCCATTTCATTTGTGTATTTTATGTATTTAGTGGTCATATTTGAAAAACATCTCTGTGAGTGCTCTGTGTAATTTTGGCAGAAAATTACTTTCTGTGTTTCTGTGATGATCCCTTGAGATCATTTTTGCATAAATCCGGCCTTCTATTTTCAGATACAAATCTGTTGTACAGATGATTCTTCTCAGAAGAAAAGATGCATTTGTAGCTGAAAAATGTAAATTACTTTTCATGGAAAATACCTCTCTGGGCCCCCATTTCCAAAATGTGATGATTGCACATTGCGTGTTTTTTTGTGCGTGCTCAGGAGACTGTTTTCCTTACAATTAGAAAAATCTTGATTGTGTGGCAGAGAGGGTGCGGTGACATGCTGCTTTTGCCACATAGGCAAGTCAGTGGAGGTTCCAGGTGCTGGAGGTGCTGGGGACAACACAAAAGACTAATGCATGTGGCACTTAGCTAAGGGGAAAGGGTTTTGGTTTCCAAGCAGGGGTTTTTGAGAGTATTCTTCACAGAGTAGGTGTGTTAGCAGAGGACCTTTAGAGCTGGGGTCATTTAAATGTCCTTCTTGTCCCCCGCTTGTGGTTCATCCTTGCTTTTGCCATTTAATTCAGGATTCAAAGTTTTATTTGGTGCTTTATGGAAGGGCTTTTGGAAGGGATCCCCAGTGTCTCCATCACAGGTATGAGGAAATAGGGGAGGGTGGCAGGAACGTCCTCTGCTCAGTGCAGGGGTTACTACTTGAGGTACATTGGGGGCACTGCTGTAAAGCAAAGTATAAAATCAACATACTCAGATTTGTGCCAAAGAAAGACTCGAGTTTGAGAACATTTACATCTGTTTTCAATAATTCCTCGCATATGTTGCAGAATGTACGTTATCCATCTTGTTATCCGGGAAATAACATTTGTTGCAAACAGTTTGCCAATTCGTAATTTTATTGAATTTGTTTATCATGCTGTGGCTTCATATGAGGTCTGAAAGATGGTGATCTTTGGTGTTCCAGCTGTTGTAACATTCTGGGGCCTTAATTCTGGGATGGGCTGGAATTCTTTGGAGGGTTTGGGCTTTCTTAGAACTTCAGTCTGAGAGCTGACTTTGTGGATGGGCCATTATTCTCGGGGAATACAGTAACTTTGCTCACCAACTCCTCAAACCATTTTCATTTCTGGCTTCTAAATACAGCTTTGGGACTGATGTGTTGAATAGCACTCCTTGTGTGCCCTATACAGTCTCCTTTGAAACCTGCCCAGACTCGCAGACTGTTATTGTGTTTGGTCTGAGAGGACAATGCTCCCCACAAAAAGAATCTGCTTCTTTAGAACCATCCCAAACTACTTGAAACCTGGGAACAAGTACATTTTCTTTCGCAGAGAAGCTATGAAATATATTTCTTCCTGCCTCAATATTACCGTTTTCTTAAGTCACTGGTGGATAAAAAGCAAGTTCAACCAGGTCTAATTTTATCATTTTCCTGTTTTCTTTAGCAGGCGTTTTCTTCACTGAGGTTTATATTGTCTTGGCCAAAACTGAGAAGAAAAAAAAAAAATCGTAACCCTGAAAGCTCTTTCAATCTGAATTATTCCTTAATGTTTTTAATGGTTTATTATAACCACACAAATGTGATCGTGGGGCCATTTGGAAGTTATTGAATTTCCTTGGAGATGAGACTTGGCATTTTCCAAACCAGAGTTTGCTTTTGTGGCCTGGAAGTTGCAAGGCACATATATTTGGAGGGCTAACGATTATTCCCCACCAAGAAGTTTTGTCAACCTGACCTTCTCCACTCTTACGACGCTGCGCACACAGCTGTAATCTCTGCAGAGGAGAGCAAATAAAGTGAAGAAATATAGCAGTACGTGTTATTTTTACATCCTAAAGTAAATTCTCCAGCATTAAGGCCGACGGGGAATTTCCATCCCCAAGTTCTCCTGAATGCTTCTCCACTCTGCTGTTGTCCTCTTGAATCTTTTTATTATAGGTCTTTGAGGGAGGTATTTCTTGTAGTAATTTACTCAGCCAGACAGAGAAGGGAGACGTGGAACTGTGGAAAGATGGGGCTGGAGAGGCCTTTTGTGGTCAGCTGGCTCTGCCATTCAGCCTGCAGGGTTAGCTACTATGGCTGGTCAAGGTGAAGGACTAGTTCAGTTCTACAGAACACTGTGTCACCTAGAGTTCCTGTGATGAGATGACCTCTACCACTAGATTTGAAAGTGAGTCCTGGCAAAACCAGCCTTCTTTGAATGTTGATTGAGCCAAATGGCTTTAGATGGTCGGCTGAGCCCTTTTCATGAAGTGTTGGTATAGGAATCATAGAAATTGAAGGAGGGACTTGGGAGGTCATTCTTTCTAGCTTCCCATCTCAGAGAAGAAATCCGTCTGACACTACCCTTGATGGTTGATCAGTCCCTTGCTTGAATCCTTCAAGGGGTGAGGAGCTAAGCGCTTCAAGCAGCAGCTGGACTGTTGATCAACAGCTTTTGTGGGATCATTCTTCTTTATTTTGACAGTATTGCAGTAGCCTTGCAACTTCTCCTCACTTGTCTCAATTCTGATGTCCAGAGATCTTAAAAAATCACAATTTATTTTTATTTTTTATGTTTATTCTGAGAAAGAGAGTGCTCATGTGAGTGGGGGAGGGGCAGAGGGAGAGAGAGAGAGAGAGAGCACGCGCATCCCAAGCATGTTCCACACTCAGTGTGGAGCCCAACATGGGGCTCAATCCTGCAGCCCTGGGATCATGACCTGAGCTTAAATCAAGAGTTGGATGGTCTTGATTTGTATTTCCCTGATGAGGAGCGATGTTGAGCATCTTTTCATGTGCCTGTTGGCCATCCAGATGTCTTCTTTAGAGAAGTGTCTATTCATGTCTTCTGCCCATTTCTTCACTGGGTTGTTTTTCGAGTGTGGAGTTTGGTGAGCCCTTTATAGATTTTAGATACTAGTCCTTTGTCCGATATGTCATTTGCAAATATCTTTTCCCATTCCGTTGGTTGCCTTTTAGTTTTGTTGGTTGTTTCCTTTGCTGTGCAGAAGCTTTTTATCTTCATAAGGTCCCAGTAGTTCATTTTTGCTTTTAATTCCCTTGCCTTTGGATTGGGATGAGCACTGGGTGTTATATGAAAACCAATTTGACAATAAACTTCATATATTGGAAAAAAAAAAAGAGTTGGATGGTCACCTGAATGAGCCACCCAGGCACCCCTAAAAATCACATTTTAAAGATAAAAATTGAAAGCTTCTAGGATATTAAAAAAGAAAACACACTTGTCCTCATTTATTTTCACTCCGTTCTGGTATTCTGAATCAACCTTCAAGGTCAAGTGTATCCTTTTAAAGGAGAAAATAGATTGATTCCTTTTTTTCCCTTAGAATATGTTGCTAACACTTTTGAGGCATTCATTAACGATCTTAGCTTTTCCAGGAGAAATAGTCAAATACATTGATCAATTATTCTCTAAGTTCTCTGTTCTTCCATGAGTTCTTTGGGGGGAAAGGATGCTGTCTTGTGGGTGTCACATTGTGATTGGTACCTAGCTCAGCAATTGGCCTGCAAGATAAATGTTTGTTGACTGAATGTTGAATGCATAAATTTTTGAATAAACCAGACCTTTTGTTGCTAAGAGATGTCTGTTGTATCCCACTTTTTTTTGGTTGCTTCCTCATGAAAAGAATTTTTCTCTGCTGCTGCCTTCAGAAGTGTCTGTTTATCCCATGTTCAAATAAGAGGCTTCTCTCCTTCCAACTCTTCTCACACAGACGTTCTCTGATGAGTTATCATGGGATCCACTTATTTGGTAGTATGGCAGAGTGGGAAGTGTTTTAGGGTTCCAGCCTAGTCACTTACCTGTTTATGAAGTTTACCTGGAAAAATGTGTTCATTCCCTTTTAATGTTCTTTTCAATACCCTCCCTTGAAGGGCTCTTGTGAGAAAATGGTGTGTGAAACCCTAGGAGCCTGCACTTGACTCTTTGTACCTTGCAGATCTTTGTGCTTATCAGGGACCTGGGTCTTGTCTCCAGGGGCCTGCCTTTTGGTGAACTTTGATTCTGAGATCCCATATATACATCATCACATTCTCTCTGGTTGTTTGGATAAATGTGGTGAGCACATAACACAGATTTTCTGGGTAAGTCTCATTTTAAAATATTTTGTCTTTTCCTTAAACTATTGAAATGTTTGGAAAATCTAAACATTTGGATACCCAGTTTTAGAATCTCTGAGCTGATCTCTTGCACCTGAAAATAGCACAAGATATGTTGTCTAATGTTTCTTAATTTTAATTGTAAAATATCCTCTTTCTGGCACGTCATGGAATACTTGACCAGCACAAGAAAAACAAGGGTTTTGTAGTGATAGTGCAAACAGATGTTGGATCACTAAAGGCATCTTGAAGGGCTTCTCATGTCTCAAGGTCTCTGCCTAGTAGAGTGGTGTAGCAAGAAGATACAGGTTGTTCCTTGCTACCTTCAAGGGCTCTTATTTCTCCATAAGGAACGTCACTTACGGTAGAGGCCGCCTCTGATCCTCTCTTCTCTCCCTGCTGCATTAGTGTGCTTTTGCTGCTGTAACAAATCACCACAAACTTAGTAGGCTAAAACAACACAAGTATGTCCTCTCTCTGTCTCCCAAAGGGTCACATCAACCTCACATAAAAAATGAATTCATCTCATCTCAAGGTCCCCAATGTGTTGACCATTACAATCTCAAGTCCCAAATCTTATCTAAGTCACCACTCAAAAGCATCAGATCTCATGACCTCAGTAATTTTCAGTAGCTATGGGTGAGGCTCTGGCTATAATGGCTATAATCCATTCTGGAGTAGAGTTGCTTTCTGTCTCTGAACCTGTGAAACTAGAAGTAAGTTATCTGCTCCCAAAATACAATGGTGGGATGGACATAGAATACCAGTGTTGGACATTCCATTCAAAGTGGGAAAAAGTGAAAGGAAAAGGAGTCCTCTACCAGAACCAAGCAATTTTTAAATCCAGCAGGCAAGCTCCGTTAGGTTTAAGGTCTGAGCATAATGCTATGTAGCTTGAGGATCTGCCCTCTGGGTCTACAGTTCTACCCTCTTGGGCCTGTGGCTTGGCCCTCTAGGTCATTCTTCCTTTTTTCTTGAAAAGTAGCATGTGTTTACAGCTGAATGGTTTTATCAGCCTGTCTTACCTGACAACATTCTTTCATTTAATCTTTTCTTCCTTGCTTTCAGTCTAAGGTGGCACCATTTATACTGCTATAACAATCACAAACACCTTATGATCTCCCAGGTATGTCATGGGATTCACTCCAGACAGGAGTCCTCTGCAGGTCTTTTCTGGATAACCCTATTTCCATTTCTGGCTTCTGCTGAGCTGGTTGAGGGGGTTCATGAGTCATATGCCTAATCTCTTTGAAGAGCTCCCTATATGAATAGATATTCTGATCTTTAGGTACTTCCGAGGCTCTAGTCAAAGTTGGTCTAGTTACACCTTTGGCCTTCTCTCCAGAGCATCCTTCCTGACAGTGTATCTCCTAATTTGAGTATCTTTTGCAGTCTGAATAGGCTTAGAATTGGCCAAATCATCAAGCTTTAGTTCTTTTTGCCATCACAGTTCGTTCTTCAGTTTATCTTCTTGCATTTCACTATAAAATGTTATTTTTTTTAATGTTTGTTCATTTTTGAAAGACAGAGACAGAGCACAAGCAGGGGTGGGGCAGAGAGAGAGGGGGACACAGAATCTGAAGCAGGCTCTGAGCTGTCAGCACAAAGCCCTTTGCGGGGCTTGAACCCACCAACCGTGAGATCATTCCCTGAGCCAAAGTCTGGCGCTTAACTGACTGAGCCACCCAGGTGCCCCTTCTTCCATTTTACTATAAACAGCAAGAGGAAAGCAGGCTGCAGCTCAGTATTTGCTTGGAAATCTCGTCAGCTAAGTGGCCAACTTTCCTTTGCCTACAAGTTAGGCTTTCCATGTAACTGTAGGACAATTCGGCTCATCTTTCTGCCACTGCATAACAAGGACTGCTTTTCTTTCAGTGTCCTGTGATGTGTTCCTCACTTCCTTTGGAGCTCTCAATAGCACCTTTAACATTTATAATTAGCCCAAAGTCTGTTTTTGATGATTTAGGAATTCTCTAAGGAATATTGGTTTTCATTTCCACACTTCTCGCTTCCAAGTCCTTGCTAATAGAATCATTAATGCCAATATTTCTGGTAACAGGCTGTTTAAGGCAGTCTAATTCTTCTATCATGCTCCTCTGCATCATGAGATTGCAAATCCACTTGCATATTTTTAGATATTTGTCACAGCAGCATCCCTCTTTTAGATACCAAAATCTACATCTGCGTCTATTGTCAATGCAATAAATTACTGCAGACTTTAGTGGCTTGAAAACAACACAAATTAATTATCTTGTAGTTCTGGAGGTCAAAACTTTAAGTATTATAGTTTAAAATTAAGGTGTTGGTGGGACTGTTTCCTTTGGGAGGCTCTGTTTATTTGCCTTTTCCAGCTTTGGTGGCCACCTGTATTACTTGGCTTACAGCCTGTCTCTCCATCTTCAAAGTGTATCACTGTCTTTGCTTTCATCATCATCATAATCATCCCCTTCTTCTCTGACTGTTCCTGTGTGTCTCTTATAAGGATCAGTGTGAAACACTGGGCCCACCTAGAGTAACCCCCTCATGTTGAGATCATTAACCACATCTACAAAGTCCCTTTTCCCCTGCAAGTTAATATTCACAGGTTCTGGGAATGGTGACATGGGAATATTTGGTGTTACTTAGCTGAGTTTGGTTTTTCATACCAGACTGCTGTTCTTTCAGTCCCCCTGGAGTTTAGAAGGTTGATAGACAACATGGGGCAGTGGGACTAATTTTGGAGTCAGGAAAGTTGGGTTTCAGTCTCACTTGGGCTGCTAAAAAGTGGTAGCATTTAAAGCCAGCCATTTTGCTTCTTCTTGCCTCAGTTTCATTTGTGAAATGAGGGGGTTAAACTGAGTGATTGCCAAGGCCCTTTAGGGCTCCACCGTTCCAGCTCTTTGGTTCTGGGCTTTCACTGCAATCAAATGCTTCTTGAGAAAGAGGAGATGATGAGTTACAGTTGTCAAAAGTTGGGAAGGAATTAGCCAATTGATACAGCAGTTTGGTGGTGAATTTCGGTTGTGGTGACTGATCAGCTTCCTGTTCTTGCCAGATTGTGGACCTGTTATAGTCAGAACCCGTCAACTCAGAGTAAATCAAACACAGTTGTTCTTAGAAGGTACTTAGATGAAATGAGGAAAAAGAATCATCATGGTCTAATGGGCAAGGTGGTCAGGATGACTTAAATCCTGAAATCTGAGGTCTGAGTAAAGGGTTTCTTCTCTGGGGCAGAAGTTAAGGCTGAGGAAGGATCAGAAGGTATCATAAAGTTTAGTGTCTCCAATTGGAGAAGGCAGGACCCTTGGAGCAAATTTGCATTGGTTTGGCTGATTCTAGTAGCTGCAGAGAAGGCTGCTGCAGCCAACACATGTTACAGAGCTCCAGAGGGCTGGAGGTGGTGTCGGATGCTAAGCCCTCCACAAGTAAAACAGGGAACTTAATTTCATCTGAGGCTTCAAAGAAATCAGGTCACGAAACTTAAGCCCTCGGTCTAGGAGAATTCAGAAGAGGAAATTTATTTTTTTTAGCTTGTCCTCTAGGACTCTGTGCCACTGGGGACTCATATGCAATATTTCTCTTATTTTTAAAGGGCAATAGATAGGATGATGGGAATATGAAAAGAGGTAACTTTGGTAAGGCTATAGGATTTTCTAAACTGGTCTGCAAGGCTAGTTTAAATCTTTTGTTTTTAGAAAGAGGAGTCTTCTCTGCACTCAGATGAGCACCCAGCCTTTAAGCCTTCATAATTTCATTTGTGTTACTTCCTTTGCTTAGAAATTCTTGCCCGCATATTCACGTACTAACAGACTTCAAGGACTGGTTCTAGTACCATTTATAGATGCAGCCTCTTAATTTCTCTACTTCGAAATGATCCTTTCTTTTTCTTAAACTTCTGTTGGATTTGTGGTCTTTAACTTTTTAATGCCATTGGC
The DNA here is from genome assembly GCF_046562875.1 of Panthera onca. Classification (NCBI taxonomy): domain Eukaryota; kingdom Metazoa; phylum Chordata; class Mammalia; order Carnivora; family Felidae; genus Panthera; species Panthera onca. The sequence goes on along the minus strand of NC_138349.1, from coordinate 51,616,460 downwards.
CATGGTAGGTATTTCAATATATTTTTCTCTCCCAGCCACATTATATTGTCATTGAGGAATTTATTCATCTTTTCATCTGTTATAGCACCTAAAGCAGGAAGAGGGGTTAACTAATATGTGTGGAAAGAGTAAATTACAATCTAACTTCACACTTAAGCATAAACTTATTGGATATATAAGATCTAATGAATGAGTATGTGTGGATATCTGTACTGAAATACTGCTATTGATATCCATATAGAGATGATTTAGTGCCTCAATAGAGACAGTGTGAGAGACATAAGGGAAATATAAATGAGATCCCAGGCCTTAGATCATATTCTAATTGTAGAGAGGACATAGCAAAATAGCAGTGAGGAATAGTGCTGGGTGTACCTAAATTGTGTGGCACAGATGACCACCCCTGTGCTTAAAAGAGAATAATCTCTGTTCTGGCATAGTTGGGGAGATCTTTATGGAGGAGCTGGATTTTGAGTGGATTCTTGTTGGATATTTTCATCAAACACTTCCAGGTTTGAAGGTTTTTTTTAAAAATGTGAAGCATTTTCATGTTTGCCTGCATGACCATAGTTGTATCTTTAGTGTTGGCTGTTAATAAAATAGAATGGATAGAGAGTGGTAAAAGTTTAAGATTAATTTACACATATGTGTAATATATGTTTTTAATTCTGTCTCCAACCAAGCTTGTGGCAAGTATGGATTTGAGAGCTCAAGAGTTCTGAGGCTCCTTGGTAGACTGGGGTCCTCAGGAAACCTGTGAAGTAGAACCTTAATAAATACTTGTATAATATTGATGGATTTCTGGTTAAGATTTCTTGATTTTTATGCTTTTTTCTTAACTGTGTCTACTAAGGTTTAGCTTCTTTGTTGTTGAGTAGATATGTCCTAAAAGCTTTTTGTACCTGATTCCAGGAGCCTTTATTTATTTATTTATTTATTTATTTATTTATTTATTTTCCAACTATATTGAGATATATTAACAATTCAGTTAATAAAGTATACTAAAAAAACCACAGTCACTAATGGAGGCATTTAACAAAGGTTAGCGGTGGGAGATACAACACAATTTGTGATTAGTGGATGAATGAAAACTTTTCCTTTCCAAATGTTCATAATGTTATCAGGAAGGGGAAAAGCCAGAAACCACAATGATTAAAACTGGTGATATGACAATGTGGCTTTATTGAATATATAACATGATTCTTTTATTTGTAAAGTGTCTTGCCATGCATGCTGAGTCAAATGTAATACAAATACTAATACAAAATTCAGCATTGTAAATACAGACAAAAATGTCTTGTCTTATGAAATAGAACTTAAACTGATTTCCAATGACTGAATATTTAATATAAAGGAAATAACTTATTGCTTTTTTTTTGCTTTTCATGTTCCTGATGAAATGATAATAAAAACAATCACTTGAAAATAAATTCTGAAAGATTATTTCTTAACATATTATAATAACTTTGCTATTTTGAACTCTTAGATTCTAGCCAGCTTGACCTGATTTATGTGGGTCATTCAAATGGTGAGTTCAGGTGTTTCTGGGATGAAAAAGTTGAGACTTTTGGTTCAGCTGAAGTATCTGAGTTTGTGATAATCTAAATATTACCTTTTTTGTCAAAACTGGTGAGCACCTTGACTTTCTTCTGGAAAACTGTAGAGAAATACTACTCAGCTTAACACATATTTATTTCCTTTTCTCTGATCTAATATGTTTTAAACATTCTTGGTAATACAAAGAGCAATTGCTGATTTCATGCCAGCTTGTTGGTTGAAAGTCCTACCCCGTGAAGAGTAAAGGCATATATTTAAATACCATGCTGTGTGATAGAGATTCTAAGAGTGGTAGCTAATTAGAGATGAGAGAAGATCCGTTGGCTGAGACAGGATTCTCTAGGTGGGGTACAGCCAGTGGCACTCTGACACCAAAGATTGTGGGCAGGCTCTCCCAGCATGCCCTCTTTAGTGCCATGGCAGGTGGGCGTGGAAATACAGTGGATGGCCTGCTGAGGTTTCTGGGGGAGGCAAAGGGAAGGGGAAAAAATCCTCCAGGCCTATCCTTCACTTAGCTTTTTATTTTTAACAAATGAAAAATACGTAGAGCAGTTGTCATTTGTTAAAGTGTAGCAGAAAGAGCGAAACAGGCCAGTGGAGGCTTCATCAAGAACGCTCATTCAGAATGATGAATGTGGCTAAACACACATTTGTTCGTAAAACTTGCAGAGTGGCTGAGCATCATTAAGCATGAGAAATAGGTGCAGCATGCTGAGAAGAGAGTGGAGCAAACAGATGTTGTGAATTTTCACAGGCATCCTTCATCCACCAGTCCATCATTAATATAGTTGAAGGTGATCCTTTCTTTTTATTTAATAAGCACAAACAAAGTGCATGTGCTATGATTCTGCTGAACACACTTCTTTTTTTCCGTAGAAGTAAGGGCATGCAAAGATGGGGAGGGTGTGGAGACAAATCAACTCTCTGGGCACCCTTAGCGTGCTATCAGCCTTGGGGCTACAGCTAGAGTAGGGTACCTTTATTTTTCTTTCATTTGTTCTGAGCTAACTCTAATGGCTCACTCACCCTGCCTGTGATCTAGCAGACTGTCTCGATCTGCTGGAGAGAGAAAAGATTTATGGCTTTTGACCTTGATCCTTTCTAATTCTCCTCTCTTCAGATGTGTCCAGCTTTTGTAGTGATACATTACAATTTGTTTTCTGAAATCAGTTGGCCAGAAACTTCTTTTTATCCCTTATTGGCAAAACTTCATCAACTCTACCTGTTTTGTCCACTTCTACTTCTTTCCCTTCCTTCTCTTCCCTTTCTCTTTTTGGGCTTTTGAGAGCATAGGTCTTGGCCTTCACATACTTAAAGGCTGTTCCTCTGCCTCTGTGAATAGTCCAGGTTGCTGATCTCAATCCCTCAGCCCCTTGTCTCCCACCAGAAAATGGGGAGCTTGCTTTTAGGGTCTGTTAAATGAAAATAGTAATGCCTTCTTCCCAAGTAAAAGTATTTTGGGAACTCTGAAAAGCATTCTACAGTTATTTCAAATGTTGATTTATGATTAATTGACAGTGAGTTCTCTTTATGGAGTTTTCCCTTAGGAGTTATCATATACTGTAATTAAATCCCTGAGGTTTACTTGTCTTGAGCTTTACATTTAGAGCCAGAGATACTGGGTCTGTGAACTACTGTCTGTTTCATTGCTTGTGTTGTGTGTGCATGCTTACATATGTATGTATCTATTCATATTTAGATCATACTAGATGGGGAAAAAATAGTACAAGGCACTGACACTCGAATACAGACCTAGGGACAGGATACTGCTTACTAGTAATGAACTATGAAAAATAACATACAGTTTTACAGTTGTCCCTTCTTTATAGAAACTATGTATTACTAAAACCTATAATACCTTGAAGCAAAAGTAAGGAACTCTGTAGTAAGTCATTTTAGAAGATATCTACTGGTAACCTCCTAAGTGTTTTACTTGTTAAATGCATGTTTCAACCACTGTTGGCTGTCTTCATTTGTTAAGTTTAAGTGTTAATTTGTGTGGTAAAGATCTACTTCTCTATCAGAGGACGTATTTTGTATTGTAAATACTCACATTGCCAAGGCTTTATGACAACCCTCATATAATCCCTAGCTCTGGGGGTCATGTTCAGCATAGTTCGTAGACCACGATGCTGGAGATTCAGTTCCAAGTAATGAGAAGCATTGTTTTAGCTAACACTGAGTCCATGTTCTTTTTAAAAGTAACACACTTAGTTCCTGAAGCCTTACCAATGTGACAAAATAATGCGTGGTGACTGTTTTAATCCTCTCCTTCTGTGGGGCCCCCTAACTCCCCAGTGCAGCATATGCATCCTTGGAAACTTTGAGTAACCCTGGATTTCCTACAGTTTATTATTGCACATAAATGTAACCTGAGATTTGGAATGCTGTGTTCTGTCTGTGTGAACGATTGCCTTCCGGAAGAACATACCCGCAACATAGACTTGAACCAATCCTGGGAACTCAGGTCGTGGGTTGTGGTTGCCACATGCTGCTGCCCAAACTTTGAGAACCCTGCTGTTCCCTCTGGCTTTGTGGGCACTAGGCCAAATGCACAGGGAGGTGGGAGCGTATGTAGAGACTTTGGGTACTATGCTTTGACTTCTTGCTTCATACCCTTTAAAACCCAAAGACTTGCCTGTCAGTGAGGTTCAGTGGTAACTTAGTTCCATCCCAAGTGATTATCATTCAGGGACTTTGAGATCCAAGGCCCCTGCAGGTTATCAGTGTACAGACAAGAGACAGGTAAAGTTGGCCTTGGCCCTTTTTGGTAACCTGCATGGTATAAGAGAAAATGTGTTTATTGGAATGCATGGTAATTTCTCCTGGTGCCTCTAGAGGAGTGAGGGCTTGCTGTTCCAGAATTGATCTTGTCTCCCCTCCTTGGTCATGTTAGCCCCCTGCCTTGGTTTCTTCATTGGTAACATGGGAATAATGGGACCAAACTCATAGTGTGTTGAGAGGGTTAAATTTAAAATTCCTCAGTTATTTAGATACTCACATTTTTTCTGAATCTTTCTCAAGCATGAGTTGAAGATATTCTCTATGCCCAGCATTGTAAAGAAAACAATTGAAATTCTAGGGATGTTAATAAAGAGTGGTTTTGCTATAAGTCAGGAGCTGGCAAACTGTGGCCTGCTGCCTCTTGTCATATGCCTGTGAGCTAAAAATAGTTTTTAAATTTGTAAGTAGTGTGAAAAATCAAAAGAAGAATAATACTTTGTGATACATGAAAATTACATGAAATTCAGGTCTCCGTGTCCAGAATAAATTCTACTCTTGTCATTATTAGATGTGTGTTATGAAAATTTATACTCGATTATTACACTATTTTGAATTTCATCAGAAAAAATTAAGGGGAAAACATTTTTTCTGTTATTAATGCCTTCATAATATCCTTGACTTTATTGTTTGTCCCACAAAACCTAAAATATTTACTATCTGGCCCTTTACAGGAAATGTTTGCTAACGCCTGATGTAGGTCATTCCACATTTTTGCTAGATGAGTGGTTTTCAAACTGTGGCTATTGATTCATTATTTGCCTTGAAATTAGTTTAGAGGGTTGCAAATGTCATTTTTAAATAGGTGAAATCAACCAGAATAAAAAAAGAGAAACTCTCAGAGTACCTTACACATGGTAGGGTTAATTATTGCCTTATGAAATGTTTTTTTCCAGAGGGATGTGTTGAGTGTGTGTGTGTGTGTGTGTGTGTGTGTGTGTACACACATACGGTGAGTCATCATGTTAAATAAAAAGTGAATCATGGTCACATAGTTGGAAAGCCACAAGGCTAGACTGTAAACTCCACGAAGGCAGAGAGCCTCTCTTTGTTTCCTTGGGCCTGACATAATGCCTGGAAAAAACAGGCTTTTGTAAGTGTGTGGAGGTTATGAATGAATGAGTTCAGGGGAGAAATAAAGGCAAGATGACTGACCATTTTGCACCCAGCTACTAGATAAGTTCGGGAGATCTCTTCCTGCTAAGTGGAGCAAGCAGCAACTCTGTGCGGGCTGTGTCCTGGAGTAAGGATATACTGGATCCTTGGGTGGGCAAATAGTGTTTTCTTTATAATAAAGAAAGCAGGATTTATATAGGAAGCAGGGTTTGAGCATCATACCAAAGGATAGACATACCATGTGATGAGTGTGCTGTATAAAAGGGGAACGAACAGTCACTGGACCAGGAATCCTGATTTCAGGTGTCTGTTCTGTCCTGAACACTGTGAAACTTGGACTTAGTTTCCCATGCATCTCTGTCACTTCCTCCAACCCAGCGGAAGTGAGGATGGTGGTCATGGCCATTGTACACCTCAGCTGTGAGGATCAGATAGGGGAATGTGTAGGAGAGTGCCCTGAGAGTATAGATTCTCATTCAGAGGCAGTACTCATTATTCTACCCCGTTAAAATCTATCAGTCCTCTGCTTTGGGCGGGGCATGCGCTAGGAACAATGGGAACTAGAAGTTCCAGTAGAAGTTCAGAAGTTGCTATTAATCTTTTCACTAGTTTAACAGCAAGGACTGTAAGGTTCTTATAAGGTCCTTGAGGTAAGAACACTATCGTCCTCATAGTTAAATTGGTAAAAGGACCAGTAACAATGAAAGTTGTAAAATACCACAGCAGAGGAGATATCACAGGCCATGAATACCTGGGGAAATGTTCCGACTCTGAAAGAGGAGGTGAGTGTTCTGGGTGCAGGTGGGGAGCGGAGGTGGAGGAGAGGTGTGTGATTCTCAGGTAAAAGGGAAGGCCCAGCCGGGTGGCGGTAGTGGCAGCAAGAAGGGGAAGCCCCTGTCGATGAAAAAGTCCCTTCTGAGTAAGTGGCTCCCTGGGCTAATTGGTACATTACTCTCTGTGATGGGCCTGATGGTGCTGAGGTAACAAAATGAAAAATCAAATGAGAAATGGAACCTGGGAGTCTAAAAAGTTAGTAAATTTTGACATTAGAAATATAATCAAATTTCACCAATGCTTTTCTGTAGTGACAGCCAAATCCATCCGTGTCAGAGCAACAGCCTATGGTATGTGGTTTCATGTGGCTTTTCTTCCCCTTTTCTCTTTTCCTTTTGCAAAATCAGCATTAGGCTATTTGGAGGACAGGCAAGAACTATTATGTTAAATTGTGCTACCTACAACTTAAGCTTCTGTCTTTGCTAAAGCTGCCAGTTTTTATAAACAACAGAAGACAGAAAGGGTTTACTAAGAATAATGTTGAAGCCCAAAAGAATCCTACAGCCTATAAATCTTAATAGAGGTTCTGAGATTCCAGCAGGCTGGATGTGTCTCTTTTACCCAGGCTCACTCCATCTTGGCTCCCCTGTGATGACTCCAATTTTCTCGAAACACAGGCACGGTGCCTTGAATTTACTTGTGGCACTATTTGCCTACAAACAGGAATACATGCATATAACCTATGCAAATCAATAAAAACATGTCAAGACCCCTTAGATCGCACTACTCTTCTAAAATGCAATTTATCTTGCTGCAAATGAGAGTAAGGGGCTAGGTAACAAATAGCGTCTGATCATTTAACTAGCACCTGTTGTCAATGCATTTGAAAACCACATTTTTCATTTGACATACAGTAAATTGCATTTTCATATATATCGAATGGAAAAGGGAGTTGGGATGTACATATGCAGCCCTTTATGAATTTTATGAACAATGGATATTTCAGAGCTGTATGTTTAAAAGGGTCACGTCAAATGCTGCAAATCTATTTGTTCTTTCCTGCGTTGGTTGTGAACACACCATACTTTTCTTATGGCTGGGTGTTGAAGCGCACCACCGCTGAAAGTATAATTATAACATTCATGTTAGGTGAAGGACAATTACTATAATTTTTGTATAAAATTGAATATAACTTAAGTGTGTAAATGTGAAATATTTTTTAAAAAGTTTCTCAGAGGAAAACTGCTTTTTATAAATTACATTTTTCAGTCAATCCCTTTATTGGCTTAATTTATGAGGGTTTTTTTGTTTGTTTTGTTTTTGTTTTAAATGCCATATTTTGTTTGCAGATGGGTGGCTGTTGTACAAATCCAACAACACTTAGGCTTATCAGCAACAATGGTTTTCACATTAGTGAGCATGGTTTGGCAATATTACTTGACATCTGGAACAAGCTATATTATACCAGACATATCAAGTATAACTGAATGGATCATTTCACTGGCATTTGTTTCAAAAACTCCCACTCTTCAGCTTTTGCCTGGCTGTCATGATACGACGGCAGTGAGTCCCGTGTCCCCCAGCTTCTGTGCCTCTCATTTGCCTTTGACAGTCCCATGTGTACTTCCTATCTTGAGTTGAGCATTTTGTAATAGTGGCCGTGAGGCTGTGTTGTTGCATTTGTCTGCCTCCCTGGCCCCCCCAACCTCTCTGTCTCTGTCTCTCTCTCTTTTTTTTTTTTTTTTTGCCATGATACCAGGCAGCTGTGAAGGTCAGGGGCATTGTGACCACTTTAGCCAAGAATCAGGCTGTCATGTATGCTTTGCTCTTGTTTTGAGTTCTTGATTGTGTGCCCCCTGGCATGTCTACATTTTTGGGTAACCGAGTCACAGGGAGACTTGCTTTGTTGAATTTCGTGTAACTTGGATAGAGAGAAGAAAAACCGGGAAAGGGCCCTCTGGGTTACATCCATAAATAAAAGAACCACATGGGGGCAGAGAGGGAAGAAGTTGGAAATATAAGGAAATGGTAATAGAAGGTTAACACTTAAAAATCTCTATCTGTGTAGTTGGGGTACATTTTGGGGTGGACAGTCACAACTTGCAGGGTGAGACTACCCCCAAAATTTCATATCATCACTGCTACTGATTTACCTTATGGCTCATGGGAAGGAATTCACCTCCTGGGACGTCAAATGCCAAGGGTACTTTCTAAATAAGAATGCATTTCCTTCATGTAGTAATGCTGTTGCAGCTGCTATTCGTGTCATGTTTTTATTTATTTGTCTTGGGTGAGAGCTTCTTTCTTCAAACTCAGCAAGGTACAAACAGGCCCACCTAGCTTACTGAGTAGATTCACACTAACTATTCAAATTAATTAAAGGGAAAGAGAGACTTATTAAGTCAAGTGAATAAAGAGCAAATCTCAAATAAAAGGCAAAAATCAAATAATAAGAAAAGTAATGTTTTAGTCCTGTTTGCATGGAATTTGGTAAAACTTTTTTTTATCAACACAGGCCTGAAAGTTGAGGATTGAGGCTAACAAGGTGTTTATTATCTGCACCAATGTCACTGGAAGGAACTGCCCATGGTGGTCTCATTCTTGGAAACAGAGAAGCAGCTTCAGCCCTTTTAACATTGCCTTTTAGGTTAGCTGGGGAGAGATACGTTCATTCATTCAGTCTTCCCTTCAACAAATATTTCTTGGTCATCGAATGTTATTGAAAGCACTATATTAAGTGTGGAATAGAGGCAGAGCCAACAATAAATGATAACAGCAATAGAAACCAAAGGATTTAAAAATCCCACTTAAAGCTGCATCAAGAAGAATAAAGTACTGGGGTGCCTGGGTGGCTCAGTCAGTTGAGCCTCTGACTTCAGCTCAGGTCATGATCTCATGGTCCGTGAGTTCGAACCCTGCGTTGGGCTTTGTGCTGACAGCTCAGAGCCTGGAGCCCACTTTGGATTCTGTGTCTCCCTCTCTCTCTGCCCCTCTCCCACTCATGCTCTGTCTCTCTCTCTCTCTCTCTCTCTCTCTCTCTCTCTCTCTCTCTTTCTCAAAAGTAAATAAATATTAAAAAAATTAAAAGAAGAATAAAGTACTTAGGAATAAACTTAACCAAGAAGGTGAAAGACCTGTACCCTGAAAATTACACAAATGTCCTAAAAGAAATGAGAGAAGATAAAATAAATGGAGAGACCTCCTGTGTTGGTAGACTGGAAGACTTAAGATTATTAAAATGTTCATGTTATTCAAAGCAATCTGTAGATTCAGTATAATTTCTATCAAAACCCCAATGACATTTTTTTTGCAGAAATACAAAGAACCATCTTAAATTCATCTGGAATCTCAAGGGACCCTGAATAGCCAAACCAATTTTGAGAAAGAACTAAGTTGGAGACCTCACTGCTTGGTTTCAAAACATACTGCAGAGCAAAGGTAATGAGGGTAGTGTGGTGCTGGCTCAAAGACAGGTGTATACACCATTGGAATAGAATAGAGAGCACGACCCTTGTGTATATGGTCAAGTTATTTTTCACAAGGGTGTCAGATTACACAATGGGGAAAAGACAGTCTCTTCGACAAGTGGTGTTGGCAAAACTGGACATGCACATGAAAAAGAACAAAGTTGCGCTTTTATGTTGGATTAAAGACCTAAAAGTAAATTCCTAGCAAAATTAGAAATGGAATTACTTTATTATTCAACCATCTCACTTTTGGCTTTATACCCAAAAGAATTCAAAGCAGGATCCCAAAGGGAGATATTTGCACCTACATGTACATTGTAGCATTATTCAAAACAGCCAAGAGGTAAAAGCAACCCAGGTCTCCACTGACAGATGAATGGTATATGCAAAGAATTCTATGCATAGCATTGGATATCATGCAGCACTAACCAGAGAGGAAATTCTGTTACATGCTACATGAATGAGCCTTGCAGATATTATGATAAGCCAAATAAGCTGGTCACAGAAGGACATGTACTGTATGATTCTACTCATATGAAGTATCTAAAGAAGTCAAAATCATAGAAACAAAGGAGCAAGGTGGTTGCTAAGGACTGGGGAGAGAGGAAAACGAAGGAGATTTCGTGCTTAGTGGGTACAGAGATTGAGTTTGGCAAGATAAAAAAGTTCTAGACATCTATGTGACTATCCTTAGCACTACTGAATTGTACAATTAAATGTTTGCAATGGTAAATCTAATGTTACGTGTTGTTGCCACAATAAAAATCAACGCCACCAAAGTAAATGTTGGTCCCTACCCTCAGGGGATCTTGGAATCCAGTCAAAATGTCATTTTAGCTTATTTGTAGTTGAAATTACTATAGGCAGAGAATGGCCAGGGAAGGCTTCCTGGAGGAAGTAAGTCTTGAGTTTTGGTAGTTGAAGCCCCTACTCTACTTGTTAGGTCTTTTTCACCTTGTGGCTGTTGGTAAAGTGATTTATGTTTCATAATATGTCACTGAAGTAGAGTGTGAGTTTTCTTTGGGAGTAATGCTTTACTGGCTAAATTAGCTGCTTTCTACTCAACGTCCCTATTTATTCAGCAGGCCTACAAATTTGCTTTTGTCATTCTGAGACCCACTGATGGGATCCAATGCTAGGTATCCAGGCCGAGCCACCTCATATCCTGCCTGCTTCTTTACATGTTTTCATATACATCTACCTATTTACTTTACAATTCCAAAGGAGAACTAGGCTCATAAATCTTCAGGATACCCCCAAATGAATTATAATTTTACTCACTAGAGTTGTTACCTTAATGCCTCTCTAATTATCTCGTGTACTTAGACTTCAGATACTGGGTAGGAAAAGTGAATGCGGTATTGACAACAAGCTGCATTTCTCTTCTGTTTAAGTTCATCTGCCTCAGATACCTTCATAGATCCATTCTTGCTCTTGACCTGCTTTTCTGTCTATCACAGGAGGCTGTCACCTGCAGGAGCATTTCCCAAGTTCTCATCGGGTGGCTTCCTTTTTGGTTTCACTAATGGGAGACCCTGGAAGGAGACTGGATGGTGGGAAGAAGGGACAAGCCAGGGTACTTCTCCCCACTCTGCCTCTGCTGGCTACTCTGTCAGGGGCTGAATCTCTGCTGTGGCTCCAATTCCTATGGGATGTGGCCCACCAGGGTTCTCCCTTTAATGGGAGACCTTGTCCCAGCCCTCTGCTGTCTCTTCAGCCTGAGGGTGGTTGTGGTTTCTTGCTGTTGCTTCTCCATCATTTGTATATCCAATTCCCTGCATTAAATTCCTTCTGTTGTAAATATTTAGAAACAGCCGGCTCCTTTTTTTCTAGGTTTGACCCTGAGGGATAATGGTTCTTTTGTGTCTGAGGACTTCTTGGCAGTCCATGGGCCTTCCAGGAGCTCTACACAGTTTGGTCATGTAAAAACCCATACATACACCGAAGGAAATCAATGTTGGAAACTAACAGCATCAGATTTGATGTGGCCACACATTTCAGTATCATTTACAGGAAGATGGTGTTTGCTGTGTCTGTAGCCAGAAGCAAAAGCAATTGATGAGAGTGTGAAGGTGAACTGGTTTGTGTTTCATGAGTCTTATTTTACTTGTGGTGGCATATAAATTGTGAAACTGGGTGAAAATAAGTGCTGGAGTCCCAGAATTTATTTTAGATCATCAATATGATAAACATGGTGTCTTCCCGTTAAAGAAACCCCCATAGTCGTAATTCCGCATGGTTACTCCATCCAGTTTAATAAGGCCATATTTATTATATGAGCACCTTGATAGTCTGGCGTCATGCTAGAAACAAACTACAAGGAGAGCCTGGTCAAAGCTAAAAAGTGGTGTTTGGGTTGGGAATAGAAAGATTAAAAACTCATCTATAGATTACATTGATATTAGTCTGTAGCCATTTTTGCATCTTACTTGAGATTAAAAAAAAGTATAGAAGGATTGTTAGGAAAATTGCAAATGGCAGAGCGTTTTATTTTAGGAGCCTTATATTCCCTTTGGGTTATATTGGAACTGCCCCAACAAGCTGGCAAGTCCTTAATAGCATCAGGAGTTGGGCATTCCCATTCAAACTTAAAAGTGTTGAAAAATTGATATTATTTTCTACTTTCTTTATTCCCCTCCTTGGTTTTTAAGTTGCCAAAAAATACTGTATGGGTAAGAAACTAGTGTTTTCCAATTGCTCATGTACTACCATCTAGTTTTCTTAAGGGGTAAACTTTGGATGGAGAGAATAACTGTTGAACGGTATAGAAAACATTAAAGTCAAAGCAACAACATAATGAACAATATTGACTCAACAGATACATGGGGTCCTGGTGTTTAGCAGCTAAGAAATCACTCTGTTCCTACTCTCATGGGGCTTATAATCCCCTGAAGAGTGCAATTAGGATGATAACCATGCAAAGTTCCAGAGGCTTTGAGAGCAGGGAAAGGTATCTAGTTAGATCTGGTGAGCTGATATTTGAAAGACAAGAGGAGTTTACTTGGTGTGGATATTAAGACAAAGGAATATCTTGGTAAGAGGGACCAGAGTGTCAGGGGCTTCTGGGTGGCTCACTCGGTTAAGCCTCTGACTTCAGCTCAGGTCATGATCTCACAGTTTGTGGGTTTGAGCCCCGTGTCGGGCTCTGTGCTAGCAGCTCAGAGCCTAGAGCCTGCTTCGGATTCTGTGTCTCCCTCTCTCTCTGCCTCTTCCCCACTCATGCTGTGTTTCTGTCTGTCTCAAAAATAAATAAACATAAAAAAAATAAAAAAGAGGGACCAGAGCCAAAGTCCAGAAGCATGAACACCAGATAATATATTGCCTTATGGGAAGTGACATAGAGATATTTTAAAGTTGGATCTTTATAAAAGTAAGGTAACAACCTCTTTTTTTTAATTGTTGTTTTCTTAACCTCACCTAGAAGAGGATAATTTTGGAAGAGGTGGTTGTTCAACATGATTGAATATGATTGGGTGTTATTACTTGCTGATGGGACTTAATTTTCTTGTGTTTAAATGTGATCCATTATCTTGTGTCTAGAACATATTAAAATGACTTTAAAATGAGAAACAAGGCAACTCTGCTTATTTCAGTGCAAACGTACTTGCTTATTGAACTTCACTGAAGGATGCTGGGATATTTGAATACTAAGATTATACAGATGCCCAAATCCCAGGATTATAGGATGAGGACAGCCCTTTGTGATTGTGTGGCTGGTCAGATCACAGTGGTAACTCAGAGTGTATTTTCACTTTTTCTAAGCATTATTCTGTTTTGGTCTTTCTTCCTGGCTTCTTTTTTTTTTCTTTCTTCTTTCTCTCCTTCTGACTCGAAACTCATCAACTTGCAATGCCCCTGATAAAACCCATTTATAATGCTGACCAAATTTTCTGGCTTCAGCCAGCTGTTCAGTTTTTTCTTGTGGAAGGCCCCAAACTTCTCACTACTTGTTCTGAAGATAAATTAGCGACTTCTAAATAATGCAGTGAACCCTAATTCTCTTTGATTAGTAGCGAGTTAGATGATAGCGACCCATTGAAATTGGCCATCAGCATAAATAATGAGTGAATGAACTGATAAAATGCAAAGTCACCGGCCGTCATAAATCAAATGAAATCCACTTTCTCTGGAAGTCACTGAAATTAGAAGTCCATGCTCCTATTAATTATTTTGCCTTCTGAAGACGACAGTGTTATAAATCAGCCTTGAAAGGCCCTTCACTTAGAAAGCTGAAGGAGTGCGGCTGCCTGCAAATTGCTTTGTGTACGCACCTAATTGTTTCTTAAGTAATCCACCTTTGTAGCATGGCTTTGGGAAGCAAAGAAGGTCCCCTTCCATTGAGATCCATGAATGTGGCCTTAGGAAGGGCCAAAATGGAGAGGGCAAGGATCCACCCCTTTCCTTAGAAAAGATATCCCCAAGGTCCTTATTTTATGGCTCAGACCCCCATCAGGACCAGGCATTGTTGGAGTGGTTTTCTTTGGTGGGATCCAGAAAGCTGGTTGTAGGCCCCAGGCCATTTCATCCTCTGGTCTCAACTCCACTTCCATCCAGGCCTGAGAAGCCAAACTTCACTTGATTTCACTGAAAACCAAGATTTTAAAAACTGGGGAGAAAACAGAGATGGAAAACTTCTTCTCAAGCTCATTTTCAAGAGTTGTTGTAATCTGCATATATTAGTTGCGAAATGACACATAATTTTTGCTAAAAGGTGGGTGGGAAATTACATTCATTTAGGAGCCTGTTTTGCAACAGACATTTAAAAAAGCAACATTCTGTGGAAAAGAGGTTAATTGCATGGTAGGAAATGTTGTAAATTAGTTTTATTTTGGACTGCTCCCTGTCATATCTGAGGTTCTGAAGTTGAGACTACTGATTTAAAAAAAATAAAAATACTCTCCTGGAGGTAGTTGCAGAAATTTGGTCCAGCTTTGACATGTGACCCTGAGTCGTTAGTAAATCTGGACAGAGCTCACAAGGAAATTCTCTGCTTTCCATTGAGTGTGTATGATTTTTGTTGGCCTCTGTGGAGAGACAGATGGCAATTTTATGGGAGTGAGGACAGACAGCAGTGGGGGGTAGTTCTTGGTACCTCTGGGTACTAGTCAGGTATACAGGGACTGGAAGTTTAGTATGGACTCCACAGATGGGGATAGAGTGGGGAAAAGTTTTAAAAGGATTCTTTTTTCCTTTTTAAAAATTTCTTAATATTTGCTGCAGCCCAGCCAGATTCCCCTGGTAGCCTGTATAATAAATGTAAAGACTAGCCTAGGAAGATGAAAATTATCTCCTGGATTGTAGGAAGCACATCCTCTTCTTTGGTGATAATTTGGGTGTCCTTCCCTGTTCCGAACCATCCACACAAAGTGTGCATGTGTGTGAGTGTGCACACGTGCATGTGTGTGTGCATACACGTGCCCATATAGCTAAAAAAAAAAAAAAAAACCTAGTATTAAAATGAGTGCTGTGCAAGGTGCCTGGTTAGCTCAGTCGGTTGAGCACCTGACTTGGGCTCAGGTCATGATCTCGCAGTTTATGGGTTTGAGCCCTGCATTGGGATCTGTGCTGACAGCTCAGAGCCTGGAGCCTGCTTTGCATTCTGTGTCTCCCTCTCTCTGCCCCTCCCCTGCTTGTGCTCTGTCTCTCTCTCTCTCTCTCTCTCTCTCTCTCTCTCTCTCTCTCAAAGATAAATAAACATTAAAAAAAAAGTGTAATGCTGTACATTTTCATGTGTGAGTAGGTTCTGATGTTGGGGTTAGTTGCTGCTAGATGATTTATGAATCTAAATAACCCAGTTTGAGAATAAACAATACAGAGTTGAACATTATGTTATAAAACAGGAAGGAGCAATTACTCCCTAGGATATTGAATACTGAATATATAGATTTTCTGGGTTGTGTCCTTGAAAGCAACCAAGTCTGTAATTTCACAGGGATTCTATGGACTATTCCATACCGTAGGGATGAGAAGATGTACTAATCCCCTGTCCTACCTGTAATCGTATGATTCTTCTTGCTATGGAAGAGAGGGGTCAGGGAAGAAAACAGCTTTTGGTTTTCCTGAACTGCTTCTGGAAATCTATGAAGCCCTGGCCAGTGTTATGTGCTCCAGGACAAAGCAAGACCTCTGTGGTGACTCCTCCCCTACAGTGGATGTCATGTATGTTTTTGTTGGTCCTGTTTTTGCCTGGCTTCACTTTTAGTATTATTGTTATATGATGCAGGCAAGCAATAAAGATTTGTTGGTTGTTGGAAATGCAGTAAGGGTGGGAGAGGAGCCCCTCTGAGTTAGGTGCTCTAGTATTTGTTAGATTTCCTTCTGTTTCTGAGGTTTGTAGAGGTTAAGCTAGGTCCTGACCATCTGCACAACTGTGTCCTCCTGGAATGAAACATTTATCACTCACAGTTTATGGGTTTTAGAACATTCGTTTTTTTCTTGGGTGATGTTCCCTTGTGTGGTGCATAATCAGGGTGACCATATGTCCTGATGTCCTGATTTCCCTTGGATAGTCTCAATTTATGCCTGTTTTTCCTGGTGTAATTATTAATTGCACTCTTTCCCCCCGCCTTTCACTCTCAGAACTATCCAGATTTAGATGATCACCCTCTATGTAATACTTGAAAGGAATGTTTATGTTTGTTGCCCCAGTGCCACAGAGACAGTGACATATTGAGATATAGCCAAGGCTTTGGAAATATGCAGACTTTGAAGTTATTCCCTAGCATATGACCTTGGGCAAGTTAACTTCACTGAGCCTATGTTTCTATATCTATAAAATGAGGGTCATTGTGCATCCCTCACAGGTTTGTGCTGAAGATGAAATAAAATATGTAATGAACCTAGCTAATTTCTGGGTAGATAGATAGGTAGAAGCTAAACAGTTACAAGCCAAGAAACCTGGTGAAGGGGCAGAGGCTTTGCCATGTTTCTGAACCCGTCTTTGACATTGATGCAAACAGTTAAGTCAGCATCAGCCCGGTGTAACAAAGAGAAAGAAAATATTCCCCCTGCCACTTTAGTGTGGAAAAAAATGCGAGGAAAGATCTTCTCCCCAAAGGCTCTTGGAATGCCCCATAAAAAGAGAGGCAAAAAGATAGTCACATATGAGAGAGAAGCTGAATTTGCTCTTCAGTCAAACAAAGGATTGATTTAGCACCTAGCAAAAGGAGCAGGATGCTGACAGAAGATGGAATAAATGGCTTTGCCTTTCAAATGTTAATATGATGGTGAAAATAATGCTTTGTTCTTGAAGCCTCTGTCTCTTTATCTGTGAAATGGGAATAAAAAGATTGGAGGAAGAATTAAATTGGGTCATAGATGTAAAGGAGTGCTGAAGAGTGCTGGGCACACGTGAGAAATCATATTTTTCTTGTTTATATGGAGCTAAGGTAACCACACAACCTGAACACTAGCCCAGGGGTAAAATGACCATACAAAGCGATACCATTCCACATCATAAGATTCACAAGTCTTTAAAGCAATACTCACTCATACCTTGTTCTTTCTCTGTGAAGTTGCAGGAGGGCACACACAACTCTGTTTAGCTGGCCCAAGAGGAATTGGCATTTTTTAAAAGCAATCTGTGTGGCTTTATGGAGATTATTATTCCCTTTCACGTTTTTAATTAGAGCAAAAAGAGGTTTATTTTTCTCAGGATTCCCAGTCTCTATGGCTCAAAGTCTGTAGAAGAAGGTTATTGAGTGCCCGTGGCCAGGCCTGGCTGTCTGCTGTGACTGGCTCTGTGCGACTCCTTTCTTTTGGAGGGGGGGTGGTGAGGGACACACAGTCTGAGGCCCCTGTGACTACCCACTAACAGTACCCTAGCCCCTCTGTCCACTCCACAGAGGCAGGCATCAAATGTGGACCTTGCCTTACTTCAGTAAATGGCAGTGTGTAGCTCACACTGGGCCAGGTGAAAAAAGCTCATGCCTTTCAGGAGCTCTTCATAAGAGAAGATGAAACATACCAATGCCGGTCCATATATTCTTTTGATACCTGTGGAAACCTTCCTTCTAATGCCACAGTGCTGTCTGACAACGCATAAGCCTCTCTACCCAAACTAGAATAGTGTTTTGCTTCTCACCTCCCCCCATTATAACCTCCCTTTTCTTTTCTTTTCTTTTCTTTTCTTTTCTTTTCTTTTCTTTTCTTTTCTCTCCTCTCTCCTCTCCTCTCCTCTCCTCTCCTCTCCTCTCCTCTCCTCTCCTCTCCTCCTTCCCCTTCCCCCTTCCCCCTTCCCCTCCCCCTCCCCCTCTCCTCTTCTCCCTTCTCCTCTCCCCTCTCCTCTTCCCCCCCCCCTCCCTTCTCCCTTCTTTTCCTTTCTTTTTTATAAATTTCAGAAGAGACCGTGAGCACTTTGGAGAATTTTCTGGGGGAAGGTTGTTCTGCCATGTCTTTTTATTTATTGAAAATGAAATTTTAATTACACAAGTACACTACTCTCCATACTCCTAACTGCTCAGGCTCTGTCCACTTTAGCTGCCCCCACCCTCACCTCCGCTCTTTTTTAGAGCCAACCATATTAGAAGTTGGCTATGTTTGCTTATCTTCTTTCTGTGAACTTAAACACTCATACACATAGATTTATATATACAAATACTAAAGAATTTATGGTACTGTGTAAGTTCAGCTGCTTGCTGTTTTCACTCAGTGGTATGTCTCTGATAACTTTCCATGTCAGTACCTATAGACATACAATACTTGGGCTTTTCAATTTGAGTGCAATATTCCATAGTATGGATATGCCCAGTTTATTTGGCCATTAGTTTTTTGATAGACATGTTGGTTGTTAGTAATTCCTCCTTGTCACATCAGTAAATGTCTTTGTTATGGGCTTTTGTGTCCATGTGCAAGTGTTTCTCTTGGGTATATTTTAAGATGTGAACTTGCTTAATTCATGGTGTATGCATATTTTAAATTGTAATGCATGCTGTAAAATTGTTCTCCACAATGATTTTATCAATATTCGTTCTTACCAGTGATGTGTGGAAAGAATATCATTTGATCCATTCTCCTGCCAGCATTTGGTATTAGCACACTTTGAAAATTATTGCAATCTATTGGCATATTCTCCTGCCATTTAAAATGTTTCACTTTCCTGCCAAGTTCAAGAATCATTTCATGTATTTATTATCTGTTTTTTTCTATTTTGAATTGCCTGTGTATATCATTTGCCCATTTTTTTCTATTGCCTTGTGTGACTTTTACTTAATGATTTCTAGTAAGTCTTTATATATTCAGACATTCTTGGCCTCAGTCTCTCTTATATTGCAAATATTTTCTTCCATTCTATTGTCTTTCAAATTTATGGTGCTTTTTAAAATTACATACAGGTTTTTAATTACGACGTCAAATTAACAACTCTTTTCTTTATATGCTATATGTGTCTTGGGTCTGACCAGGAGTCTCATCCTTAGGCTATAAACATTTTCTCCTGTGTTTTTTCTAAAACTCTGCTTTAATTTTGCTTTTTAGGTCTTGATCCACTGGACTTCTTTGTGTGTGAATGCTTTCATGTTGAGATAAAAAATTACGGATATATATCCCCAATCCATTTGTTTTTTAGGCCATTTGCTAACCATTTTGAACCACTATTTTTATCACATACAAAATTTCTAATTAGACTGTCTATTCTATTCACTGATCTATTTGTCTATTTGCTTTGCTATTGGAAATGTTAAAACAAATAGTATATAACCTAAGCAGTGTTTGAATAACCTTGCAAGCCTGAGAGGCCACCTTGTGAAACCTCGTTGTCAACCATAATGTGTTCTCTAAAGCCTGCAGACTATGTTAGGTTCCCGTGTTCTTGGAAAGCTAGATCATTATGGTATTCTTAAATATTCTTTCAAAGGTCACTGTGGGGTACTTGTGTGACTCAGTAAGTTAAGTGTCTGATTCTTGATTTTGGTTTATATCATGATCTCACAGTTTGTGAATTGGAGTGCTGTGCTGTTAGCATGGGGCCTGCTTAGGATTCTCTCTCTCTCTCTCTCTCTCTCTCTCTCTCTCTCTGTTCCTCCCCTGTTTATGTGTGCATGCTTTCTCTGTCTCAAAATAAATATGTAAATAAACATTAAAAAAAACTCACTGTTGTGTGGCCCATCTTATCACTAATATTGGGAGAGTTCTCACAGATTTTAACTGAGGCGTAAGAATCAGTGTGAGTTTTGGCAGAGGGATGCCCATCAGGTCATACAAGTTCTAATTTTAATTTTCCCACATGCTCTTTGGCCATAGATCACTCACCCTTCCTCTTACAGGCTGGGGAAGAAGTTGGACTGAGTGGATGACTTGTGCCCTGACACTTACTGTGGGGATTTAAGGTAAAGTGTTTAACTTCTCTATCTCCTCAGTTAGTAAGGATATTATTGTCTACCTCTCAGGATGATTTTATGGAATCTTGATACAAACAATGTACAAGGGAACATTTGCTAACTACACAACACTACAAAAACTAGCACTACATACTAATGGGTACAGGCTTTGTTTTCATTTTGGTCCAATGAAGATAATAAATCTTTGTCTCACCTACCTCAGAGAGCTGTTCCGAGCATCACATGGGATGTGCTTTGATAAAATTGAAAATGCCACACAAATTATTTATTGCTGATGAATCCCAACAGGTGGACTGGAATTGGCAAATATTAACCAAGCCCATGGGGTTATTGCAGTGAAAGAGGGTCATATTAATAGGATATCCTCGGGGGAGAATTGTTGGAGCAAGATTTATGGGGGCCCTTAAGTCTTTACCCACTTGAGTGAAAAAAGGTATAGTGTGGTCTTTTAAGAGGGTTCAGACAGTCTTTTAAGTGTGAATAACAGGCAGAATGAGTGCTATATGGAGTTCTTGTGCTAAGGAATCAAGAGGACCAGAGTGGGGCTTGTGGCATGTTCCCTTGTATTACCAGTGGCCATGTGAAGTTTTAGTTTTAAAAAATGGGAGTTTGATCTTTATTTGTCTATAAATTGTGGAGTGCCTCTCTCTTTCTTGCCATGCTTTGCCCAGCTTTGCCCAGCTTTCATATGGAATCCAAACCGCCAGGACTTAAGCAATAATTGGAATACTAGGTCATTGAATATTAAAGTGGATGACTAGAAAATGAATAAAAAAAACAATAATAGGGCTTGTCATTATAATGGCACCAGTATTTTTCCCCTCTGGGGGAAAATAATGCTAGTTGTGTTGAACTATTACTTTGGTGACCCCAAATAAACTACACCTCCCAGTATTCACACCTCTGTGTAGTTCCCATCCACACTGGCTCTGAACTTGGCCAATGTAAGCAGAAACTTATGAAGTGGTTGGGCTGGTCTCCTTGGAATGCTTGCTCACAGAATCCACCTGCCAGGTAAAGAAGCTCAAGCTAGACATGTAGAGAGAGAGAGAGAGATGTCATAGCCCCCAGTCATTGGCCCACATTCCTGACATGCGAATGAAGTCATCTTGGACATTCTGTCTGCTGCCACCATCTGACAGTGAACGCATGAAGGACTTAAAGTGAGATCAGTAGAACTACCCCGGGGGAGCCCTTATTAACCCACAGAGTTACGGGCAAATTAACTTGCTTAAATCTAGTATGTTTGTTGTATAGCAATAGATAAGTGAAACGCAGTGTTGAAACACATGCACCTACACTAAACTTGGTTTAATGGATGAGCGTTAACTGGGTTTTCTTATCTGAGGAGTTGGCGTTTTTAGACTTTGGTTCAGCCTATTTTATCAGAAGACACTTAACTCTTATTTAGCTCCTTGATTTCCTCCTCCCTTGAGGTGAGATGTTGCATTTGGGGTCTGTCCAGTTCTGTACAGAAAAGATGGTGGAAGAAGGAATTGTCCCTTTCCCAGTGAGGCCTTTTCCCTTCCCATCAGGTTTCCTAGATCAGGGCCCATGGGAGGAGGTGGCTAGGTAAGGATATTTATTTCTGCAGCTTGAGTCCACGGGGGAACCTGGAAGAATTTATAAATCCATCATTTCAAGTCATTAGGCGGCATGTTGGTCAGTACAGGAGACTCTCTTCTCATTAATTCAGAGGAGATTTACTTGTGTCACCCTCATTAGTATTTATGGGATTTATCCACATCAATCGCTAGTGCATTAACAGGGAAATAACTAAACCTCCCAGGGTTTGTTGGCGCTAATAAAATGAGCTGGAAGTTCCAGAAATCATCATGATCAGAAGTATTATAAACCAGGGCCTGTAATTGATCCTTTCAAAGTACCCTCAGGATGTTTTCCTCCCTGCTTCCCTTCCAGTGCCATTTGCACACAAGTGTGGTATCTAAGACCTTCTGTCCAAATTTACAGTAGGGCCCATTTCTTACCATGCACTCATGTGGGACAACCCAATGGAGTGTTGAAAATATTGTCAAACCAGAACATCTGGGTAAACGAAGAGTTAAATTTCTTATAATTCTTTTTGTTTGGTCCTGGCTTATAAAAAAAAAAAAAGGAAAACACCCTGCATGTAAATATATTTTTTATGTATTCTGAACATAAAGATAGCTCTGTCCTACCATATTGATTTATTAGATTCTCTGACATTTTAGTTGTGGTCGTTATGTTATATTTATGAGATGAATGTTGGATTCCCTCATTATGTTATCCTCATTTATTTTACATACTTTTATGGCTGGTTGTGCATCGCTTTACAGTTAAAGCTTTATTGCAGCTGTTAGCGTTGGGGGGAGGGGAAGGCAAGTAGTTATTGATCAGAATTTACATGTTTACTGTTGTAATCATGATTTATTTAATCTGTTTGCACATATAAATATAAGCCCACTCTCAGAAATAAAAAATATATACTGTATCTATATTTTAGCAGCATTCTTGTCACCCATACCCTTTGGAGTGGAGAAGTTGGGAATGATCCAGTGTTGCATGGACTGGTATTTTCCTTACAGTTCTTTGGTGAAGAGTGTGGCTTTTGGAGCCAGACTGCTGGGGTTCAGATCTCAGCTGTGCTTCTTACTACTATGTGGCCTCGTTCAAAGTATTTACCTCTCTGTGCTTCCATTTTGTCACCTGTAAAATGAGAATGATATTAGTACTTTGCTCTAAGATTGTTGTGAGAATTAAAAGACTAACATTGGCAAAACGCTTAGAATGAGCTTTAGATAGAGAATTTGCTTATTTAATGCTAGTCACTGGAACTCCAATGAGTAGGTGGTGGGGTAGTATATTGGGAAGGCCAGGTGACTCTCAGGTGGGAGCTCTGACTTCCATTTTGGTCTAGCAGGGCAAGGACACTTAGAAGGTGTGCCCTAGCCAGGAAAGAGAAGGATGCCTCGAGGTCTAAAAGTTGGTGCTGAAAAGTCTATTTTTTCCCATATGTTATCTTAAAAGGTGTTTTCATCTCTGCTGTAAGCTAGTGTTGAAGGATTCTTTTTGCTTTGCCACTTTGCCTCACCCTTCTCATCTGTCATTTGGGTTTATATACCTGTCGAGAGCATGATGATATTATACTGATGTGGTCACTGGATTAAAGTCAAAGACATTCTATAGCCCCAAGTATGCCACTGACTAGCCTTATTATGTGGGCAAAAGACTTAATTTATGAAGAGGGGCAAAGTCCCTACCTGCTTTATAGAGTTATATTGAGAATCTGATGAAGTGATTTTAGTCACATAACTTCAGATACTCTGGAGTGCTAATGTATACTTTATGGGGGAGTACTGGTAATGCAACCTCACAAAGGTTTATGGAGATGAGATGCTGTAACAGATGTGAAAAGGCTCTGACAGAAGCAGGATGTGCTTTCTGAACATGGAAGACATGGTGAAGACTCACCTCTGACCTCCTGATGCTCTGGGTGGGAGTCCCACCTCCTGCTGAGAGCTGGGGTCCTAGAGGACCGCAGGCCCCCTGGGACCTTGGTTCCAATGAGTTATACCCCTTATTCAAGTCCTGTGCTACAATTGGGCCATATCCTTAGAAAAAACATTAGTCTTGTCCGTGTCATTTCTTTATTATTTATTTGTTGGGTACAAGGTTGTGTATCTGTCCCCACCGTTTCATGTAGGCCATGCACACTGCCCTGCTAACCAGCAACTCAGCATTTACATTTTATACCTGCCAATTTGGCAGTGATTCTTGGAAATAATTTACTTTTATCATCTTGCTTCTGAGTTTCAAAAAATAATCCATCTAGCAGAGCAGTTTATCCTTTCTATATATTCATTTTTGTTTTGAGGCTTTTTAGACCTAATGGTTTTTAATCAGATTTCGAGGCCACTCATCATAATTAGGTTTAGAGTTATGAGTTATGTACACTTCACCATTACATCACACCTCCCTGGGATAGGTGAGTGAATTAGAGATTATCGCAGGATTTCCAGGGCCTTTCAGGATGATTTACAACATTTAAAGAAAAATCTCCAGTTTGTCCCTTGGCTTAACACACCTCTAGGAAAACCTGGGTGTTTTTTTTCCCCTTTTACCTCTTTCTGAAAATGGTTTTGCTTGTCAAATTATCGCCCCAATCACTTGGCCTCTGATATGTTATGTTAGCTAAGTTTTAAGAAAAAAAATTAATCAAAATTAAATCTCAAAAATATTAAGCTGAGCAAAATAAGTCACGCACAAATAAGTATTTACTCTCTGACTTCATTTACATGACATTCTAGAACTAATCTGGGGTGATAAAATCAGAGAAGTAGTTGTTTCTTGGAGAGCCTGAGATAATTTGGAGAGATGTGGAAATTAGAAACGTCCTAGGTCATGATTCAGGTAGTTAAACTTAGGTGCATACATTTTGTCAAAACGGATTGAATTGTACATTTGAGGTCTATGCATTTCACTCTGCAAATAGATCTCAATAAAAATGTAGAAAAAATAATTATGAATTACCTGTTCATTACACATCGTTTTAGATGCTCCTTTAACAATGTTTTAATGCTGTGGTAATTTTGAGGCAATATGATGTCTTTTGCCCATCCCTTCATACCAGGGCTTGAAGAAAAGATGTTCTACCACACCACCACTTCTAAGTCATTGAAGGTTTGGGTGAAATGTGTTTGTCAGCTCTGTTAGCCAAGGATAGTCAAAGTGGGTACCTGCTGTCTGGATTAGCTTTTATAGAGAGCCATTATTCATTCTAAAAATGTTCCCTTCTTCTGCCATTTGACTTATATGGGGGAACAATCTCTTGGCTAATTTTTTTTTTTTTTTTTTGGTGCATACTTCTGAAATACAAATCCACTTTTTCTAATGAATCATTATCATGTACTACCATCAAAGGTTATTCACTGAAAGCTCAGGAAAAAAAAAAGCAATGAAAACTAATTTTGATTGTTAATGGAAATGTATTTTTAGTCTTAAAGAGCTTCCCTCAGCAATAATTATAGTTATGCCTCTTGGGTGTTTTTGGACTTTTAAATTTACATTTAGTAGCTCCTTTTCATTTAGCAGTTAATCTTTTAACAGAGCTTGGCAAATTTGTTCTTCAGTCTCGTGTTAGGAGAGGATTGACGGAGATTTTATTTCTTCTCTTCTCCTCTTCAGCTTTTGCCCCTCTTCACTGTGCTTGCAAGCGCCCACACGGCACTCATTCTTGTGTTTCTGCTGCGTCCTGGTGCGAATGTGGCCTGGGCAGGAAAAGGCCAGCGGGCAAAGTCTGGAGACAGACCCCGGGCTTTCCTGCAGCCAGTGGGCATCTCTGGCAGAGCTAGCTGCCTCTGCCCTATGCAGCACAGCACTGTGGCACAGAAAGTGAGCTCACAGAGTGGGTTTGTGGCATGTGGGCAAAGCTTGACGTTGTGGCCCGAGGCTCAGAAAACACACAGCCAGCTTGTAAGGGGACTGGCTTGCAGCAGCCTGCCTCCTGCTTCAGGCCCGAAGTGTCAGTAGGTAAATAGGGAGATTTAAAACAACAAGATGCAAAGGTTTTGTAGCAACTGAGTTTGCTTGCTGGTTTGGCAGATTCTTTACAGATTTCAGAGAGAGACAAAGGTAGCTTAAAGGATGTGGACAGGGAAGGGGTTCTGGCAGGAAGTTTGCTGAGGTTCCTCCCTCTTATTAAAAAAAGACAATGGTCAGTGTGATTAGAGAAAGCTCAGGCCACCAATGAGAGTCCTGCTCCTGGTAAAAACTGACCTCCCCCACGAAACGAGAGAGCAGTCAGACATTTGGGTATTTGCAAAGCAGCGCCGAACATTCGGGAACAGTTAAAATTAATCCTGTGTACTGCAGCTCCCGAGAAAGAAAGCCAGCCCCACATGTCAATAAATCTAGATCTGTTTGAAGCAAACGTCACTAAATCTTCGTCTTGACTGTTTGCTGGTGGTGTCAAGAGCTGCCCTGGAAGATGAATTTGAGGGGAGGATGAAAAAGGAACCATATTAAACTGCAGCTCTGATAAGTTTAGTTAAGAGGCAGGAGATGTGTCCTTGCCGTGACATTCAGTGGCTGATATTTGTTTCCCTTTAAATAATATGCTGTACATCTGTGAGAATGATGGTTTAGGGCTGGCGACATTGCATCTCCTCCAAGGTTACTGCCTTCTGGACAGGCAGTCTCTCTCCTTTCTTTCTCCATCCCACACCCTGTCAATAAATATCCACTTGTCTGAGGAAGTGAGATACTGATTTTAGAGCTGACACCAGAGCATCTTCATTGCAAGTAGCAACGAGGCTCTATCCATGTGAACGTGGAGGGGGATGGGTAAGAGAAATTAAAGGGACTGTCAGAAGCAGCTTTAGTCATGAAACTGTCACATGAACCCCAACAACACCCAGTGGGGTGGTACCAGCAGTTAGAGAATTTCCCCCTCAAAACCCTGTTTTCACAAGTGAGACGTGTAATAACTGGGAACTTGGAACTTTTGGTTCTATTGTCTCCTGCAATCCCCCTTGTTTTATCCTTACTGTAGCTTCAGACCTATGACAGAACAGCAGTCGGCAAACTTCTTCTGGAAAGATCCATACAGCCATAGTAAATATGTTTTGCTTTGCAGGCCTTACAGTCTCTGTTGTAACTACTCAACACAGAAACCGACAAGTCTGTTCATAAATGAGTGGCTTTGTCTCTGTTCAGTGTCATTGTGGACCCTGAAAGTTGAATCTCGTGTAATTTCCCATGTCATTATTATTTAGCTTCCCTCACCCCCCCTCCTCCCCCTGCCAGCATTTAAAAATATAAAAACCAAGCTGTACAAAAACAGGTAGTGGGCAGGAGTTGGCCCTGGACCATGGTTTGTCCCCCTCTGACTTAAGATTTTGGTCTGTCATCCTACGTTCCCTTTGCCAGTGCACAAAGTTGGTGGCTGTTCCTTTTGGCAGGAGGACATTGCCAACCTGAAGATTAAACCCATGGCCGTATTGAACCAAGTGATTACCACATATCCCCTGCTGTTCCAAACCTTGCATTATATACCACTTCGCTTTTACACAAGACCTTTGTTAGCATCAGTTTCTGCTAATGGAAAGAAATCCAAAGAAGATTTTCACCTTTATGAAGAAAGGCAAAAGGTGAAAACATCATTCAGCAGTTCTGCGGTGAGCCTGTGGAGGCAGCACATACCTCTTGCAGTAAGAGAGGCACAGCCAAGCTCCTTGCCCCAGACTATACTCAGCATCTCAGCCTGCAGCCTCCCTGGCTTTGAGCTGTGTTGTAAGTGTCTCTCCTTTATTTGGATTTATCATGTGCATCCATTAGCAAGAAGTGTCAGAAGGTACCAGGAAAACCTGAGTGGTTGTTTCTCGGGTCTGGGAAATCTTTCCATATAAGTTAATAGTAATTGTGCTGTACCATTTTCGTTTATGAAAGTGTTCATAGGAATGCTATACTTTTGGATAACAGGGAAAATCTGTAATAGGTATGGATAAAAAAACATGACAGGGCTCTGAAGCAGGCAACCCAGTTTCCCACACCAGTCCTCCCTTATCAGTTACTAGCCGTGTAACCTCATGTTGGTCACTTAACCTCTCTAGGCCCTGGTTTTCTTTTTTTCCTTTTAATGCAACAGGCAAAATTATCTTCGCCTTACTTACCTGACATGACTATCATATAGACCAAAGAGTTAAGAGAAATGAGAGATTTTAATAAACAATAAATATGAATGTAAGCCTTTGGTGTTATTCTCACTGCCTCACCACTGTCGGTTCTTTTCAGTAACTATGATTATTGTTCATATTAAAGGATTATATGTCCTGTATTTCAGCTGCAAAAACAGAATCAGAATTTGAACTCTACAAGGAAGATAATATTTCTCGTTAACTTGGACTCTGATGTTGGCTGGGTATTTCTGAGCCTTGCCTAGTGGCTTTTTGGCTTTTGCTCCCAGTGCCTCCAGGTGCTTGCCCTAAATGAAACAATCGTGTGCCCTCTGACCTGTGCCACTGCTCAGAAAGCCTTGCCTCCTCTCTGTGGATCCAATCCCCGCTAGCCTTCAAGGCCCACCCGAAGTGCCACGTTATCCAGGAAGTCCCCCCTTGGCTCTTCAACCCACACAATATTGTCCTGTGTAAATGACTTGAGTCTACCCCCAGAGCCACAGCCCTGGAAAGGTATCCTGTTCTCCAAAATCTGTTAAGAAAAGAAGATACCATCAAAAGATGGAAGTTGCAGGTCAGTTAAGCAGGATGTTTTTTGAGTTTCATTGAAGTGATTTACTACTGCCCAGTGGGAGAAAGACTCAGATATGTGATAAGGGGACGGTCTAGAGAAGTGACTCTGACAGTTGACATCACACAACTTTTATCCAGCTACAGTATTCCATCTGTGTAGGCTGTTATATATTTAAAGCATTTTAATGTCCACTAGGTGTTTTTGATCGTTGTTATAAACCTTTGAAGTACATGAAACAATATTCGAATTCCCATTTGACCCTGAGGAAGCTGAGGCCCACAGACGTTCATTTTCCTGTTCTAGTATCATGCAGATGGTTAATAGTGACAATGGGAGTGAAATGTAGCCCTGGTTACTATACTCCCCACCAATTCCCCCCCCCCCCCAGCTTTGAACCCCAAGCTTCTATAAGCCCAGGTCATGGGCTCTTGCTATATCCCATATTCAAATTCTTGAGGGTAAAAACATGTTTATATATGGATATATCAAACTGGCTGTTTTTAAGTATATCAGCTTGTCTTATCCTCCCTTCCCAGAATGCATTGGTGGAGCAGGTTTTTGAGCATGAGAGTCTGTTATCACATATTTTCAGTTTCTATTCTGCTCATACCTCCATTATGTAAATATGTATAGAGTGTTGGCTTATTTATTCAGTCTGTGGTGGGGAGACCCAGTGTATTACTGATTCCTGGGCTGTACTCCTTGGCCTAAACACCTTCAGTAGCTCCTCATTGCTCACCTAATGAAGTGTGAACTCTTTGGGTTGGCATTTTAGGTTCTCAGTAATCTGGTTCCAGCCTGCCTTTCCCGCCTCACCTTCCCTCTCAGAGGAAGCTGTCTGCCTCTCCTTTGCCCAGCTCACCCCCTCATCCTGTGCCCTTCTCCCTCATCTAGGATGGGGATCTGCCAGTTTTCCCCGTTTTCCATTTAGCTTCAATTTTTCCTCTCCAGAGATAGTTTCCTATTCGCCTGTCATGATGCATGTATTGTCCCTACTCTTTTTTTTAAGTTGAGAGAGAGAGAGAAAGAGATGGGGGGGGGGGCAAAGGGAAAGAGAGAATCCAAGGGATTCTGTGCTGATAACACAGAGCCACAGAGCGTGGCTCGATCCCACGAACCGTGAGATCATAACCTGAGCCGAAATGAAGGACACTCAATGGACTTGAGCCACCTGGGCGCCCCATCTTGACTCTTAAAAACAAGCACAAAAACAAATTTTTGATCCTAATTCTCTCTCATGCTGTTGTCTTCTCTCTTCTTCATTTATTTGAAGCATCTAATAGCGTCTATCACCTGCAGGTTATAACTAAGGTGATAACTAAGCTCTAAGGTCCTAAGGTAGGGGCACACTATCACCTAAAAGCAATATCTGGCCCCAGCATTGGTTTTTGTAGGGCTCATGGACCAAGAATGGTTTTTCATTTTTTTAAAGGTGGAAAGCATTTTATTTTATTATTTCTTTTTAGGTTGAAAACACTTTAAAAAGAATAATTCTTAACACATGAAAAATACATGAAATCAAATTTAAGTGTCCATAAATAAAACTTTGTTGGCACACAGCTGTGCCATTCATTTTGGTATTGTTGATGGCTGCTTTGGTGCTACGGTAGCAGAGTTGAGTAGTTGCAAGAACCACGTGGCTCTTCATGGTAAAAGCTTGCTGATCCCTGTCCTAAGGCACTGATAGTCACTTCTGTGCATTTAGAAGGGTGCTAGTTAGGTACCGCCTTTGGGAGAATTGAGAAAATAGTCACAGAAAGCACATCATGTGATTCAGGTGGAGAACACCCCCCTGCCCCCGCCGCCATTGAAAAGAACTGACTCTCTCCCTTATTCCTTAAACTTTTATCAAACAGGTCCTGGAGTTAGCCTGCCTCTCTGCTGTACTGTGTCCTTTGAAGCCCTCCAGTGACTTCTCAGTCACGATGTTCAGTGGGCAGCTCTAGCTCTTTATAATTTCATCCTCTTTCACCCTATTGACCAGTTTCTCATTCCTGAAATTCTGTTTTCTGTTTATGTTGATGCTGTGACCTCTGCTTTTCTGTCTCATTGTCTGTTTTCCCTTTCCATTCATTAAATGTACAGGTTTCTTTAGTTTCTAAGCTTTGTTTTCCTCTTTCCTACGTATAGTCTTTTTAGAAAAACTGTGACTATAGCTATTATCTCTCTGCTGACAATTTCCAGTTCGCTCTCTCCAAAACTCTAGTCATGTATTTCTGTGTTCCTCCTAGGCATCGTCTTCTCTTAGCTGTTCTCTCGTTCACTTACCTCCTTTCCATGGTGCCATCATGGGTATTTAGAGCCTCAGTTATCTATGATGTATCTCCTTAGCTACACACAGTTCATCAGTTGCTTAATCCTTGATGATGATTTCAGTATCCATCCCTTCTCACCAGTCTCGCCTCCTTTATTCAGTTCCCTATCATCTTTCTCTTTTCTAGGCTAGACAATGACTGTTTCTCCTGGCACTTTCCCTTCTATCCTCCCCTGCATGCAGGCTGCTGCTTGATTCTAGCAGACACTTTTGGGGCCCCCATCCCAACTCCTCAAGCCACTGTGGTTTCAGTCACGGCCATAGTGCACAGTTCCACGTGAGCTCAGACTCTTGTTGGCTGTGTCTCTCACCTCATGTTAATATGTGCGTCTTTCCATTTTTCGCCTAAGGACCTTCCCTGGAGCCATGAGCTTCTGTGCCTAAGCTAAGCTCAGCTTGGACATGCAAGGAAGCCAGTGGCCCCCACAGGGGCAGCCCTCAATCACTGGGGAACTAAAGCTGATAGTAAGTGCCCAGCCTCTTGTCCTTCACACAGACCATTCTGGGAGGGCTGCTATGTGCTTTTTAGGCATACTGGAGGAGGCTCGGTCATGCCCTGTTGCCAAGAGCAGTGACCTTGATAATGTACCCCAGCATTGGATTTTTCTCTTCCCCTGATCCCTCTGGGATCATCTCCCAAATAAAACCCCTGCATCCATGTGCTCATCAGGTTCTGCTTTGAGAGGGATTCAAACTAAGATCATTTTTCTAAAAGCTGCCGCCAGACATCTTCAGTGGTTTCGCAAGCCTTCACAACATAAGACTGTTGGTGCTCTGAAATCCTCAGCTCTCTAGTTGTGATAGTAGCCTATCTTTCCAGTATTCTCTTATTCACCCTTTTCCTTTGCTGCAGTCAGACTGAGTTCCTTAAGGCAGAGACTGTGTCTTATTCATCTTTGTTTCCATTATTTTGCTCAATATCCAAGATAGTTGGAAAGTAAATATAAATGTATATTTTTAGTGAGTGAGTGAATGAATGTGTTTATACTCATTTGTTGATCCTTCAAGGTTCTTCTCCTCCTCATTGCTTCTCAGTGACCTTTCCGTCCACTAAAATTATAAAACACTGCATCTATACCGCTGTATGGTCCTTTTTGCTTTCTACTTGGTATTTATTTACAAGTCTTATCCACTAAAATGCAAATTCCTTGAGGGAAGTGATCTTTATTTTTCTTTATATTTCCCCACAGAGCTTATGGGAACATGGATAATCAATGAATGTTGGTGAATGACTCACTACTTTTTGGCATCCTAGGTCGTTTTGATTTGTTCTGTTCTCTAATCTCCAGACATGTCCCATGTTTTCTTATTCCCATGAATTGAGGCTACTTATGCCTCTTTTGCTTTTCATACATGCTTCTTACACTGTTTATCTAGCGGAAAGTCTATCTATCCTTCAAAACCTAGCTTAAATATCTTTCTCATAAAGTCTTTCCAAACCCACCCCGTTAAGCCTCCCCCCTGCCTTCCTGTATGTTATGCATTTGTGTTATTTTGCTTTAAGTAGCATAATTTGATTTGGTTTATGTTCCTTCCTTGTAGGAGATGGTAAGCACTTTCAGGGCAAGACTGGTTTTACTTCTCCCTTGTATCCATTAGCTTGCTCTGCACTCTGTGATCAATAAATATCTGTTGGAATGAATTAATTTGAATAGCTTAAATTATACCATCATGGCTTTTCATTCCCACGATCTTAATGGGTACCCTCTGACCTATCTCTGTGAATTTTTTTGAGTTTCATTTTGGTAATGGAAGAAATATCAAGCAGAAGGAAAGATATATATCTGGAGCCAGTCAGCATGATCTACTGTGTTTGAACGTGAATATTTGAACATAACTTATAAGAATGCCATTTCAATTATTTGTAAAATATTTAAATAGTATAATCCAATTTACATTCTATCATTTCCAACAGCTGTAAAATTTACTTTACACCAAAGTTAGCTCAATCACTTTAATTCAGTCTGGAAAAACAGTACAAATGAAAGCTTAATTTGTATTTAATCTCCCCTTTTGTTTCTACATTATTGCTGTCGAATCATTCCTTTTAGTGATTGAGATTTAAACCAGAGAGA
Organism: Panthera onca; assembly: GCF_046562875.1. NCBI lineage: Eukaryota > Metazoa > Chordata > Mammalia > Carnivora > Felidae > Panthera > Panthera onca. Next base: position 51,583,810 of record NC_138349.1, on the reverse strand, counting down.
GAGGAAAAAGTCATGATGAAATATTTGAGAAGAATATAACCCATAATGAAAAGTTTGGAGTAAATGTTTAAAAATTCCAACTGGCTTTGTTCCTGGGGTTTCAATTCACAGCATTGTCTTTGTTATAAGCCCGTGGCATGAGATGTGTAGGTTACTTTGTCAGAATCCTAGGACTGTGACTCTCTGGCATTTAGAACCAGGTGACTCACTTGGAGCAGGTTACATTTATACGCTGTATATGAAGATTGGCAGGGAATACAAATGTGAGTAATTATTATTTAGTGTGTTGATCATGCTCATATCTTCCTAAATGGCTTTATGATCATTTTGGTGAGTTTTTCTCTCTGAGCCCTGGCAGTCTTCCAGCTTATGTCAAAAGCAGGGAGTAGCAGCGAGGAGAAAATTGTGGCAAAATTGTGACTAACCACGACTTTCCTGTCCTCCTGTAGCACCAGATCTAGTGTGTGGATGGGAGGCAGTAGGTCTAAGGAAGGGGCAGAATGACCAAGCGGCATGTTTGTGTTTAGAACAAAGCAACCCTTTGTTGTTTCTCTGCCTTCCAGTTGGCAGCATTTATGGAAGTATTGTAGAGACCCATATATGCCCTCACTGGACCTCTCTCTCATCCCCATGCTCGCTGTATCCTCTTACACCCAATAAGCCTCCTTAAGACTAAAAGGTGTTTGCATGAAGAGAAAAATGTGGATAAATTGAACTGATCAGTAAGAATGAAATAACTGAGTAAAGGAAGGAGGAAAGAAGGAGTTGAAGTTCATTTATAGCTAAGAAGCATTACAGGAGACAATCGCATGTTACACATTCGAAAAACTATTCCAGAAGGATGGAAGTGATCTCACAGGCCTAGACTCTGAAAGACAGAAAAACTGAAGAGCAGTTTGATGTAGTTCCATTACAAACACTGTCAGAAAAGAGGAAACGGTATCTAGACACCTGCATCACTATGTGGGATAAGATTTTTAAATGGGGCAGACTGGTCAGGGAAAAATGAATTATATTGACAAAGTATGCTCCTCTCTATTATGTCAGATGATCCTCAAAGCAACTGTCATTTTGGTCCAACATGGAGTAGTGACTCCACTCTACAGCTGAGGTAACTGAGGCCCAGAAGTTTGAGCAATTTGTCTAAGGTCACACTGCTAATAAAAGGTGGAGTTAAATGTCAAACAGACCTAGGTATTTTGTTACCAGAATTGAATGCTTTTTTCCTCAATACTGTGACGTACAATGTTGACAAAACTTTTTTAATTTTTTAATGTTTATTTTTATTTTTGTGAGAGAGGGACAGAGTGCGAGTCGGGGAGGGTCAGAGAGAGAGGGAGATACAGAATCTGAAGCAGGCTCCAGGCTCCAAGCTGGAGAGCCTGATGCGGGGCTCGAACCCATGAATTGTGAGATCATGACTTGGACCAAAGTCAGATACTCAACTGACTGAGCCACCCAGGTGCCCCGGCAAAACTTTTAATAGTAGTGTCAGATGATCAAAATCACCTGGTGAACTGAGGTTTGTAAAATATAGGTAGTAATGACAGAAGGTAAATGATGGAAGGTTCATTCTGCTCCACTCAGTGTGGTGAGTGGGCAGACACAACTACTTCATTCACATTTTGGCTTCAATTTTTTCTACCAGTTCAGTTCTGTGAGCCCAAGGCTGCCATGTGCCATACCTGTGTGTGCATATGGAGGTAGGCAGGGAGTATAATTCTGAGCATTTATTCAACATCAGTTCCACATGTACCTAGAAGCTTTGCCGTGCCAGTATCAACCATCTACCACCCCAGTCACCTTGGACAATGGTGACGTGCATGTTGTATCCAGATTCACTTAACATCCTTATGTGTTTTAGAGAGGGTTGGGAGAGTGGTGGTTACCCCAGCCTGTTGGTTAAGAGGAGGGCAGTGAGGAGGCCACTACTGCCTCTCCAAACTCTTCCATGATTATTTTGGTGGAATTTTTCAAGGTGTAGTCTATATATAAATGAATCTTTACCTTTTTGGAGCTGTTGGTTTAGCAAAGAAAACAGTAGACACTTTCATAGTCAAATTAGTAATGGAGGAGTTCGGGGAAGGACAAGAGGTTCAGCCTCTGGAGAAAAGGCAGAGGGTCATTTCTTTCTGGGGAAGAGCAAGGCTTAATGGGGAGGAGCAAGTGGACCCTGGTGGCGATACATGATGCCTGAAGAGAAGTGGGCGCAGTGGAGCCTGGACTCAGCCCGGGGAAGGTCTTGCAGGGGCAGGCTGAGAACTTGGAATTCTGTGCTGTAAAGCCTTCCTTGGCAGGGGTGGGGGCGGGCAATGAAGGTTGCTTTCTGTTTGTTTTCATTTTTAAGTGTGAATGAGATACTTAGATTATATTTTAGAAATATCACCCAGGGAGTGATTTTGAAGAGTACACCAGAAGGGAAAGAAGGCTGGAGATAGGGGCAGTGATGAAGCCAGAAGTTGGATGGGGGTTGGGGGAGGGATATGGCGGAAGAGAGAAAAGGAGAAGATGAGAAAGAGTAAGCTGTGTACCACAGTGTCAGAAAGAAGGTCTTGAGAGGGGGCTTCTTGTAGGAACTATCCTGAGGTAGATGCAGCCATAAGCAATAAATAAGTGAATAATCAAAATAAGAAGCAGTAATAACGCCACCCCCCGTGCCTGCACCCCATGCCAAAGTGGTGAGAGTACTTACCTTATAGATGCCTATGTAAGAGGCTGTAGATCCCAGATCTTCCCCTTACAAGTGTATAATCATGGGCCTGAAGTGTGGCCTAGGGATCTGCATTTTGATAATCACTGGGGGTTCTGGGGCACTTGATGTTCCCTTTTGGCTCTGACCTCTGGCAAGGATGAACTCCTCCTCATGTCCTTTTCTACATCACTTTCCCAGGACATCATGATGCAACTACCATACATGTGACCTTCCTGTATGTCTGGCACTTTGCAAAGCACTCCATAAGCATCCGTCCTTTAAATGTATACATCTGTCTTTTCCAAACTTTCAAGAGTATCACAGTCAGTTGTGTTTCTCATTCAGGTCTGCGATGGAGGCTAAAAACTTGCATTTCTAATAAGTTCCCTGGTGACTTTGGTGCCACTGGCCACACTTAAGAACCATGTACTCTACGACAAGGACAGGGGCATGCGTTGTTAACATGTCTTACTTGTGAGCAAACCCGAGGCTTGCCTCGGATGAGTAGTTTTCCTGGGGTGGTTCTAGACAGACTAGAACCTATGTCTGTATGACTGTCTTGTTCATATTCTTTGCCATGAGGTCCACCTTCTATTGTGCAAGGCCAGGACTGGTGGAACTCATTACCTGCTGGGCTTGCAGTCCCCTTTCCTCACTGAGGGAAATTGATTTTCTTGTTACTGCTTCCTGAATCTCTTCCTGTAACGTGGAGTCTTGTGCAGGGGGCTGGCATCATGCCTGGGCAGAGGATGCATCTGCTTTCTTGCTGTAATTTAGACATCCTCCAAAACAGCCCCCTGAACCATGATGTTTCCCTTACCAGAGGTGGCATAAGTTTAAGTTAAGTTTCTGTTATGAGGTTGTTTCCTGGTTAGTTTGTGAGCTCCTGGAGAGCATGGATCACATCCTATTTGCATTTATAGCTCTCATACTCAATGCAGTGCTAGGTTAATGGGAAATGGGCAGTAAGTTGAGTGGATGAATGAGTGAATGAAATATATTACTTAGAGAAATAAATAATTAGACCCATTAACTGGTTTTAGATTAGTCTAACAGGCAAACTGGCTTAGAGAGTAATAGAATGGGTAAGTTTTAAATACTTGGAGGTAGTAGAATAGGGAGAAAGTACTACTTGGTCAGAGGAAAACTCAGAACCTTCCACAATTAGCAGAAATCTGTTGAAGGAGAGGGGCTGATGATTCAACTGCCCTGATTTTCCGTGTTGGATGCAGCCACACTGGTCCCTGGGATAAGTTGTTTTCTCACTGTGTGCTGGCACAGCTGAGCCAGACTGGACCAATTCTTGGGGATAACACAGAGATATCAAGGGAGTACCAGGAGTTGAGTACTGGCTTGCAGAGCCCAGAGTTCTGATTGTGCCTTGAGCAGCCTCCTCTCGGGGCTGTGAACACTGTCAAGTTTCTAACAGTCCACTTGGGCCCTCACTTGCAGTTTTTGCTTTCCGTAATTCACAGCATGGAAGCAGCACCCTCCTAGATGCTTGGCACCTTATGAATCCAAACCAGGGAGGTATTTTTCTCACGCTTACCTAGGACTCTATTGGATCTTGCTGCTCACCCGGACACATACCTGTTTCCCCAGGTGACTACTAACAGTGATGACCTTCGTATCATCAGGTGAATGCTCAATCCGCTCCCCACTGAAATGTCACATTATGGCCACCCTTCACAATATCCTACTATGGTGGTAGTGGCCATCTTGTGACTTGAGTCATGCAAGGTGTCCGGTGGTGTGAAGACAGGGTTGGCATTTTCTCATGAGGGTCTGTGAGCACAGAGTGTAGTGTGAGGCACTGGGACAGAACTCCTGAACTCCAACTTGGCTTCTGTAGAATCTTGCTTCCCCTAGGTCCGCTTGCAGATTCTTTTACCCTTGGAAATTTTCTCTTCCCACCACTGTGTTCCCACCACGCAGTAAGGGTAACAACACTTTAATTATCAGCCACCTCGAGCTCTGGGACCTGCATCAGCAGTCTGGCATTCACCTGGTCATTACCGCCTCGGATTCTAAATAACATGGTTGAGCTGATGGAAAATGCCAGTGAAGTCCCTATAGATGTCACTACTTGTGGCTGCACTGATATATACGTGCCTGTTTCCAGTGGAATATAAAGTCTGTAGGAGCAGATTCAGAGGAGTTGGAGGACATCCGGGCCTCCTGCCCTTTTGTTGGTCATTTTCACATAAGGGCATGTGGTTTGGGTGCCTGGAGGTTGTTAAGAGAAACCACTGGACTTAGGAATTTTGGGGGGACGGGCTTTATTTATCTTTTCCCTGTTTGGTGATTCTCAACTCTGAATGTACCTTTTTGTATCCACATGCCATGTTGATTTACTTTTTCCATTTCTTGGAATGATGCAAAATGTCTTGGTTACGAAGAATATGGGACTGTATTTTCTGTATTTTCTTTATTGAGTATCAGAAAGTTACTTCAACCAACAACTTGTTTGCCATTCATCCTTATAATGTCCTCTTTTGATTAGCTGCTTCTACACGTGTGGTTCTTAAGAGAAATACAATATCTCCATGAAGCTAGCAGTGTTCCTTTAGATTTGTGCAGCACGTATACTGTTTCAGCCGATTAAAAATTAAAAAGAAATCATTGGTGTTTGTCACCCTGATTCGTTTGTTTGCATGTCACCAGTGTCCAGCGAATACTATGCATTTCTTCTAGTCATTGTTAAAACCCTATGTATGGAAATAGTGTTTATACCAGCAGCTGTTACAAATCTGGGGCTATGGATTAATGTCAGCCTCTGAATGTAGAGTGCTTTAGTTAATTCCACCCAAGGACAGATGATATCATCTAGGAAGAAGGAATATATTAGAAACTGTCAGCCAGAAGGTAGTAAAAGGAGGTGATATGTTATAAGGAGTACTAAAAGGTCATTCAAAGAAGAGATATTGCTAATAACTCAATTAAAATTTTCACGCTGACATTTTACAAATTTCTGTGGAAGCCCTAAAACATTTTCAAAGCTAGCTAAATTCATACCCTAGATTGGAAAAACAGGGGTCAAATAGGATTCACACAATTCCTTTGTGAGGTGAACAAATTGGGATAATCTCCTTTTCCAGGAAATTGTGGCCAACTAATTCAATGCAACTCCTTTGATATCTAGGTGAGAGAGAGAGAGAGAGAGAGGTATTTTGCAAGTACATCTCTCTTCATTGGGGATTGTACCCTTTCCTCTCCTAGGCTTTGGGGCAGGGCAACCAAGTCATTTTGGCTCTTGACTTTCAGGAAATTATTCTTTGCCAGCCTGGTGCCTCATTATAGTTATTTTATGTATTTTGCTTCCTGGAAAACAAACAACAATCTGTCTTCTTCCTGGCAGCCAGGTAGCACAACAAAGAGTGTGGGTAAAAGTTGGACTTGCACTTGCGGAGTAGAACTGCTTCCAGACCAGGTGATAAGATACAGCTGCCATGGCTCCACAGTCAGGCTGCCAGGACAGACAACACGGGAATGGCAGGGTTTGAGAAAGGTCACCTCACCCAATTGCCCACTGTCCTGTTGGGAAGGGGTGACTTATTCTTGAAGATGTTCTCACCTAAAGTCTACCTGGCTTTTCCTGGTGGCTATTTCTAGTGTTCGGTCACTGTTGGGGTCTCTCACTTCTTATTGTCCAATGAATGTGAACATAGTTCTTTTCTTGGTGTCATTTCCATAGTCGCGGAGAGGAAGTGATGGGTATGGATAACGTATCATTGTTTTAGCTGTCTGCTGTGTGCTTGGTGCTAGCGGTTTGGTGGTAGGAAAAGTAAACATGGCTGCTGTCCTCATGGAGCTTACAGTCCGGTGGAGGTGAAGGTCATCAAATAATCACACATGCGATCACTGAGGAACAGATGTTCACTCACACCTGGGGCAGGGGTTGGGAAGGAAAAGGACGTGGTGCCATAGTGAGACCTAATTTGACTCCCAGACCTTTGGAAAGGCTTCCCCAGTAAAGGGATTTTCCCTGGGGAGCTGAAGGAGGCAGGGTTAATTAGGAAAGGAGAGAGGGAAGAACAGTGCAGGCAGAGGGAGCAGCAAGTGAAAGGTTCTTGACTAGACAGAGTTTGGTGATTATGAGGCCCTGGGAAGAGGTCTCTGTGGCTATTCAGGAGAAAATGACAGGGATGGAGCTGAGCCTGGGAAGTGAGCAGCATCAGTCTGTGGAAGGTTTTACATGCAGTGGTAAGGTGTTTTACTTTTAAAATGTTTTGTAATTATGAAGATTGCATTCAGGGTAAGACAGACCAAACTTCTTCTTCTCCCAGTTGCTATATAATTTCAATTCTTGTCCTCTTCAACTCTGGGAACCTGTACTGAAACTTGTACCTGAGGATTTCAGACTGACTTTTTTTTTTTTTTTTTTGAGACTTCTTCTTCCAAGGTGGGGATTGGCATAGAACTGAAAACAGCAGCTGCGAAGTGCCTTGAAGTTTGATTTGGGCATCTCAAATGGGGTGTCTCAGAGTGAGAAACCATTGCCTGCTTATTACATGCAAGGAGAGAGAGAGATCTTTGCTGTAGGCTGTGTACACAGGAGGCACTTAATAAATGCTGATGAGTCAGAGGTGACATCCAGCTCTCAAGAATGCAAAACTAAGTTTTATCTGTTCCAGCCATCTGAACACTGTTCACAAAGAGGGCCTGGGGAGGAGGGATGGGCAGAGCTGCATCTGCTCTGCCGTCCTGTATGTGCACTCGGGCCACCTGATGCCACCTCCACGGTGGCACATTTGTCTTGTTAAGTGTAAGCCAACTCTTCGCCGTCTTCTGGGGCTCTCCTGACGGTGGCTGTGGAGGACAGGGACATGCCGTGAAAGCCCAGTTAATATGGTCTGTAAAGGGAGGTGGTGGCTGCTGGGGAGCGCTCAAATGAAGATAAATGCATTGTTAAGTTTTTATGGACCAAGGCCGCACTTTCATTAAGGGTAATTTACATAACATAACTAATGCTCAAGGCCAAACAGTCCTTGTGGCCCAATGACAGCCCCTGACAACCCATGGAATGCAAGGCCTCCTGCAGAATTCCTCAGGTCAGGAAGCTGCCTCCTTCCCCTTGCTGGCTCAGCACGCTGGTTGCTCAGAGGAGCTCTGTCTGTGACCTCTCAAGCTACATGCTGATGGCCTCAAAGCTACACATTCTTCTCTGCAGCAAACCAGTCAGGCACTCCCTGGTCAGAGCTCACTTGCCATGTTCCTTCCTCTTTCCCCAAAGGGGTTGGCTTCCTGGTGTGAACCCTTCCTAATCCCTGTTTGAGAATTTTCTAGGGTTCCTCTAGGCCCAGTGAGAGGTTCCTGGTTCCCCACTAGGGTTGAATGGAGAAGGCTCTGGGTTAAGATGTTGGAACATGAAGAGTAGGCTATAATTAGAGTTGCCTATGTTCCTTAACAACAATGCCTCAGAGGTGAAGATGTCTGATGGCGTCCCTGGTGTGTTCAGCAGTAGCCTTTGTCTGCACCCATCTTCATTATATGTTAATACCACCAGAGACACTTTGAGGTCAGCTTCTCCACCTTGCACGGCAAAGCAATTATCATTTCCTCTCGCTGCAGGGGTGACTGTTCGGTATCACATGATGGATTTTTGCTGGTAATCAGAACTTTCTGCCCATTGGTCTTCAGGACATACTTTTGTGTTGACATTTACAAGGTATGTGTCAGACTGAGCCGAGGAACAGAGTGAAAGAATGAAAGGGGGAGAGGGGAAGAGGACTGTTACATTCAATTTAATGATGACAATTTCCCTACATTTACAACTTCCAGAAGTAAGAGACAATAGATGTGTGTCTTCTGCTTGCATGCACACTGAAGGAGATGACACTAAGAGATTCTGTTAGCGGGAATGGTGATCTATTACCTTAATGATTTCATTGCTCTGCAAATAGAAGAAAAAATCTCATTGTGGTGCTGAGCCCTGTCTTCATCAAGCTATTCATTGTGAGGTATTTGTCGTTAATTAGAGGAATTCTGACCTTCTGTAAGCTGGTTTTGAATTTTTTTTTTTTTTCTTGGCTACCTTGACAATCTGGTTCTCCATTTACGGGACATATATAAGCATTTGTATGTCTTATGTTGAAGCTTGTTAATGAATTTGAAGAGCTCTTAGACTTGGGTAGGTTGGTGTTAATGGAAGATTTCATAGAGTTCAATGAAAGCTCTCCTCCACGATTAGGATGGTGACTGGAAGGACCATGGGTGGGTGGGGTGAGGGTGTTATCATGTGAAGTGTGGATAATTTGAACAAATCCCCTGTACTGTGTGTGGGAGGTTTAAGCTTAGATAGGGTCTTGTGGTCTGGATATCATCCAAAGGGCCATTTTCTCAGGGCTGCTGGAGACTGGCTAATAGGAATGGTGTCCAAGGTCTTAGTGGGAGCACAGCACCAGGTGACAAGTGCTGTGGTCCAGGAAAGGCAGGTGGAGAACCAAGAAGATCAAAAGCTGATAGGACTTGGATGAGAGATCATGCATAAGTTTGTGTCTAGACCTAGATCCAGGAGTGTTGGAAGCTTCTGGATTCCATTATTATATGAACCTGACCCTGGCTGTTCAAAGGAATAATGCAAGGTCTGCCTGTAATGGCACGACTTTCACCCTCTTACTGTGTGCAGTCTGCTTTTTTCTAGTAGGGTATCTAGATTTCCAAAGTAGTGGAGTAATGTTTATATGATAGAGCTGGGGACCAGAAGGAACATTTAACATCATGGAAATCATGAGGTCAGAAGATCTGGAGAGGACATCAGGTCTACCCAGGCCCTCTTAGGGCATCATCAAGCTTCCTTATGCAGTGATGCTGCTGCAGCATCCTATTGCCATGTATTTGATGGAAGGATTTTGCAGAAGCTGGGATGTTTGTTTACCTGGCAGACCGACTTTGCAAATATACTGGCTAACTTTGGAGCTAGACCCAGTGAGGCCACTTTGAACATGATCCTGTTAGAGCCTAATTTTACCTGCTAGTTGTATGACTTTGGACAAGTCCATTTACCTTTCCAGGTCTCAGTTTTTTCATCAGTAAAATGTTAGAAGGTGTCTGTGGGGACCCTTTTAGTTAAAGTACAGTATGTTTGCTAAGATTGTTGTGTATCTAAGTAGGCCCAGGTGGAAGCTCTTGGTGTAGACAGCCACGTGATGAGAGCCTCACAGAACTTACGGAAATAGAATTGATATTGAAGTTTCGGTTCTTCACCAACTTGAAAGATCCCATGGAAGAGTCCTCTATACTGTAAGCTCTTTGAAAACAGGGGCATTTTCTCATTCTTTTTTTACACCTGAAAAGCCATCAGATTGTCTAGTGGATATTTGGTGCTTAATAAATTGGGACCGAGTATTGGTAGGTGATATACTTTTTCTACTTTGCTACACTTAACGTAGACGTGGTATAAACATATATGCCTAGGATGTGCCTTTTCAAAAGAAACCCATCAACTCCACTGGAGCAGTAACCAAATCTGTCTTTTTCACCTCTGGTTCCCAAGTGCCTGGCACGCAGAAGTCGTTGAGTAAATGTTTGTTGAATGGCTCAGCAAATACAGCTAAGACCTGGAAGATGGGTAGTTGGACTTTCCAAGGAGAACTGGGTTATAGGGAGAGAATAGAGATATGGAAAAAGAGAAGAAGAAAAAATGGTGATATTACATTTAATTTTGTTTTCCTGCCTCTTCTAAGCTTGTTCTCATCTACATACCATAAAGTAGTAACTGGAAGACCTTATCTACTTGTTGACATGGTCTGCAAGTGACTACTAGTCCAGGACAAGATAAGTGCAGAAAGAGAACATAATTATTTAGGAACTTTTACTGTAATTTGACATTGCCTGACATCTAGGCATGTGATCCCTGGATTTGTCTTGTTAAGCAGTGTATAGACCAGTTCAGCTGTTGTCACATTTACATAGTGAATCACACATGGTGTGCACTGCATTCTGATCATGCACAGTAGGACCATGGACTGGTCCAGGACATGCTGGAGAGACATGGTCCTTCACCACATCACTGGAAAGAAGTAGGATGAAATACCTGGTTGTATTGTCTAGTGGTCATATAAAAATATTAATGATACTGTTATATAAAGCTGTTTGTGACTTACTGTTATCATGTATTATGTGTGTTGTTGATTTGAGGACTGAACTAGCCATGCACTGTTAGTCAACCAAGTTGAGTTATAACCTGTATGACTGTATTTTGCTCTATTTCAAACTAGCTAGCCTTGCATGCCTATTTAACTTGCTCCTTTGGCCTCATTAATATCATCCTGTAATCAAGCAAGCTAATTAAGCTATTTTCTGTCTACTGGTCAGAGGATATGAGAGCTTGAGGTGACTCTAGCCATCCTCTGATATAACTCCTTCATTTTTTAGAAACAACCAAAGCTCAGAGGGGTTAAATAATATGTCCCAGGTCTCACAGTTATTAAGCAAAAGAACTGAGACTAAAACATTAGAGTCCTTCACCCCTGGGTCGTTGTGTCTTTTCACTTTGCCTTGAAGTTCAATAAAATCCTTCCAGATTTTGTAATATTTAAGGGATACCTCTGTTGTAGTAAGTTATGTACTCCTATTTAATAGTGGATCTAGAATGGACAGATTTTGTTTACCAATAATTACAGATGGTTTGCCTTTAAGAAAACTCAATGTTTGAAGTTATGAACAAAGGAAACAGAAGAAGTGATGTATATATGACTATTCATATACATTATATAACATATATAAAATTTATATTTATATATACATATAAATATATAAATAATAGCAAAATAACATAAGTATTTATTTATGAATGGAGCCCTATAGCAATACTTGCTGAGTAGAAGGGTGTTGACTCCTGTTCATTGTAGTGTCATCCCAAAATGGGGATAAACTTCATATAAAAGTGTGTATTAATGGAAAGTAGGATGCAACATAGAATATATTGATTTAAGCACATTTTCAAAAATGTATTATACAAAATGAGGTCTCTTTACACTTGTTTTTTTTCCAATATATGAAATTTATTGTCAAATTGGTTTCCATACAACACCCAGTGCTCATCCCAAAAGGTGCCCTCCTCAATACCCATCACCCACCCTCCCCCCATCAACCCTCAGTTTGTTCTCACTTTTTAAGAGTCTCTTATGCTTTGGCTCTCTTCCACTCTACACTTGTGAAGTAAAAAAGGGGTTATTGATGGAGGCCTGAGTAGGGAGAACTCATTTCCCTCAAAATATCATCTGTAACACAGCCGGTTTCAGTGTGGTACAACTCAGGTATTGGCAAACTATGACCCATAGGCCAAATCCTACAGGCTTATGTATTTATAAATAAAGTTTTATTGGCAAACAGCCATGCCAATTCATTTACTATCCTCCATGGCCACTTCCATGCCATAACTTTAGATCTGAGTAATGGTGACGTATGGTTTGTGGTCTGTAAGGTCTAAAATATTTAAGCTTTACAGAAAAAGTTTGCTGGCCTATGGTTTAGATGCATATTTGTTTTATAACTCTGATTCCACTACCATCAGGCAAGGGGCTTCATTTAGAATCCCACCTGAGTTCTGATAAGGAATTTAACTTTAATCATCTTGTTCAGAAGCCTGTTTTAAAATCCTATCACCAGCTGCCAGTTTCTAGTCTGCATGTGATCTCCTGGTGATCCTGGGAGAATGAAATTAACCACCTCTGGAACAAACATTCAGTCTTTTTATTTTTTCCACTTTCATGGGAGAGTAATAAATATAGTCAATGACTCTGGATTCTATTACTATGTAAGAGCTCTTTAAAAACATCTAACCATCTGCTTAATGGCCAGTAATATGTTTCTAATGGTCACTCTCGATCAGACACTTTCGGTTCACTCCTGTATAATAGTCATCCAACAGCCAAGATTCTCCTGAAGTAATATGATCAAAGGCCAGTCCCTAGCTCTGTGGCTGCAGAGGCCTCTGGAGATTGTTCTAAAGAGCAAAATAGAGACCTCCTGATGGTTACATGTGGAAACTCTTTTCTTTGATGAAGCCCTGGGCAATAATGAGTGCATGGTCCACAAGTACTTTTGACTAATGCAGACTTAGAACATTGATTTTTTTTTTTGCATCGACATGCCCAGGTACAGTTGCAACTGGAGGTTGGCTTAATTAATATCTGTCCTCTCATTTCAGACAACATACCCTGAACTGTTGTCATTGAGAATCCTATATCCCTGGTCTGGGCCCAGCAGCTGGTGACAGCTTGGCAAATTATGAGTTTCCTAGCTTTAAAACAGACTAAATTGCAGACAAAACAAGCCATTAGCTAAGTAAATACTGTATCTCTGTTTGGCTTCTGTAAGAAGAAGGAGATTAGCACGAGTGTTTAGTGTTCATAATTATTAGTAGGAGGCAAATAGTAGGCTCAGGCTGACTGGAGATTGTTTCATTACATCCAATTAACACCCACTTGATTATTCTTAATTACTTCTGCTTGATGACAGGAGTAAAGATGTCATACTTCAAATGTACAAATAGCAGCTGGGTCATCAATATACATATATTTGTAATATATCCTGCTCATTTTGGGGTGGCTATTTAATATCTCAGTAGAGGGATAGAGGACGACATGTCCACTTGTCAAGATTTTAGTAAACACTGAGGAGAACTTAGGCAAGATGCAGAAAAATAAATACTGGAATAGAAATGGGTTTTTCTATAGTGGTATGGTTTAGAATTTTTAATGCCTCACTACTACCCATTTGGGAATTCCTTTTCATCTGTCCTAACTGTGGCATAGAAAGTTAGACTGTACATAAAGATCAATAATTATACATAGAAGTATCTGAATGTGAACTTTGTGCAAAAGGGGGGGCATTTGTAAAATGGTATGAAACAGTGCTCTCTAGTATGACAAGCTGAGACAAAATCAGCCTTGGTTCAAGAGATGTAATGACCAGCGTGGTAAAGCACATGACATGTTAGCAAGTGATGTAATCTCAGAAGCAGGTATGGGGGGTAAGTACAATGAGCCCAATTTCCTTAGATTTAAACCTGAAATTAAGACCACAGTTAGGGACACTAGAACTCATCCTTGCTTTCTCAAGCTTTTAGGGGGAAAAAAAGGGAAGAGTGTTCCCCTTCAGTTATTTCCTTAGTTGGGAGGATTTGCTATGATCGTGTACATGGGAGGAATTCTTGGCTTTCTAGAATGGAGGTCACTACACTCTTAGGTTGCCCCTCCTTGCTTGTGGTGTTGGTGATCTTGTAATGGAAAAATTTGGATTACTGTATTTTTTTCCTGGATCAAATTTAGGTGTGATGTCATGCATAGGTAAAGAGGGAAGAGACTTGGCAGCAGCAGAGAATGGTGAGGTTTGGTGGTTGTGCCAGGGCATTCTTAGACTGGCAACTTGCTTGATCAGAGCTGGGTGTGCAGTGGTGGCGTGTTGGTACCAAACATATCCACTGTCAGCACTCTCAGTCAATCAGGAGTTCAGTACTGAGCATTTGCTCATGCACAGCATCAAACCAGACACCAGACACGTGAATGGGTAGGATATGGGCCAAACCCTCCCTTGCTGGGGAGACAAGACTTTTCTATGATATGGTTGTGTTTAATTAGTTGCTAAAATTCATGGTTCAAACTGAGGGCTGTAGACATTCAGCAAGGGGGAGTGTGTTGGGCAGGGAAGACCAAGGCTTCAGGACCAGAACCTGCCAGGTAGTTAGACTTTAGCTACTTGGAGGATGTTCTGGCTGTTGGTGGTTCAAAGGCTGGTGGGAGAAAAACGTGTTTCAGGTAAGCAGAAACATGGTTCCCTTGTCCTTTGATGCAGACTGGCCCAGGTCCGTGCTTAGGCCCAAGGACCAGAAACTAAGGACATCTCATGGGGAGCACCTGGGGTGCTGAATCTTGAGATACAAGGCCATCTCAAGAAGAGTGCCCCAAGAAGATAGAGTTAATGAGGATTCCCTGGGATCTATTTCCATTACGAAGGAAGAGACATTAGGCAATCTGTTAAAGTCAAAAATTCATAAGTATATTTAAAGATTTAAGGCTAAAATGGAATATCTTAGGCAGTCATTTGAAGTCTCTCTATATATGTGGCAGCTGATATTTAAAAGGCACACAAAACATTTAAAAATGACCTCAGGAATAGTGTACCCCCCCCCCCCCCGAATAATAAAGGGGTAATCTCAGAGAATGGAGTGGTGTCAGGATGTAATCGATTCCAACCTGACAAATGATGGTAAGGGCCATCTTTGCTACTGATGTGGGAATCTAACACCAGTGTTTTCTGAGCAGACAGAAGGGTTTGTTTGGAAGGTTGTGAGTCATGAAGTAGCCTAGATCTTAGTAGTTTTGGAGTGTGTGTGTGTGTGTGTGTGTGTGTATTGGTGGTGATAGTGAATGGGCTCTGCATAATGCTTCATGGAATGTGATGAGATTGACTTGGTGTACATAGGTAGAGGCTGGGAGTGCCAGCTGATTGTGGTACAGAGCTTGCATAGTGTGGTAGAGGACTTGGCCCAACTGAGAACACTGCTGGGAGGCTGTTGAAAGGTTCCTAGCCTTCCCCACATGGAGAAACAAGGATGGATTCAGTTTAGTTACTATTGAGGTATGTTTGTTTGGTCTTCACTACCAAAAGGGTGGTCCATAGATCATTAGCATCGCCTGGGAGCTTGTTAGAAACGCTGATTCTTCAGCCCCACCCTACATCTGCTGAAGCCTAATCAGCATTTCAACAAGATCCATGGGTGATTCGGAAGCCCACTAAGTCAGGAGGCTTACACAGTTGCAGACTTGACTGCTTGTTTCTTGAAGCATGCTTGGTCCCGGTTTTGTCTTTCATTAGCTAACTGGGGGACTTGGAGTCAGTCCATCTGTCTGCCTGTTTCTTTTCCTCTAACTTTGGGATATGTATGCCTGTCCCTCCTACAGCCGAGACCTTGTGGATGATTAAAGGAGATAGTGGAAGAAAAAGCGCTTTGCAATGGTGAGGCACTGTACCACTGGTTTGCAACAATCGCTGCCATTATAATCACCTAAGGAGCTTGAAACAAGATGCCCATCTTGTTCATGCTTTGCTGACTCCTGTTTTAATTGGTCTTGGGTGGGGCCAGCCTTTGTTACTTTGAAAAACAAAAACACCCCTCATTCTCATGGGCAGCAGCTAGGATTCAGCTGTTGTTCTGCCCTTTCTATCCTCTCAGCTTCTGTTCCAAAACTTTCAGAAGGATTGGTGTGCATGCCAGTGGAGGAGGATGTGGAGTTGAGTGGTCAGCTCCTACCAATAGCTCCCCTTGGGATGAGGACCAGGATATATCCTATTTCTCCAGAAATACCACTGCTGGGAGCATTTTATTTGCACTTTTGACCTGTCGTCCTTCAAGCCCCACACATGTCTGCTCATGTCCTGGTGCAGGCTGAACGCTGTGAACACTCGGAGGGCAAAGCCAGTTCTTCCCTTCCTGCCGGGTACTGCCAGCATCTCACCAAGCAGGGAGGGTGCGTGTGAGAGAGACAAGGGCATGGGGCCGAGGAGCAGAAAACCTAGGTTGGATGCTAACGCTTTCTTACTGGTTTTCCCTGCCTGAACTACTTGGACAGTCATAGTGAGAAGCACTTAAAGTCAAGATAATTACATGTGAAAGCGCTTTACAAACTATAAAATGCTACAAAAGTGTGCACGTGTTCTTGCTTAACTTGAAGTGGTAGAGTCAACGTAATGAAAGAATACTGACTTGCATGTCAGGAGCTGACCCCAAATGAAGGCACAGCCTCTTAATATAAGAGCAGTTACCATTTGGCAAATGCTAATGCTGTGCATTTTCTTTTTTTTTTTTTTTTTTAAATTTTTTTTCAACGTTTTTTATTTATTTTTGGGACAGAGAGAGACAGAGCATGAACGGGGGAGGGGCAGAGAGAGAGGGAGACACAGAATCGGAAACAGGCTCCAGGCTCCGAGCCATCAGCCCAGAGCCCGACGCGGGGCTCGAACTCACGGACCGCGAGATCGTGACCTGGCTGAAGTCGGACGCTTTAACCAACTGCGCCACCCAGGCGCCCCAAATGCTGTGCATTTTCATTTATACCTTCAACAAATAGTTTCTGAGCATCTAGTATGTTCTAGGTGTTGGGAAACAGCAGTGACTAAAACAGGGGAAAAAAATGACCAAAAATCAAATGTGTCCTCACACAGCTTACATTGTCCAGTGCAGTGTGTTGGAGAGAAGCAATGAATGGGCATGTGTGTATAAGGAGCAGTAAGGAGGAGGGGCCCAGATACAGCATGGTGAGGGTAATAGAGAATAAGGAGGTGGATGTGCTTCACAAAGGGAGGTCAGGGAAAGTCTCTCCGATGAGTGGTGTTTCAGCAGAGACCTGGATGGGGAGAGGGATGAGTGGTCTGAGAGGAGGATGTCTCTGGAGGTACTGGCACATGCAAAGGCTTGAGGCAGAAGCAGGCCTGGCCCCTGCATAGAGAGGTGGGTTAGTGAGGGGACGGCCATGACGTGTGAAGTCAGGGGCTGTTTCAGAGACTGGGGCATGTAGGAACTTTTAGGCTCTGGCCAGGATTTGGGGTTTTATTCTGTCTTAGAATCCAGTGAAAAGCACTGAGCGTAATTTGACATGAGTAAAATCTCACACTGATCACTGTGGCCCTGGTGTGCCGGGGAACTAGTAGGGAAGCTGAAGTTCCAACTGTCGGCCAGCTGAGAGTTTGGGTTGGTGTAGATGAGGGTGGTTGCCAGGTGGGTGGTGGGGTGTGGTCACATTCCAGGTGTTTAGAAGGAAGAATTGAAAGGATCTGCTGATAAGAAATGCTGAGTGAGAGACAGAGGAACAGAAGGAAGAATGGAGGTGCCACTTACTGGTGTGAATGAGTAAGTTTGGGCTCATAGTGAGTTAAGTTCTGGACTTTGTTAAATTTGAGGTTCCTCTTAGCCTTCCAAGTGGCGATGTCAGGAAGGTAACTGAATTGGGAGGCTTCTGTGGGAAGGGGTCAGGCCTGGGAATAGGAATTGGGAGTCTTTCGGTGTGTAGGTGATATTTAAAGTCATGGGTGGGTGAGATCCCTTTATCTGCACCAGATACACGGAAAGAATTCTAGTGATGGTGAAGATCGATGGGTTTCGGTGATGGTGGTGTTATTACTGGAAAGCAGTCAGCTGTAATCATCTCTGGTTCCATATAGTGCGCTCACTCATATTCTTTCTGCTCTAATTTTGAAGGCATTTTAATGTCCATCAATTGCAGCAAAGGAAAGAAAATACATTACTGATTGACCTCTTTGGCTTCTCTCTGTTTATGACAACTCCAGTGCACACTAGGGGAACCCTTGTTCCACACTGGCCTGGAGGAGCTCATCACCTTGAGCTGGCCCAGCCTAGAGAGCTGTGGGTTGTGGGGGGCCGGTAATCTCGGTCTGCTCTTCAGGACTGAGATACAAAGCAGGATGGATGAGATAGGCCAACTCATTACTTACAGGTGTTCTTTAAGGGAGTGCTTAGGAAGTTTTACTCAATTTAACTTAAGACATAAGTAATGTCATTCCCAATTCAGGGCAATGGCTTAGAACCTGACTCAATGTCCTTTTTACTAAGTAATTATCCAGATTTCCTTACTAAATGTTATTTTATGTATTATGTGTAATAGCCTCTTTCTTTCAGCTATGGTAGGATGGTAATAGCAGCTGATAATGGATCACATATTCATCTTAAAGTTCTGCCCCTGGCACTTGTGGCCAGCATGGAGAGAAGCTTCTGCCCAGGAATCAGACTGATCCCATGGCCCTACTCACTGGTCCTGGGTTGGTTTGCTTCTGAACAGCCTAAGATAACTTCTTAACCTTTAAAGCACTGCCTGTGTTGGGAGATTCCAGGGGACCTACAGAGCTCATCTGGCCAGACTGCTCTTTTGCCTCAGAGTCTCCTTGTCAGAGCTTTGGTTAATGGAAATGTTAAAACGCTAGTGGGGAGGAACGGAGGAGTATAAACCTTCAGATTATTAATTGACATCACAGACATCTGTGAAAAATTAGGAACCACTGCCATTGTACCTCAAGGTGGCCAGTTTTTTTCAGTATCCCGATCACTGGCTCTCAGGGAAAGGGTCACTGGATTGAACTTGTGTGGTAGGGATTATGTTACTGGTGCCATTGTGTATATCATGTGCATATTGGCTTCTTAGAGATGACCTATTATGCAAACAGTCTTCCAGTAGCTACTGAGCAACTACTGTTGACCAGGTGTGTCCCCAGCTAGCTATTAAGTACTCAGTGGGTGTTGGGTACTGAGACAGATGCAAAAATATCTGTCATTCATCTCCATCTGCCATGACATTATGTTCTCCAGAGAGACAAGATTAAAATGCACGTTGAAAATATATATGACTACCTATGAGAGGGGGATACAACCTGGGCCCAGGTATTTATAAACATGTTAGTTAAACTTACTCCCCGCCCTCAGAGGGTTTACAGTCTAGTTGGAGAGGCAGAGCACACTTGTGTGAAGTGTCAAATGGCAGAATAATGGTTGGTATTAATTGGAATGCAGCAGTGACAGCTTACAGGTATCATGGGGATGTGTGAACCTTTTGGCTGCACAATCAGAGTCACTTGGGGAGTGTTAGAAACCAAGGATACCTGTGCCTCAGCCAAGACCTGCTGGGTGCCTGTGTGTTTTAACATTTCCCTGGTGATTTTGATTCATAACGAACCACTGCTTTGGTAGGATTTCAGTGTCAAGTTGGAGATGGGAAGGACAACCTTGCACAGGAGGCTGCAGGCGATGTCCCAAGATGATGGCAGCAAGACTCACTGGTACAGTGACTGTTCTTCCCTGGCATGGATAGGGGGCCTTGTTTGGAGAAAGAGTAAAAATTCAGTGAGAAAGGGGCAGCTTTCAGAAGACTTTAAAGTCCTGCAGAGGAGACTGAATTTTATCCTGAAAGCTACAGGGAAATCCTGTGGTCACTGCCCTCATTGACATGATCTTACTTTCAGTAGTGAGTATTTGGACTTTATTCACTGTGTGATGGGCAGCTTTTGAGCCAATAAGCAACATTAAGAAAGTGGTATTTTCAGTTGAATCTGACTGTCAGGTGCTGGGTGGATTCAAGCAGAGGATATCTGGAAGCAGAGGTTAGCTAGGGTCTAAACTGTTTTCAAAAACACCACCGTCAACAAACACAAATACTGATAGAGCCCCAATTATGTGCCAGGTGCTGTCTTAAGTCCTTTACATATACCATCTTTTTAAATCTTCACAGAACTCTGTGAAGTAGGTATTCATAGTATGCCCATTTTACAGATGCAGAAACTGAGGTACACAGAAGGAACTCAACCATGTCACATAGTTGGCTAGTATCAGAATTGGGATTCAAGCCAGACTGCCTGATTACTTTCTGCTTATAGGCTCCTAGAACTCCTAGGACATAGGCAGTGTTAAGGGGAAATGGAAGCCTGAGATAGATGATAGAAAAGTAAATGTCAAGTGTGGCACAATATTGGAATAGCTTGAGCATGCTCAGGAAATCCCCAGTGAGGAAGAACACCTTGCAAAAGGAATTGAGTAGGATTTAGAATGGGAGGATAGCAGAAAGCCTTTCTGAAATAGTGGGTATGTGTGTAGAACACGAGAGAGGAGTTAGAACAGGAAATTGCTAGCATGATGGCCCTGCATATACTCTGCTAACAAATACCACAGAGATTGTTTGAGACATGAGTATTGTGAAATGGGTAGAGGATTAGTTTTGGAGTTGGCAGATGTGGAGTGAGTTCCAGTCCTCTCCTTAACAACTGTGACCTTGGGCAATTCACCTAACCCCTGTCTCTCAGGTTCTCATCTGTATAGTGAGAATGATGAAAGTACCACCCTAATGGGAATGTTGTGAAGACTGAGCTAATGGGTATAAAGTGTATGTAAAGCACATGACATAATACAATCAATGGCATTACATCACTACCAACCATTATTACTATTAAGGTTATCATTCTTACCATAATTCATGGGCATTGGGATGAAATAATTATAGCACTTTTTGGAGAGAATACTTAGGCATTCATGAGTACAACAAGAACTTGGGAGCTGCCAGGATTCCAATTCTGGCTCCATCACTAGCTATATGATTCAGGGCAATTTATTTAACCTGTTTTGGTTTTTCCATCTGAAAGTCGGGAAAACAGTAGTAGCCACCTTATGGGTTTATGATGATGATTATCTAAGTTTGTGTGTATAACACACCAGAAAAGTGCCTTCCACATTCAGTTTATTGGTGATCTGAAAGTTGATTTTTCTTTTCATTGTGGTTTCCCATCTTCACCATCTGTTGTCTCTGATTCACTTAAAGTCATCCCTGGCATGGAATAGGGACTGGTGGGCCTATGGCATCCTCCTGGCTATGTCCTATGTAGGTGTTGAGAATGTGCCCCCAAATGTAGATTCTTGACTGAATAGTAACTGCAATTGCTTGGACATTATATGCGGGTGATGATTTCACATAAAGGTCTGAGCTCATCCATTATGGAAATCAGGCAGGGCTGCAGATTTCTGAGACCAGTCTTCTCACTGCACACTTTTCTATCCTGCTTCTCACTTTTTTTGGACCTGCACTGAGGCATGGACCCTATTCCACCAGGAGCCTAGAGACAACAGTGGTAACTCTGAAAGCATACATTTGTGTGCATGCCTGCACATGTGTGTGTGTGTGCGCACGTGTGTGCATGTTTGAATGTTTGTAGCCTAAAGGTAGTTCTTATGGTGCTTTGCTTTGTTTCTTTTTTTTTTTTTTTTTTTTTGGTTGTAAAGTTGAATAAAAGGCACTTAGTCGAAAACTTTAAAAAATTGCTACTGGGCAAAGTAATTTTGTGTCAGGCTTCTGTTCAGGGCAGATTTACACTGGTTATAAATCTCTGAAATTAAGGTCTTACCATAGACAAGCTGAAATGTATTCACCATTAGCAGATACCCAGCCTTGTTCTGAACCAGTGGCCATTCTCCCCCACCATGTATAATAAGAACATCTAGCTGTGTGTTTGGGGCAATAATAAGTTTAAATATGCCTCTTAGAATAGGTAATGGCTCTCCAATGAGTCACAGAATTTTCTGTCAACAATTCTTCCCTAGAACCAAAGGTTAAGTCAGAGAGTTTGATTTAATGACAAAGTTAATTATGCCTTTAACATTACAGGGTTCCTGCCTTCCATTTTCTAATCAAGATCATGGTTTAGGGTCAACAGCCTTGCAGAAGTGGGGGACTAATGCTCACACTTGTTTGTTGAATGTTAGGGGAAGGTTAGGAGAGGACTAGGGGTGCTTAGAAATTTCTGAGTTGAGAAAGAGCCTGAAGATTATCTCCTGGCCCCACATCATTTCTTCCTCATCTTGGCCAGATCTCAGATTTATAATATGCTGAGCTTTAATGAACTTGGGGAATCATCTGATGGGTACTTTCACTCTATAGCTGGAGAAACTGAGGCTTAAGTGACTAAGAAATGTGTCAGTGGTTACATAGGTTGTTTGGGCCAGAATAATGGATTGTCTCAGGTTGGACCGTCTGCTTCTGATCAAAATGGTCTATGTACAAGCACTCATACTCAAAGAAAAGCAGAACCTTTTTGTGGCTTGTGGGATTTATGATGTTTATGGACTAGTTTGCTAGATCACTTCTTCCTACTTCTTTTCAAGGCAAATGTAGCCCATTTGATCTTGGTCTGTTGTGTATCAGCAAAGACTCTTGGTTGAAAACAAAATGAAACAGAATTACCTCCTGCTCTCTTAATTTTAAAAAATGGGATAGGTTGGGGATTTGTTAGCAGGTTTTGGTATGGACTATGTACTGGAGGACCTGGCAATGGCCCAGAAGTTATAAAAACAGGACACAAGACATCTTTCTGGAGGCAAGGACCTTTCCCTTCATGCATGGTATGGCTCCGTCACAAATGAATTGTCATCACCCTGTGTTTTTGCTTATTAGTTCCCACTTCCAAGTTTGAGGACTGAGCTGAGGGACTTACCAGTGCTTCGGCTTCCAGGGTAGTAGGGAAGGGGAGACTTGGACTAGGACTTGGGTGTGGCTACTGCCTACTCCACGGCTTCATGTATAAGGAATTCCCCAAAACAAGAAAAGAAGAAGTTCAAGTTTTAAATAGTTTGAAAGTTAAAAAAACATCCAAGATAAAAGGCTTTATGGGTCACCCTGAGGCCTGACCATGCTCTATAAATGTGTTTCTATAAGAAAATATATTCCAAGTTACAGAATAATTCATAGGTAACTTTAGGGTGCAATTTACTTCTAGGCTTGGCCCGCTCACATTTATATCTTAAATAGGGATCTGCTGGTCCAGGGACTTGACCTTGAAGTGCAACGATTGTGGCCAGGTTTAGGGACAATTTGGAGATCAGATGTAAAAATCTCTTCGGAAACACTGACATTTCAGAATTGCTAAAGTCATCCATCTATAAACCTTTCCTTACAGAAAATATTTACTTAGGAGCACATTCTGTACACCCAGTACTGTGCTGAATATTGTCCACAGAGGTGGACAAAATGGCTGTGCTGTACCCTTCTGTAGCTTGGGCTTTAGTCTGGTTCAGATACAGGGTATTTCGAGTTCTCACTTGCAGTAAAATATTCATTAGAGAGAGTTTTTTAAAATATAATTTATTGTCAAATTGGCTTATACACAACACCCAGTGCTCAGCCCAACAAGTGCCTTCCTCAGTGCCCATCCCCCACTTTCCCCTCTCCCCCATCCACCCTCAGTTTGTTCTTTAATACAAAGAAGAATTTTGAGGGAGGCCAGATTTTTGGCTGTAGGCCAATAATTCAAGCCCTCCAACTCTCTCAAACAAATGTAGTGCTTTCTTTTCCTGTAGGGTTGCTTCTATCAAACTTGGTTCAGAATCTTCTGGTAAAGATCTAATGGTAAACACTTCTTACCAGATATGCTGCGGTAGATCTAGCCATGAAGAAGTTTGTCATCCAGTGAAGGAAGCAGACATTGAAACTAATCATTTCAGTGTAATATGTTGAGTTCTGGGACAGAGGTATGCCCAGCGTTCTGTGTAAAGACTAAAATTGCTCAGATGTGCTAGTGTTAGGAAGGTTTTCCTGTAGCTTGTCTTAATCCTTGAGCTGCAGTGTATGCCCATTTTTTGTGTTTACCTGTGCAACTAGTCCACTGACACTTAAAGGGTGGCTATTACATGCAAGGCCAGAGCCAGGGCTTTGGGATTCACAGCTAAGAGCTGTGTTCAGCTCTGTTCAGCCAGAGAGGTCTTATCTTCATTTCTTTCCTTAAAAAAATTTTTTTTTTTAGTTTATTATTTTTTGAGACAGAGAAAGAAAGAGAGCAGGGGAAGGGCAGAAAAAGAGGGAGAGAGAGAATCCCAGGCAGGCTCCACCCTGTCAGCGTAGAGCCCGATGTGGGGCTTGAACCCACAAACCATGAGGTCATGACCTGAGCCGAAATCAAGAGTTGGACACTTAACTGACAGAGCCACCCAGGTGCCTCTCATTTGTTTTCTAACAGAGGCCAACTACTGCAGCCTCTTGGATTTGGGGGCGGGGTAGATAGGAGGTGCATGAAACATCCACCCATGGCTTTGGTGCCCAATTCAGCTCAGTCCTGTGATATCTCTAAGGTACTAGTTCTGCAAGGACAAGGACAAGGTCCAGGAGAATTGCCTTAGTTTCCTCTTCCTCTTCAGTGGTATGTAGTTGACTCTGCCCCCTTGAAGGAATGTTCTAGGGGACCCCTGTGTAAATCCATATCAGGTCCAGAAGATAAATGTCTCTTGACCGACCTCTTTCTATTAATTTGCATAAACATTTGTGTATGATTTTATTTACATTGGTGAGGCAGAACAGTAGTTCTCTGGCTTTGATGTGTGTGAGCCTTGGAGATTAGAGCCGAGGTCCTTCCTTTGAGAAAACAAATACTTTTGTGTTGATTTCAATGAGATATAAATCATACCCAGGAAGTTTACAGTTGAGTAAGAATGGTATAATTACTGATTGTATACCAGAAGAGGACATATTTATGAAGCGACTTGAAAAAGCTTGTAATCCCTTTCCGTATTTTGAATAACTAATTGCTATGTCATTGTGGCATATTTGCACCACAAGAGTTAAGTCTGTCAAACGTTTCCCTCTGAAAACCTTGTTTTAAGGGATTTCTAACTTGGTCGTAAAAATGTGCTCCAAGTTGGAACTGACTTGATGGGGGTCTGTGCTTGGAACGCTTGATTTGAATGGTGCCAGTCAGAGTTAAATTACAGGCTGGGAAAAAGGAAACAAATTTTTTAAAAAGGAGGTGTTTATGGTTCCCCGCTCCCCTAAGTACTTCTTGAGGATCAAAATAGCCTCTTTAAAATAAATTGCAGACCATTAGTATGTGATGGAGGAAACTCCTCTGAGACTGGATTGGGGGAGGGGAAAGCAAGGGGAGATTGATTTGGGCCACTTTCAGCTATGCTAACACAGCACATACTTCGCATGCAGACTGCGGTGGTGTGTGCACACAGATGGCGCGTCTTGTACCCACAGTGGACATTCGTATCAGGCCTAGTGACGTCCTTGCAGCTCTCCTCCAACACTCAGTCTTAATGGGTTTCTTGGAATATGTTTCCCTCCTGCGCCCCAACTCCCTGCCATGTTTTCTTTTAAAAACAGAACACTGTTGCCTGCCTACCTTGTGCCCATGGAGATCATAAAGGCCTACTTCAAAAAGACCTCATTCGTCCTGTCGGCCGAACAAGAAAGTACCTGCTTGATAAACATGTTTGTCCAGAGATTCCCCCATGTCTGGTGCCTGACGTTCAAGCCAAAATGATAGTCCTTGGCTAGGAATATTTATTTGATTCCTTACATACAGCCTAGGTATCTTTCCCACTGGTCAACTGTAGACAATTCACAATAATGAAAAAAAGAGACATAGGGAAGGAGACAAAGACAGAGAAAGATGCAGAAAGGGAATAAGGAAGGGAGGGAGGGAAATAGCAAGAGAGAGAGCTTGTTTCTACCTCTGTATGAGTCACCTTGAACCCCAGTGGTCTGGTTATAACCTCTCTTCTTCAGCACCTGTGGTCGGTGGAAGTGAGACAGATTTACAGTCTGGCTTGCTCACCTTCAATTCAAATTTTGTCTTTCCTAGATTTCACTCATGCCTTAATGACACTTTTTTTTTTTTTTCTTTTGAGAAAGCTAATTGCATTGGTTTCTCCAAGAGGCATCACTTTAAACAATCCTTCCTGACTGGGAAAACAAATACATGCTTGACTTATTTCATTTATTTTTCCCTCAAACCTAAATTAGGATAAAGCCATTTTGGATAAGAAGACATGTGTGTGTCTCTGTCACATCTTTTATCATCACGACTGCTTTTCCAAATAATACAACTTGTGACAAATGTGAACATTAATTACAGTTAACAAAGAAATGTCATGTGAAGTGTTCATGGTTGGGGTGGTGGGTGTGAGAAGAAAAAAAAAAACAACAAAACACAGCCAATCAATGAGATGACATCTTGCACCAAGCTTCAAGTCAAAGTGCAAAAGTCAGAAATCAAATACCATCAGTTATCAAATTATGTTAATGATTCTAATGAAAGCTTCTGGTATTTTGTTCAAGAGTGTGTTGCTGTAATGGTAACTAATAGAACAAGAGGAGCTGATTGCCGTGAATTAATTAGAACTGACAGCCGGGGTTTCTTTTTTATTTATTTATTTAAATATTGACAATCTGTTTAGAATCCGAGGCTTTTCATGTGGTCCTTTTCTTCCCTCCACAAGTCCTCAGCCCATTCCAGAGTGAGAAGGTAATTGTGTTTTCTCATACTGCAGGTGTCCCTCACCAGCCCCAGGGCTTTGGCCCAAACGGGCAGCAAATGAATTAAACTGGAGGATGGACATGAATATCCATACACAGGTGTAACCTAACATTTGTGGGGCTCAGGGTGACAGGACAAATGAAGCCTCTTGCCTGATGCTCCCTTCCTCTCTTTCCACCCCTTCTGTCCACCAGAGGCCTCTGCATGTATACTGCGACCCACGTTCCACTCATAGGCATCTGCTCTTTGGCTACACCTTGAACTTAGGGGTGCATCCCTGATGGATGTTGGGAGGTAGGACCCAGAAAAGAAGTCCTTGCAGTCCCTTAAAGAAGCTTAGGGCTATTAAGGGAATTTTGGGGTCCTGGGTACCTCTACCATGGTATAGTAATTGGGGAGTAGGCTGCAGGCTGGAAATGCCCTTGG
The DNA here is from genome assembly GCF_046562875.1 of Panthera onca. NCBI lineage: Eukaryota > Metazoa > Chordata > Mammalia > Carnivora > Felidae > Panthera > Panthera onca. The sequence goes on along the minus strand of NC_138349.1, from coordinate 51,556,890 downwards.
CGCATGGGCTCCTTACGTCACAGGGTGGGGGGCACATGGAGGAGGGTCAGAGTGGGACCCTCTAAAGAGTTTAGCGTAGGTCAGGGGCTCTAGTTACTTGGGTCTAAGGGCAGTGTTGCACATGCATATTCTTTACTTTTGAGTACCTGAATGTGTACATCTGGAGTTCCCTCTCACTGAAGTGTGTTTTGTTCACTTTTGTTTGCTTTTTATTCCTTCACTCCTGTATTTTTTCCACATCTATTGAACACTTTGCCACGCTCTGGAGACACAAAGGAAAATCAGGTCTCCAGCTTCAGGGGTCTCACAGACTTTTCTAATTTGTAACTCATAATAAATGCTAAATGAAGATCTGGTCCAAGTTCTTGGCCTTCCAAGTTTTACTTGTATCCTGTTCTCACGGTGGCCCTTAACCTCCGTATCATGGCAGCAAGCAATACAGATCCTGTAGAGAAGTGAGGGGTGAATGTAGAAGAGGTGAGTGGCTACTGGGAATGCTGTACTCATGGCCACCTTTGGTGTTCCAGTGGGCTTATTCAGAGACCCTACCATCTAGCTAGAGATGTGCCCCCTCTGAATCCAGATCAGAGGCAGATAAAAGGGGGCATCTGTCCTAAAGAGAACCTTCTACAGCTGTGCTGAAATGGCTGGGTCCAAAGAGGGTCTGCTCTTGCTGGTGACCCAGGCTGCCCCTGCCTGCCACAGGGCCTTTTTGTGGGGCTTCTGCATAGAAAATGAATTCTGTCAAAATGAATACATCTTGCTCCCCTGTTAAAGTTCCTGTCTGTCTTTAAATCGGTGAGGGTGCTTCCTAAATCTTTCACCCTGGAGTGGAGGTGTTGGTCATTACCAAACTGACATTGACAAGGCCACGCTCTCAGAAAACTGGCGATGACATCTGGGGAACTGAGCTCAGGTCAGCATCCGAGGCCTGGCTCTCAGTGTCACAAAGCACAGCAGACCATGTTGAATTTCCTTCGCCGGCTAAATTGGTACATTAGGGTAAAAACGATTTCCACATTTGCATAGTTGATTTCATTACTACCGCCATTATTGATGCCCAGCTCCTCTGAAAGAAAGGAGCCATAAAAGCAAATAAAATCACTTTGCGATTCCATTATTGGATAAATTACCACATTACTGCCTGCGTTTTAGGGCTAAAGCCATTCCCCACATTTGCATAGTTTATTTCATTATCATTATTAATAACAACAACAATAATGATGATGACTAGGATCCTTGAATGAAAGGAACTAGAAAAATGCCACAGCCCGGAGCAGTCTTTATGGACTAGATGCGGTCACCGAGAGTCCCTTTATCTGCTGCCGAAAATACAGCCACTTTGGGAAGTGAACCAGGAGCTTTTCATAGACCTCGCGTTAAACCAGTTCAGATCTTGTGGGACTGGGTTGCTGGTCTGAAATAGTGACAGGTTACACATTGTAGACTACTGAAAATTTAGGTCGGGGGTCCCTGCTTAGCCACCTAACTAGTTTTGTCTCTTCAGGAATGGTGCTCACCAAGCCTCTGCTTCCTCATCAGTGAAATGGGGATAAAGATGATTGCTTTGTGATGCAACGAAGAACCAAGGAAATGGCAAATGTGAACACGTTCTGTAGACCATGAAGCTCCCCAGAGATTTCAGAGACTAATGTCACTATATTGAACATTGAAGTGACAGTCGTGGCTGGCATGTGCTGTAATGATGACAGGAGCTGTACCAGTTTGTCTCTTTGGCTGGGAGAATTATCCAAAACCTTCCTTAGATTTCTAAGCCATTGCTCTCTAAGATAAGAAGGGAGGGGATAGTTATTCACAGTTACCAGTACCAGTCTTTGATATTTACAAATAGCTTACTTTGATAACAAACCTTCCTGAGCTGATGTGGTGGCTGCGATACTGCACATTCTTACTCAGCGATTTCTGATTATGTCTATTTCTTCTCCTTGGCCATGGAGCCAAGAAGTACAAAGTCTTTTTGTCTATTAAATCTGAGGTCCTCTAGCGAAAGGAAGGTCCGCTGGTGGCCGTCTATGGTTTGCTGGAGAATTTTCCCTCTGGTTTTGTTTTTATTATTTTATTTTATTTCTGCTGCACCAGGGGCTCCAAAAAAATGAATGTGTCAGTAAAGGATTTGACAGTATGTTACGACAGTCATCAATCCACCAAGCCCTGTAGCCATAAATAAGCTTCATACGCTGCCACACTAAAGAGGACAGTTTTTCTTCTCCAGGACATTGAAAATGTCACAGCCAGGGAATTGTTTGTCCCTGTCTCCACGGCAACGCCACCAGCACTTATCATTAACTTTCACACCAAGATTTTAATCAGCGCTCTTTGCGGCCTGAGACCAAGTCAACATCAGCCCAAATTTTCAAAGCCGTTATTCTAATTATGACGAGAAAGCTATAGATTGATGAGCCGAGTTTTCTGCAAGGACTGGTGGCAGTTAATTCTCGTGACCTGCGTGGCTCAGGGAGTCTCTCTTAGAGATGGAGTCTTGAAAGTTCGATTATTAGTGACAGCTTGTAAGTGAGAGGAGCCTTATCTCTCCAGAGAGTGTTGATAACTTGAGACAAGGTTTAACTAGGAAGTAGCGAGACAGTGGAAGGAGGGGAGAGAGAGAGGGAAAAGAGGAAACCGAAAGTGCACACTCTATCTGCAGCCTGCGTCCAGTGTAATGAGAAAATACGGACAGGCACAATTTCACAAGTTGTAAATTCTGGTAGCCTTCAGTTGTAAATTCTGGTAGAGGCTGTTTTACTCAGCTATCTGATAATGTGTGAAAATATTTGTCCCTTTGCTTCATAGGTAGGGGCAAGCACTGTGTTCCAGAAAATGCATTAAACTTCCTACTCTGTCCCTCCTCTTTTCTTCTCCTTTTGCTTTGGTCAGGGGACCTCTAGAAACAAAAATGAGAATTTGCAATGGAAATGAAGTAGTAATTAATTTTTCAAAAAGACTCTTTCTTCTCATTTCCCTTAACTGACTCCCACCCTAGCTTTTTTTTGATTCAGTATAATCTCTAGAGCCTTTGGGTTTACAATGGAAGGGGTGGGTGGTTAGAGTGGCCCTTACAACCAACTCTTCTCCCTCTTCATATTTCTATTGATCTCTCATGTTCTGTCATGGCTGACGAATGTCCTTGCTTTCTTGGCCATGCATAGACCATATCCACGCTGTTGACTTCATGCCTCCTCCAAGTTTTCTCTTGGAAAGTGGTGCCTATTTCCTCTCCAGACTAATGCATTCTACTGAGCCGTCAGTCCTATCAGGATAGGGGTGTAAATCGTCCTAAGGGAGGGTACAGGAAGGCAGCATGGTGAGGTCAGAATAGCCTCACTAGAGATGCTCTGAGTCCCTACTCTCACCCCAGCTCCGCCCCTCCCTTGAAGAGTGAGCCTCTCTGTGACTCTGTTTTCTCATCTTTCAAATGGTGATGATAATATCTGTCTAGCCTCCTTCACATATCAAGTGAGAAATAGGAATTAAATTGCCAGTATTTAATGTGATCATTACATTAAAAAAAATATGCGTGCATAAGCCTCGGCTGTTGCCTGCTTTTTTAGTTTGTCTTCTCCACAGCTACAAAATGATGCTATTACATTTTATAATGTTTTCTTTTTCAAATTATTTTCACATGTTTAAAGCATTCACAATTATCTTCATTATCTTTGTTTTGCCCCTGAGAACACTGAGGCACAGAGAGGTAAAGCGCCTTGCTTGCGGTCACACAGCCAATTAGAGGCCTAACCAGGTACAGAACTGTCATCTCCTGGTTCCCAGCATGCAGCTCCCTAGACCACACTGCTTACCATATTAATAGGCTGGGATTACAGAAAAAAGCAAACCCAATTAGTTTCTGTTGCAGCCCTTTTACAATCCTGTCTTGTTTCCCCGTGTGTTTATATGTATGTTTTAATAGCATTCCCTGCCTTTTATGCTGAGGCTGCTCGAGGTATGTTTATAATGGTGGCGTAATTATAATAATAAAATACAAATCCATCCACAGAGTGAGCTCATTACTGCTGGCCAGGTAAACAAATAGGCTTGGCGTTGATGCTGGAGCAAGGTGCTTTATTTCTAAGGTGGTGCCGCTTTGGAGCACGAGATGGTTTGCTCATCCAGTGTAGGAGGGTCTGTGTTCCCAAAATGACTGGAGTTTGGGGTGCAGAGTTGAGCCAGTAACTGAGACGCTGGTGAGGTTGCCTTAACGTGTCTTGCCCTTTCAATCTCTATTTTTCCCAGGCATGGGATGAGAAGCACAAGGGGAAATCATTGCTCTCGTTCTCTGGCTATAAGATCTTTCCTTGAATATGTCAGTAGGCCTTTTGGCATTCAAACTCCTGAACATAGTTTCTAATGTATACAAAAGGGAAAATTATTGTTATGAACGGAGCCATAGGAGAGAGAGAGAGTGTATGTTTTTTTTTTTTTTTTTTAAAAGCCTGTCTGTCCTTGTTAATTAGAAGTGCACATATTGGGAAATTAACTATGAAATACTAAAAATGATAAATTATTCCTTATTTGAAAGTATAAATTAAAGGTTTAGTGTATATAAAATTTGTCATGTTTAATTGCAAGTTCAATTAAAATTCAGGGTAATGATGATTTATACAGGTTTCTGTGTAATTTGATATTCATTAGCTTAGCCAGACACATGCTGATATTAGCTCGTTAATTATGTTTCCTTTTGTTGAAGGCAGCCTTGTGAAAGCAATCTGCTCAAAGTTTTCTAAACTCATTCTGCTAAATGAATATTTGGCAGCTGTTCATGTTATTGAGATGGTCACTGTGGCTTCATTTCACTCCTAGGCCGCATCAATCATACCTTCTCTGTGACAAACAAGGGTTTCTCATTACAAACCCATTTAGGAAGGTTAGGGCTGACATTAAAGACTGATTGCATGGTACTCTGCTGTTACTTTGCAGTAACATTGGAGTGGAGCTGTCGCTAATATCTGCCCCTCCCACATGGTCAAACTGCTTAAGACACATGGAGGGGGAGAGTGGATCACCACAGTGGCCCGAGGTCTCTCTCTGACATCGCTGCATCTACTTGGGAATCAGAGTTTGGATCTCGGGAGGAGGCCTCTCAAGGGAGCCATGACCCAGGCCCCTCCTTAGGCCTCCACAGTGTTGTCATACTCTGTGCATAGGTGTGGCTGTTGAAGTCCAGAGAAGTTAAGGGGTTTGCTCGCAGTAGCCTGTTGACTCTAAGGAATGGAGTGGAACATGACACTTGAGGAGGTGAAAGTGGAAATGCTGGACTGACTGATGAGGAGGTTTCCAGAAGCATCTCAGCTGTAGTGGCAGAGAACTGGAAGAATCACCATCTGGTTGGGAAAACAACCATGTCCTGTCCCAAAATACTTTGGAGGATTTTAAATAATTGGTGGATTTTTCTCATAGCTGTTATTATGTGATCTCACACTCTGCTTGGGATATTGTGGAAAGATAGGTAGGGATTGTCTTTACGTTTTGACAAGTGAGGGAAACTGAGGCACAGGGAGCTTGATTGATTTGTCTAAGATTACCTATGTGGATACTGGTGGACTTGGGCCTCTGGGCTTCTCTGCGTGTCACGGTGTCACAGTGAGCCCTCTCCCAATACACATTCATTTCGCATTTTGTATTCTCCCTGCCACCACTCTCCTATAAGGGAACCAGACACTTTGTAAATGGTGGGAATGAATGTTGCCTCTTAGGCTGACCAGGGTTTTAGTTTCTGCCCATTTGTTGATACCAATAGGTAGCAAACCTGCTTTGTCACAGTAAAATGCAATGAAAATTCCTCATGAGAAATTATCATTTGTATCTCTATAACTGTTTTCATGTACTTGTTTATTTTTAGGCAGGAAGTGGTTAGGGACTCTTATTTTTTCTTTTTTTCTTTGAGAGCCATCTCTCATGCACTGGGTCTTGCTTTCAGGCTGATGTTTTCCCTGACGTCATTGTGGAGCACGTGGCTGGCTAGCCGTCCACCACAGTTATTCTCTCTGTCTTCAGTGAGGAGCTATTGCTGGCACTGCACCTTCCAGCGCCCCCTCTTGCTCCCTCCCAGGGGGATCCAGTGGCCATTCCCACCACAGGCTTCATGATACTTTCTTTCCCCATCTGCCAGATGGAGGTGAAGGACTCTGAGGTATAAAGGTTGGTAGAATCACAAAGTAGAAGAGTCTGGGTTCCTGAATTGCCACGTGGAAGGCCATCTAATGGGCACCTGGTTGGTCATTTCATAAGTAAGAAATAAACATCTATTCTCATGTCGCTAAAATTTCATGGTTTATCATAGTAGCTAGCCCAAGACTACCACTTTATTTATTCATTCTGCAAATATTTGTTAGAAATTTTATTCCAGGCCAAATCTTGGGCTAAGAGTTGGGGACCTAATGGAAAAAAAAAAAAAAAGATGCTATTCCTGACTTCAGGGATCTCAACCATGTAAAAAGGGAGCTACACAAATAGAAAGACTTCACTCCAGTATAGTAAGTTCTGAGAGAAGAGAACCCAAAGAACTTCGTTTTTTTTTTTTTTCCTGGACTTTTTTTTCTGAAATGTCTAGTGAAATAACAGATTTAAACTTTAATAGTAGTACAATCTTTTAGTAGAAACCCCTCCTAATATTCCATATTCAATATTCCAAGTGAATACACGAGAACCTCCAATTCTTAAAAAATCTGAAAAGGCTATGGTAGAAGTGGGGGCCATGAACCCACTTGGCCTTATCTGAGAATTTCCCCCTTGGAATACTGGGGGCTGCATTATCCACCTGAGAACCCAGAGAGAGATTCAAACCCAAAAGTAGACTGTTCCTTCCCTGACTTTTTTTTCCCCCTCTCATTCTATAGGTTATGGTACATGGTGGCTGTTTTTATAGAATGCTTATCTGTAGTCAGTGGAAGTTTGGTTGATGGAAGGCAGATAGTATATGCCTGAACTTTTCTTTTTTTGACGATTACTAGCTGCCTGACCTTGTGCACGTTACTTGACCTCTTATTGTCCCAGTTTCTTTTTTTTTTTTTATTTTTTTTAACGTTTATTTATTTTTGAGACCGAGAGAGACAGAGCTTGAACGGGGGAGGGTCAGAGAGAGGGAGACACAGAATCTGAAACAGGCTTCAGGCTCTGAGCTGTCAGCACAGAGCCCGATGCGGGGCTCGAACTCATGGACCACGAGATCATGACCTGAGCCGAAGTCGGCCGCTTAACCGACTGAGCCACCCAAGCGCCCCTGTCCCAGTTTCTTTACAGGTAAAACAGGGATAATAATAGTGTCTGTCTTACAGGATTGTTATGAAAATTGACCAAGTTAATATACAGAAAGGACTGTCACAAGGCTGTCCCATAGTGAATGTTTAGCATTGTTGGCTGTCCCCAACCCATGTGTTAAAAACACATTATATTTGTGATAACTTCTAAATTTTTACTAATAAGCACAAGGATACCAGAACCTAATTGAACATTTGGGGAATGATATCTTAGTAATAAGACTATATAACCTCTGATAGTTGTGATTTCTTTTGGTTCTATGCACCAAATACTTCTGATGGTTTTCTGGAATTTAGGAGGGATTGAAATTTTTCCTTGTCATGTTTGTGAGAAAGTACATTGTCTTCAGGAGAAATTCCAGTTTTTTTTTCTTTCGTTTCAGACCCCAGGCCTTTATGGACCTAAATAATGTAACTTGGAACTTTTCATTTTTTAATTTCACCACCTATGTCTTATTAATGCATTTTGTCAGTGTGGAAAGCCCTCTGGTGGTCAAAGTAATTCCTATGTGGCTCTTAACAGATGAGTGGAATAAAATCAAGTTCATGTAGAAGAGCTGTGTTCAAATTCTATTTTTCTCTTTTGCTGATTTCATTTTCTAATTAAAGCAGAAAGCAATTTACTTTGGAACATTTTAGTTCTAAAGTTGTCTTGGGGAAAATACTAACAGGATAGTTGGCTTTATCCAGGCGAAAATATTTTAGTGACGGTATTCACTTTTTTGGAGGGTTTTTATGCTGTTGTCCAGTTTACCGTTGTCACTCCAGGGATGAAAGTTAACATTGGACACTCCAGCATGAGGATTCTTAGAACTTCATATAATATTAAAGCTGTAAGGGAGAGACTTGGAGCTTATCCTCATTTTCTATAAAAAGAAGCTGAGGCCCAGAAAGAAGTGATTTGCTCAAGATGTTGTCAGCAGGGAGCAGAGCCATGAGTAGAAGCCAGGTCTCCTGTGTGCTGGTTCCATATTGCTTGAGGGGTATCATAGTTGGGTCAAGTCGATAAACCCTTGGTCTCCAGACAGGTCCCAAGTTGGCCGGATCTCATGAAAATCAGCCAGAGGATAGTCCTTCGAGGGCAAAGCACAACTCATAAACTGCCTCTGGGTTACTCTGTCTCTTGTTTGGGAGCAAGACACTGTGTGGGATTTTCTTTTCTTAGTATACTATTGAAACTTGGTTGGTTGTATTGACTAGAGTGATCTGGCCTGCACAATCACCCTCAGCATATCCTTGCCATTAAACAACATTTCTTGGAAAGGATGTGCATTAATCTTGACTGTGTGCTGGCCGCTGCAACTCATCATAAAGATGAATGACTGATGGGTGACCTATGTCTGGTGTCCTAGGAGGGCGGATAACTTGGAGATGCAGAAACATCTGTTCTGCTCTGAAATTGGCAAGACAAGCTGGCTTGTCCCTCCTTTGCCTGATGCTATTGCGTGAGCTTACATTATTTCTCTTTGTTTGAGTCTTTGGCTATGTCTGGTGTAGGCGGGGTCCTGAGGCCATTTCTCAGTATACCCAGTGTGAAATGATATGATCACAAGGAAGCAGGGGGGATGGGATGGGGGTCACTGAACCCCCATCTAGTATATTTTCCATTTCAGTTCCTACTTCAGGCAGAACCCCCTGGGAGGGTGAGTATCCAGAAGCTGCATGAAAGCTGGAAATTCTGGGAGTTTCCCAGAATCCTCTAGTGTTCCTGGGTTGTTCCTCTGGATATAGGTGCATTTTCTCAAGAGACTCTTTAACTCCTTATGTCTTCATTATTGTCCTCATTGCTAAATCTCACAGGGCAGGGTTGGTTTATAATGCTTGCATGAATTAGATAGCATTTGTGAAATAGAGAACAGCTAATAAGATGGGAATTCAATTTATTTGGCATGGTCTCATTTGGGAGGAGGGGTGGTGTGTTAAATCACTGTTCTTCAGCGAGTATGCATGATTTGAGTCTTTATTTTGAGGTTAGGTTCTGTGGCACATAGAAAATGTGGCCCCTGCCTTCAAAGAGCTTAAAAAAAACCAATTTCCTTTCTGTGAGTGCTTCCGGAATGCCTGCAGCATGCCCGGTGCTTGAGACAGCAGAAATCCATACCCCTTGGAGTAGAAGCTGTGGGTAACCTCCCATGTCCCCTCATTGTTCCAGTTTCTGTGCCCACTGTCCAGTCACAAGCCCCTGCAGCTCTTTGCCTTGCAAGCTCTCTCTGGCTTCTGGAGCTTTTTTTTTTTTTCTTGTGGCAAGGAAGACTGGAAATGCCAGATAATTAATGACCCTTGGATACAGCCTCCCCTGCACCAGTGGCTGACAGGTGTTGGTGGATAAATGCCCCATCTTCCTGAGTTGGGATAGCTCTGAGGCACATTCTTTAATGTCTCCCAGAGTTGCCCAGCTGCAGTTGAGCTCCAGTTGTCCACCGTGGTAACTCATCTGGTAGGGTACCATGCACCGTCCTTCCCTTCCCTCACTTCCCTATCCTCCCCCTGGGGTCACTTCATCCAAAAGACTTTCACTGAAATCCTTATCTCAGCATGTGCTTCTAGGGGAACTCAGACTAAGAAATCTTTCATAGTCTACACTGCCTTTGATAGAAGTCAGATTCTGGTAAAGGCTGTAGAAGACATGCAAAATGCTGAGGTAAAGTAGGAGAGGGAAGGATTTAGTCCAAGTAGAAGGATCTCAGAAGGTTTCTTGGAAGAGGTTACATCCTAACTAGGCTTTTGAGGAATGGGTTGGGCTTTTCTTAGGAAACTGCAAAAGGGAGGCCAGCCCACTCTGACAGAACAGCTTCCACAAAGGCCTGGAGGTAGGAAGAATGTGAGAATGTGACGCATGTTGGAAAATGGTGAGTATCTGGTGTGGCTATGGCTCAGGATCCATTGGAGTTGAGGGTACATAGGTTGGGTAATATAAGGAGAGGCTACTGGGGGTCTAATTACCAAGGGTTTGAATGTGAGGCTGAGACATGCAGCATATTTTGTGGGCAGTGGTGAGCCTTCCAATTATCCTAGCAGTGAGGGGTAGTAATTTGTCTTTAGGATGAAGGAGCAGGAATAACATACATGAGAAATAGAAGCTTGGTAAGTGTGAGGCTACTGCATGGTCCCTTATTGCTAGAGGATTTCAAACTGAAGAAAGTGTTAGCAATCTGGGAAGTATCAGGGAAGAGGTGAAAGTTGAGTTGAGGCTATTCATTCACTGACTCAAGGGAATGTTGTGGCAAGAATTTGCAGACAGTCTGCCCAAAGGGACCAGGGGCAGGAATGATGTGGAATCAGGGATCCATTGTGACTTTCATGGCCCTAGGTACATTGGACTTCGTAGACCCCTTAGAATATTAAAAATTATTGGTGTACAGACAAATCTGTTAATATTTTCTTCAGCCTAGAGTTGTTTTCCTTTCCACTTCTGAAAGAAATTTAAACATTTTTGTGGTCCCTTGAAGTCTCCTGGGCTCTCAGAAGTGTGTGCCCTGTTCCTGATGGAGAAGTTAGTCTTGCTTGGCTTGAGGGGAGTGCTGGGACTCTATGTGCTTCTCTGAGGCTAAGTTGTCTCAACTGTGCTCATACAGATGTACGTAGCCTTCCAGCATTGGAAGAGGGAGACCTCAGAATTCATCCTCTAGAGATTGAGGGACTGCGGTGGGGGTTACATGCAGGACAGCTGTTCCAGGTAGACCAGGGGTTCACTTCAGGAAGTCTCTGAGGAGAGTGAGAAGGTGGAAAAGAGTCCCAGGGCTCAAGGAGCCTGTGTGTGCCTTTTGTGTGTCAGGGTCAGGTAAGCAGGCTTGTATTGGCTGGTTTTCTCTTCATGAACTCATCCTTCCCAAAGCTTGCCCCGCCTCCTGACTCAGCACACACTTCTCCTTTAGCTCTACTGCTTCGCCCATGCATTTCCACTGGCTTGCTAGTGCTGCTGGAGAAGTGCCCTCCTGTCTTCAGAAATGTTGACGAAGAAGAAGAGGTTTACTAAATGAAGTGATCGCATCTGAAAGAGGCCTGCGGAAAGCTACCACAGTGGAAGGACTGCCCGAGGTTTGGGGACTTTTTTTTTTCTCCTCCTTTTCAAAAATAGTCAAAACACATGCAACACATACTTGTAAAAGGATGACAAAGGGAGAGAAAATTGCAGCTGGCAGTTGTTTGCGGCACTGTTATTGGGTTGCTCCTTAGCTCTTGAAATGGCTGGCTGATAATCATACGTGTTTCCCCTCTCTTGGGCTGGGTTTTAGTCCAAGTTTAACAGTGAGCTTGTGACTTCATGAATCCCACGTGCTGAGGAAATGTAGCTGCAGCTTTTTCTGGTCATATTATTTGCACCATAAGGGTGCACTCGTACTGCCATATAAGCGCATAAAATTATGATTTTGGCGAGCAAGGAGATCTTTTAACACCTACCTGTTTCGGTTCTTTTTCCAAAATTTGGAAGCATAATTTGCTGAGTGAATGGTCTCTCCAAATATCAGATCCCCACTTTGTGGTGAGAAAGAAGATTGATTGTTTCTCTTTTGTGAATTCAAAATTGGGATCAGCATGTCTTAGTCAAGATGTCACCTGGAGTACAGATCTCCTTGTTAGCTAACCACTGGTGTGTCCTTCTTTTCAAAGGATCTTTCTTTGTAAAATGGTTTGGTTTGTACTTGTGTATTTGGTACCTTAATTGCAGATAACTTTCTCCGTGGATGAGAAGTCTGATAATTAATTAGTTTAAATGTCATTCAGATATATAGGTAGACAGGTGTTAGTTTAGAAACACAGGGCAACACGGCCTCTTGGGACTGTGGCCCACTGCAGAGGTCACAATCTCTGTGGTGCAATTTAATGGCAAAAGAGAAAAAAATCCCCCCAACGCACACATGCTGGTCCATTTAAAAAACAAATTATCGTCTGGCTGGGTTGTTAGTATGTCACTTCTGGCTACAAATACCATAGATTTGTTTTATGAAGTCAGAGGAGTTTAAAGCTGACCAGGAACCTTACTGATTCTTTTATATAACCTTTTTTATTTCACAGTTTGATAGAACTGAGGTTCAGAGAGGCCAAGTGATTTGGCCATGATCTCAACTTGCAAGACAACCTGGACTGAACTCCATGTTTTAATGTCTAAGTTTGGTGTCCTAGACTAAACTACGCTGCTCTCCCCTGATTTCGGAGGGACTGAGTGGTTGATACTATAGAGATGAGTAGACCTGGTCTCCTCAAGAGGTTGTCTATCCCTCTAGTCCTGCAGGGGTTTGAGATAAGAATACAAGGAGCTAGAATAGCTAGCCAGCGAGTGGATGTCATGGAAGGGACCACACTTGATATGGACTTAATGAGGGAGCAGCCCTTTCTGTTAATGGTGGGTAAGAGAAAAGGCCTTCTGGAGGACACAATATTTGAAGTGGGTCTGGAAGTACAGGTAGGGCTTTCATAGGCACCGGAGTAGGCCTTACTGGATCCATTAGTGTTAATCATGTCCCTGAGCACAGAAATCTGCAAAGGAGTTAGAGCGACCTCGTAGTTGTTATATTCCTGCTTTGTCCTCATCTCTGTGAGGATGCCAGGAATGGGCATGGGGAGCTCCAGGCCTGTGCGTGTGCGTGTGCACTGACTACCAGGGCCCATAAGGTGCCTTTGCAAGATGCTGACCCTGTAAATACCAAGCACCAAGGTGGTTAGGCAGGTGTGGGTGTGGGCAGGAAGCTCAATGCTTGGCAACAGAGACTGCCCGACACATGTGGCTCTTGTCACCTGAGACAAGCAGCAGAGGTGAGACAGCCTCCACCTGGGTGGGACTGATGCTTCCCAGTGCCTCATCCCCGGGATGTCCCCTCACCTTCACGGGTACTGCCTCCTGCCCTTGGAATGGAACCAGAGCTGCCCTCAGGAAGGCCACAAGTGACTTACAAAAACTGCCCCCACCCCTCCAGGGCAGTCTGGCACACATCTCCTAATCTTCCCTGCTTTTCTGAATCTTTAAAATAAGTTTTCATTAATTTTAGCTTACGGTGAAGGGAAGTAACCCGTGGCTTATAAATAATGGCAACAGTTTTATGGAAACACCTAAAAATCACCAGGGGCACATAATAAGAAAGTTCTCCGTCTCCAGGTGTGAAAACACGTCGCTGATTACTTGTTGAGCAAGACCCTGTCAGCTTTTTTATTACAATACATTATTGGGTAATAGTTTTAAAATTATTTATAGAAAGAAATCGAGCTGTGTGGAGAATTCCATCATTTAATATGTTGTCTGTGAATCTCATTAGCCTTTGTAGCCTAGGGGTTAGGAAGGAAAACAGAGTGGACTGTATTTTGAAGATGGAGCACTATATACACTTTTTGTCAGGGGGCTTGTTGACCTTATGTTAAGTTGCTTCTTTGAGAGTCTGTGTGTGTTATGGCTCTGGTTTCCATGGTATTTACATAAACCTAGCAACAGTTCGCAGTAGAAAAGTGGTGGCAGGGCCTACGGTCTCATCTGCCGAGGAGTGGGAGCACGATAGGATGTCTGCTCTGCAGGCGTAAATAGGGAACCGCACTTCTGGGTAAGTGACACAGTATGTAAGGACTGGGGCAGAGGATGTCGGCACCACCTGGGGGTGTATTGTAGCCTGTCCCTTGTCTCCACGTGACAGAGACAGCTCCAGTGTTCTGTGTCTGTGAAACTTGTCCTGTGAGTTCTCCCATCCAGCAGTCTGTCAAACAGCATGGCGATAGACAGTGTTGGGAGCGCTAGCTACAGTGTAGCCCTGGCCATGTTCTCTGGGTCTTGGTGGAAGCTCATCTTGGGAGTGCTTTGCTCTAGAGAACACACCTCTATGCTGTCCATGGTCTGTGCTATCTACTGACCCCACAGCTGGCTAGCCAGCTGCAGGCCTAGGGCTCAGCTCTGAGAAGGACCCACTCCAAATGCCCCCTCTAAATGGAGAACTGGCTTCCTGTATTTGGGGATGTTAATGTGGTCAGACCAGGGGCGTGCCTGGAATCTAGGGAGGAGAACAAATATCAGTTAATAGATCACTGTGTAATGTGATCTCTCTAGTCAGTCCTATGCCAGGTACTAAGAAAATGCACAGCCTTGGAGGCAACTAGACCAGAGGTGAGACACTGGCCTCAGAATGGTACATTTAGTCCTCATACCTTACAACAAGGAAGCAAAATGAAAGAAAAAATCAAATTAGAAGGGATTCATTGGGAGCAATCACAATAGAAAGGAGGGAACACTTGACTTTGAGCATAGCGACCTTGGGCAAATAAACCTTTGTAAGCCTCAGTTTCTTTGCCTATAAAATGGGAATAATTGTATGTACCTTCTGGGTTCCTGTAAGGATATAACGAGTTAAGGAAATACAACACTCAGAACTATGCATGGCTTCTGGGTGCTGTTGGATAAGTATTAAGGCTCACTAGGGTCTGGTAAGTGGAAGAGCTGGGATCTGAACCCAGGCAGCCTGGTTGCAGAACTCTTGCCTTAATTTATCACACTATGATGTCTCCTACAACCTTGTGGAGCAGATGTCTTAAGCTGAGGCATGAACAATGGGTAGTATCACATCAGGTAGAGGACAGAGGCTTTGATTTTGGGGGTAGCTGTTGTAGGATAGGTGAGTATGAGCGTGGGGGCCTTCCAGGGTACCTGCCCTATCCTTGCTTTCATTTACCCAGTTTACAGATATTGATCAGACACCTGTGCGTGAAGGGAATAGTCACTGGTAAGACAGTCCCTCCCTCAAATAGTTGGGAGATGGGAGAAGACAGTGAAGACTGTGACATATTTGATGCAGAGCATGTATCCTGCAGAATGAAAAGAGAAAATAAGAGCTTTGTGAGTGTCAGGCATGGTTCTCCATACTCTCCTATCTTAACTCATTTAATCCTCACAATGGCCCTAGGAAGCAGACACCATTATTATGCAGTTTGGAGAGGAGGAACTGAGGTCCCGAAGGAGGTGTAGTAACTAGACTGAGGTCATAAGGGACAGAGGACAGAGCCAGACTACCAACCTGGGCAGTAAGGCTTGGATTCCTGCTCCCTAACCCTTCACTGCACAGCCTTATAGGGGGCCCATCATGGACAGTTCTCAAGCTAAAATGAAAGTTTAACTTTGATTGGCTAAGAGGCAGAAGGACAGTGTTTGCTCAGGCTTCGTTCACCTTGCTGGTCTGCATATCCTTATTGTTGGCACTAATTGGAAAATCTTTAGTAGCGTGGATGATTTTATCTCTGATAATGCACAGTTTTGCCCACTTACTGTTCTGAGATGCAGAAATTGTTGTGTATAAGGGAGTGATAGTAGGTTTTTAGACTCATGAAATCTCAGGCACTCTACAGAGCTCATGTCATGAAAACTCAAGGGGACACTCAGGAAAAGAAGCTTCCTGAAACCCTTAGCATGTTCTAGAAAAATTGCTGCTACCATTATAGGACTGCAGCTTTTGTGGAGGTATCTGTTTTGATATGTTTCCTCTGTCCCAGGTATTTGAGGCCTAGAGAAGATCCAGAGGCAGTCCTATGGGTCTGAAGAAATGTTCCAATTTGCTGTGGGTCCTCATGATGCTTCCCTGCCATGCCCATGTAGATGAGATGTTAAAAACTTGATTTTCAAAAATGCATTGCTTCTGAATAATTAATAATTATCTCTCCCTTCTTCCCACTCCCCTTGCTACTCTCTTTGTGAAAGTCAACATCACCTTGACCAAATCTCTTGAGTTGACCTTGGTCTGGTTTTTTGGTTTCTTCTGCATGTATTTGAACACTCAACTTGATTCTCATCATGAGTCATATTTGGGGCACTTGCTCCCTCCTGCTCGGGCTTTCCCACATTCCCAGTCCCTGGGCTTGGTGAATACAAGAATATAAGAGTTTGACTGACAACCGGTCAATGCTATAATCTAGCCTATCCATATTTCTCCATGCATTTTTTTTATAGGCAAGGAAGCCAACAGATGGAGAGGAAAATTCCCAAGGTTAATCCCACAGCTGGTTATGGCTGAGCTGAGTCCTGGAGCTATATTTTCTTTTCTGTAGCATAGTACCATATCCTAGATCCTCCTCCCTTTTTGGCACTAAGATTTTCTGTCATCTTCTCAAAATGCCAAAAGAAAGAATAGAAAAACGAAGCACAGCTTAGACTGGGTCTTACAGTACCAGTCATGGCAAGGGGTCATGGCTTGCTGGACCCCCTGGAAGTGCTTCCTCCTCACTGCATATGCAGCTTTGTGCGGTTGCAGGCAAGGTCTCCGCCTGCAGAGCTAACACGAGGGTGGGCAGGTGGGCCATCTCGTTTCACCAGAGTAATTTCCTAGAGAGAGGGGAACCGTGTTTTGTGTGTGGTCTGTCTAATGCCTCTCACATCCAATCACTTTAAAACCAATCAAATTAATAATGTAGGGAGAAACAAATGGAGTCACTCCTTAGATATTTAAGCTGGAATAATTTTGCTGCCACTGACATGTAAATCTTTAATAGGATAGGTTTGGCAATAAACAACAACAACAACAAACAGTAAATAAACAAATGCCAAGCAGCTGGAGACCTGGTTCTTTTGCACTATTTTAGGTTCAGTCATTACTGCCTGATGTTAGTTTCCTGAAACATGTATTTATTGAGGTCCTACTTCATATTGGGAGGTGTGTTTTCAGCACTGGGTCATAAAGTAGTGCAATATATGGTCTGTACTCTCAAAGGATGTCCACTCTGGTGGTGGAAGTTTGAAGACAAGTACAGATCAGGATATGTCAAATGCCAGCCTGGTTCTATATGTACACTCTGTTCCAGCCTTTCAGGGCTGGGGTAAATGATGTGTAGGGCTAATTACCCTTCAAACAAGGAAACTTTCACCATGAAGTATTTTCACCTGGACATAGTGTGGGGGGGCTGAATCTCTTCTCCTGTCTCAGTCCATTTGGAGAACGTTCACAGTAGTCATTAAAGACCTGTAATCGAGGCAGAAAAGAACTGTGGCTGGAGTGGGGGGCAGCATGCCCACACCCAGGTATAGATACTTCTGTCTTTTAGATCCCACAGGAGCTTCCTACAGTAGGAGTGAGGCTCCTCACAAGTTAGTTTTAAACCAAAGCAAAGCACATTTTATTTTCAAGATCTAAAATTTCAAGAGGAAGTTTTCCTACAACTATGATCATATATCCCCTTCCTCCTTCTGGTCCTTCCTGACTAAGCATTTAATATCTGATAAGGTTCCTATTCCATTGCCCCACCCCCAGTTTCTGTCATCCAGACTTACTAATGTGCCTTAGAAGTAAACTCCTTCATCCTCCAATTAATCTGCCCCCCATTTCTCCCCATTGACCTCCCTTTTACTTTTTATCTCTTCTCTGGCTCTTCTGTGGTGAGTACGAAGTACCAAATGTGAAAATCGAACAGGTCTTTATTCAGAGTTGGTATCTGTCTTCTGTGCATCTCCTGTGCATTTCCAACAGTGGGGGGGAGAATCATGGCTCCTGCCTTCATTCCTTCCACGTTCCATCAAGCAAACTACTTTTTAGGGCTAATTCCTCCCTTTCAGGCAGATCTCTTACTCTTCACAAAGAAGCTACTGCTGCCCTGAGGCTTTGAATGGTCACCACCGTAATGGTCTTTTTCATTTTTCCCAGACCTGACAACGTGGGATATGGCTTGGTTTGCCATCCTCGATATGTCACAGTGGTTGAGATGACCTTGCTTGGTGGATAGTGGGCATAAATGTGCTGATCAGATATCTGAAGCCAGGAGAAAGATGTGGAACTGTCCTTGTTGGAAGCCTATAGTCTGTTTGCTTGGTTCTTATTGGCCCATTTGAAAGTTGCTTTCTGCCACCGTTTTATTTGTATGGTTAACCGTGGATTCCCTGCCCACATTCCCATCCTTGCTTTATGTTTACCCTTTGGTTCTGGGTCCCGACATCATGACTGTCTTTTTGACTTATATATTTTCTGCCATCTTTCTTCTCACTGTGGGCACAAGTCATTGACTCTTCTCCCAGAACTTGGATGAGTTTTCAGAATCTTTGCCAACAATGCCCTGAAAGTAGCCACCAAATGACTAGATTTATCATAAGAATTAAGACCTATTTGCCCTCACTACCTCTAGCCCAAACATTCATTTTCGTCAGCCTAGACCTCTTGGTAGACCTATTCTTCCCTCTTCTTAACATTTTGTTTTCTGTGTTCTGTTCTTCGTCTATTATTTGTGGTGGTGGTGGTGATGATGATGATAACCAGTGTTTACCAAACTCTGACAGTGTGCCGGAATATACAGGGTATTGTATATGGATTAATTCTTTCAATCCTTATATTACCTGTGAGGCATACTTGTCTTCATCTTACAGATAGGAAAATGAGTGCCCAGAGAGGTTCAGTGACTTACCTAATGTCACACAGTAAGTCATTGTCTGAGCTGAACCTAAAACACACTCTGTCCTTTTCTCCCTGCCTCCATACCAACTTCCTTAGCACCTCATTACATCTTCCATAGTCACTGAATTTTATTCTTTATCATCGTGGCTTACCTAAATACTGACTGTATTGGAAAAATTAAAATTATGGCCTCCTTAATAAAATAACTTTGAAGGGGGTGTAGATGTCTGCACTGGGAATACTTTTTGTGTGTGAAACAAAAATTCAACTTGTTATAGTCAATGAAGTCAATGGTTCAGTTAATAATGCCCCTAATGGCATAATTCTGCTCAGTGCCAGTGATGGATACCTTTAAAATCAGAGACTAGATTTAATGACAAGACATGCAGAAATCAGTGCTGTCATAAATACAGCTGGGATGGGAACTCCATGAGAGAGGAAAACCCCTAGAAACCACTTGACATACTGGTTCCAATCTCATAAATCTCAGTCTCCAGCCCTTCCTGTAAATCCCCCATCCATCCCAGCAGCACCCGAGCATTCCCTCCTGTGCAGCCTCTGTTTGCATTTCCCCATGGGTTTTCCGTGCTCACAGATTGCCTTGTAGATCAATGCAGTTACCCATGCGCTACTGGTGCATGGGAGAGCTTTATTCTTTGTGCTTGTTCCATACGGGAGGAAAATATTTTTAAAGACTCTTTTTTTAGGATGTCTTTGAGACTCCTCTAAGTACTGTGCCCTTCAAAGGATTGACCTTCTATTTTACAAACTCTCCTTCTTTGCACTTCTCCCTACCACCCCCCCACCTCCGCCTTGTATTGGAATAAGTCTCCGGAGACTCACTGTGGCCTGGGACCAAGATGTAGGCCAAGTGGAAACACACCAAAGTGATTTAATAGAAAAGGTAATTCCTATTCAAACGGGATGGTCCCTTATTCATTTCCTCGGATTATCATCAAATTTATGTCACCAGCAAAGGAGCTTTATTGAGTTTCACAGATATTCCTTTTGCTCTCATTGTCGTTAGTTGGCACGCTGACATTTTCATATGTGTCTCAGCTAATGCCTCAAAATTACTCCATCTACAAATGTAACAATTGAACAGATAATTTTAATAAGATTCAGCTTGACTTCAGACTGCACTCCTTCCTTTCTTTATAGAATGCAAATTGTAACCTGTTTTTAAAGCCGTGCAATGCAGTGAACTTTAATGGGATTTGACAACATCATATTAAGCACAACAACTACGCATAATGTACCGAAAAATTGGACGTGAAATTGGAAACATAGCTGAGAACAAAGTAAATTTACATGGTTTGGTAGTTTGAATGTCTGATATCATATTCTCTCATGCAAGCCCCATAAAAAAGCAAAGGATTTAACAATGGATATCAGCAGAAAGTGCTTTTAAAGTTAAAACTGATGGATGGCTTGTCAAAAAAAATAATTGCATTGGTTGGAAAGTCGGGATGCGTGCTGAGGGGGAGAGAACAGGATATACAGAGAGGATGATGGGAAGTGACAGTGGTCTGTCAGGAAGGACTGGCTGCCCAGAGGAGTGTGAAGTCAGAGCTATAAGGTGGCAGAGTAGAACAGGCTGTCAGAGCGGGAAAGTGGCTTTAATACCCTGAAAAGCAAAGGAATCCGCCTGTCAGCTTTGCTCAGCCGTGCTGAAAGAGGAAGGGAACATGGCATAAAGTTAGAGACATTAAACAGGGGTGGGGGGTGCGGGGGCCGGTGCGGGGAGCACAGGCAGGCAGTGGGAAGGGGATGTGGAGGCGTCTCCTGCAGTTTCTGAATATTTTCTTTTCTATTAAGATTTTTTTTTTTTTTACCCTTTCTCAAGGGCCACTGAATTAAATTGGAGGGGCTGGGGGTTCCATTTTGCTTTTGAAGAAAAGGGTGATTTAAAGCGAAGGCACACGCACGTCCAAACGGCCGCCTGCTGCACTGGCCGACTGGGTGGCTTTCTTCACGAATACACCTAGGGATGCCTCGGCATATTTCTGGCGTTTCACATCTACAGCCTCATCTGCTGACCTTTTCTTCCTTTCGGGTTATGCTGTCCATTTTCCTGGGGCCGACACTGATAGCCAGTCACTCTGGGACTAGCTTATCTCCTGCCAAAGTGCTTTGAGGACTTAACACTTTAGCCGTACAACAGGATCATGATTAAAATGCAATAATCTGATGATTTTTCCATAAATATTTTTTTGCTCTATCAGCATTAGGTTTTGAATAATTTATTATTCTTCCTTAATATACTCCTGGCGGTGAGGTTAATTTGGTCATCTTGCAGGGGCCTGGCTGGTAATGAACATTTTTATATCAGGCCTCGGAGTACTTACTCCGTACACACATCACGTCTTTACGATTTAATTGCCCCAGTTGCTTGAGAGTGTTAGAGTCTAGGAGGGGTTGGAATATGGTAGTTTACCTTATTAAAAATATTTTGTGTACCTGCCCTTACAAAAATATGTTCTGAGAACCATCCAGATTCTTGAACTGTGTCTAGCCCCAGTACAGTTCTCAGTTTGCTTCAGCAGCTTGGGGTCGGGGGGACTTCTTTCCAAAGAAATGAGTCTGCCCTTTGTGGAGGGAGAAGATGGTACCAGTAGGAAGTGACAGCAAGCAGCAAACACGTACGTAAGCACTCCTTTTGTGCCAGGCAGTGATCTACATGTGTATGTCTATTAACCCATTTAACTCCTATTACAACCTTTGAGGTAGGTTCTGTTAAAATTGCTATTTTGCAGATAAGGAACCAGAGAGGTTAAGTAACTTAGACAAGGTCACACAGCTAGAAAGGGGCAGAATTATGATTCACACTCAGGCGTGTGGCACCAGAGAGTATGCTTTTAATCAGTGTGCTATGGGTGGGTGAGTATGTGGGAAGGCACTTAGATGCCAGGTTGATGCCTGTTTTATTTCTGTTGTTCTTGTGTGTCTGATGCACTATGGGAAGGATTTTCTTGGAAGCCGGCAACAACAACAAGTAAAGCAAGCTGAGCTGTCTAGGAAATAGTAAGGCCCCAGAGGTCTCTTCTCTGTGTTGGTACCAGCGTGACAAGGCAGGCAGGAGAGAAGAAAAGACCAAAGGGTGGGAGACAGAGCTGTTGTGGTCGCAAAAGCAAGCCAGCTTCCAAGCCAGAATGAAAACACTCATCTGAAATTATGTACCCATCACGTTCAGTTCTGGGTTGCAGTAAACTGCTTTCCAGAAGATGAGCACCTTTCTCTTGGTCTTCCTCGTGCCTGGCTGGAGGTGTAAATCAGTAGCCTGTCCTTTTTATCTTGAATTCATCCAGTGTGGTAGGACTTAGCTTATTAGGTAGATTGATTAGCTGGGTCTTCCCCTGTGTGTGTGTGGGGGGGGTCATAAAGGAGCATCTGTGATAACACCCATGTCTCCGGTTTTGCCAGGGTGTCTTGTGGGTTATGGTGCTGTGCCACTGCACCTCACTGCCTGGTCATGTTGCCATTAGTCTGCTTTCCTGGGCCGGTAACTCTGCTGTAAACAAGCAGAGAGGCTTTCTATTCAGTGGGCTGTTTCCCTGCCCCAGCAGGAGATTTTGTCGTCTTTCTCTTGGAAATCTCTGTCCTTTTTCTCTCCTGATACTAAGACATGGCCCTTCCAGAGTTCTGCATAGGAAGACACATGCCTGTCATTGTCTTTCTGCATCTTCTGAGATCCGGCGTGTCCTGGTGTGACTTTAAGAAGCCTCCTCCAGAACTCGATGCTGTGCTGTGGCTGCAGCAGATCTAAAAGCTGGACAGCAACACGGCTAGTCTCAATTTGGATCTTCAAGGGTTGTAATTGGGATTTGGACCTTTGAGTCAAAGAATTTCAGGGTTAGAGTGGATGGAGCTTAACTAGCCTTTTCAGGGTCCCCTCTTAAGGGTCTCTAGTGAATAGGAACTCAAAATAATTAGGGGCAGTGAAAACCATCTAGAGATAAGCAGAAAGTTTGTTCTTAAGATGAGCCAAATGTGTTCCCCTGGAACTTTAATCCATTGGTCCTTGTTCTGATTCCTGGGATGCAGATCCCAAGTGTGAAATCTGCACGTCATATAATCCACTGTAAAACTACATAAGTCTTTAGCCTACACACATGCCTGTCTTCTTCCTCTGCTGCTGTTCCCTTTGTGTTTGTTGGACATGCTCATAGCTGAAGAGGTACTCAATCAAAATTCTTCCCGCTCCTTCTTCTCTTCCCTTCTTTATCCTACTTTTTCTAAGCTTATTCTAGGTAGATTTTATGGCACACCTACTCATGCACTGGAACTCAGTTACTTTCATTAGCGTGGTACTTAAGCTCAGAATTCAAGTATTAAGGGAAGGACCTCCTGATTTCAGGTAAGGGGAATAAGGCACAGTCCCCACAGTGACAATGCCAGCTGGTGCTGCTGTTTCCATTTTACAAATGAAGAAAAGGGAGCTCAGAAAAGTTAAGTTCCTTGCCTGAGGACACACAGTTAGTGAATAGTGGAGTAGATTTGGATTCAGGTCTTCTGACTCCAAAGGCGGCTATTTACAAGGCAGAACCAGTGTACTGGCTCTAAGTGCAGGGTCCAGAGCCCAGCAGGCCTGGGTTCAAATCCTGGCTGTAACACATACCACTTGATGACCTTGGGTGAGTTGCCTAACCTCTGTTGCGTCAGTGTCCTCATCTGTGGAATGGTGATAATAATAGTGTTTCCCTCCTAGGGTTATTGTGAAAATTAAATGAGATAATGCATATAAAGCACCTGCCTGGCACAGTACCCGTACGTGATAACCACTCAATAAATGTTAGTTTAATATCATCATTGTCATCACCATTAGCACTTTTTAAACTACGATAGGGAGTGCCAGAGCTGTGCACCATTGGCTACAGAGCCTGAAGCGCAGCCTCCCAGTTCTCGTTGGGGGCAGCGACAGCAGATTCATGGGGTGGGTGCAAACCACCCTTCGTGCTGATGCTTTACACTGAGGCTGGGCAGGGTCTGGGAAGGGTGGCCGTGGCAATTTTTTTTTTTTTACACACTTCAAGAAGATTGCTGCAGTTATCTGGAAATCTATTGCTCAGGCAAAAGCAGGATTGCGTGATAGAATTTAAAAGGCCGGCAGCTGCATTTCATCCTTTTCACAAGAAAATAACCCCTTACTCCAGTGAAGCTAAAAATAAAAATGGCAGTACATTTGGCAACCACGCTTCTTCCTTTATTACCTCAGCAGTATCTGAATAAAATGTCTTATTAAGCAAGATATAAGGGCAATGAAAAGGAGAGTAAGTCAAATTAGTTGACATCTAAAGCTTGGTGCATCATAGACAGCGAGGGTAGTTACTGTTTAGTAAAATGGATTTAATGCTTAATATAAGTGCTGATATTTAGATGGCTATATTTTGGCAAGTCTGGGGAAAGAGTGGTGGCTTTTGAGCCAGTAGATCTAGGTTTAGTGCTTCCCTGCCACAAACCACTCATGTGGCACCAGGTAATAGGCTTTATCACCTTGGGCCTCGCTTCCTCCATGTACTAAATGAAGGGTGTTTCCTGGAGCCTGATGGCTCTTTGACAGGATCTCAGAGTCACCCAGGGAGGAACGCGGTCCACAGGGCTCTGGAAACCCACCCTGTTCTGACAGGTACAGTGTCCCCTGCCCATGCCGTCCATATGGGGTCATTGGGTGAGAGTTTCTTTGTGAGACAATTGTGCTGCTAAAGAAGAGATGTCAGAAGCACCAGACTGGATTATTTCTAAGAAGCCTTGCAATTCTCACTTTCAAAAGTTCTGTGATGACCAAGAAGGAGTTGGCTTTGGGAGAAGTCTGGGCCCTGTTTCAGCTATACCCCTATCTGTGATTAGAAAGATATGCATGCTCAGGGGGAAACGGCACAAGGTGAGTGTCACCAGGAAAGAGAAATGATGACAAAGCCTTCTGTCAATGTGGATAGGTGCAGGCATGTATGTGTGTGTGTGTGCGAGTAGGGGTGGGTATGAATGCATAGGTAAGCATTTTGATGTAGGATGTATTTGTGTGAATGAAGGAGTATAAGTTTGTGCATGAGTTGATAGAGCCCATGTCAGAACCTGCACCTCACATGTTTTTGGAGAGAAGATGTAAGTGCAGCCATACCCATGAGGCTTATGCGCGAGGTCCTGTCCGTGGCTGCCTCTTGTCTCATTTATCCTTGCTAACTGCCATGGTGAATTAGCCTTTCTCTCTTTGTCTGAAGTGGGGACACTGAGTCTTGGAGAACCTGAGTAATTTCCGCGAGGTTACACAGCTTGCAGAGTAGAGGGATTATGGAAGGTGTTTGCTTAACATATGGCTCGGATCTGCTTTCAGCAGACATATGGGCCCTTTTTCCTGCACTGACCTGATGGCTGTCCTATCATATAGGGGGTTACCAGTGTAGTAGCCTTCCTCAGCTCAAAGGAATAAGGATGGTTCATTCTTTACTGCTGAGATCTTGAAGCAAGGGGCAGGGGAAATGAAGCTTAACATCAGAGCGCCCCTCACCTACACAGCCATCCGATTTCTGGGTGAGGAGGAGTGTCTCCAAAGTGCCAGAGACAACTGTGGGTTAGTGTCTCGGGGTTCTTAGTTTTGTTTGAGTGCCTATTTTATTACTTTCAGGGTTCTTGCAGTCAAGGTTTACAGTGGCATAGGGTGAGCAGGGTTTATCCCAACCTCTTTTTTTGCCAAAAGATATTAACCTGTCATTGTCAGGCAATTGTTCGGGCCTCATTTTTTTGAGGCCTCCCTTCCCAAACTTCTGTTTTAAAAAAAAAGGCCAATCAACAACAAGTACTATGCAAAACCATCTTTAGGTATTACTGCAAAATAACTGAATACACCTTGAGACCTTAGCAAATCTTGTTACTTTTTATTTATACCTTGAAGCCCATTGCAGACTTTGTCATTCTACTTCCTTGGTTTCATTTGAAGAGAAGCTTTCATTCTGAAGAAAATATCGTGAGAGCCCTGAGTAGATTTATGCTCTGCTTCTGATGGTTCAGGAAGCCTCAAAATATCTAATATGGTTTTTTCACCTGTTTTGCTTAAGAGTAAGATCTTTTATAAACATCTCTCACCAGAACCATCAGTCATTGTGTAGAAATTTAAATTTTACTAAGTAAAGTGAGAATGGATTAAGAGCAAGCTTTTTTTTCTTCTTTCTTTCTTTCTTTCTTTTTTTTTTTTTTCCCCCAGTGTAAAGCTTAGGTCTTTCCTAGAAGTAACACTTTTTTGGGACTTCTTGGTGCCTTATTTGGAGGTGAGGGGAAACTGGAATGTTTGCACACTGCTGGTGGGAGTATAGACTGATATGGATGTTTAGAAAAATCTCAAAGTATTGACCAAATCAGATGCATGTACTCTATGACCTAATGGCCCTGCTCTTGGATTATAAATGGCCCTGTTCTTCTACAGTGAGTGGACATAGGATGGTAGTGATGACGATGTTATAGTTGTTGGTTTTAGTGATCAGGACTGTTAGACTGAAGGTAATTCAGGTTGTAGTATACTGATAATTGGTGAAGACCCTTTCCAGGTATATTCTTAGTAAGCCATTTGTCAAAGTTGCACAGACTGCTTTCATCTCAATCCGTAGCCTTTATAACTGCCATGTATTCCTTCAGAATGCAATGTTCATTTAGTTGCTGTTGCCAGAGTTTGCAATGTGAATGTAAATTGTGATTTCTTAGAAGGGATGTAATCTTGGAAAAATAGAAAAATAGAATCCTAAATTCAAGATAGAGATTATTTAATCCAACTCCTAAACCTAATAAAAATCTCATTTATAGTCTTCTTTGTATGTGATCTACTTGGATTCTTCTAACACCCAAGTGTTTGCCATTTCCAGAGTTAGACCATCTCCCAAAGAGAAATAATTAGGTTCCAAGATTTTGGCACCATTAGACCAAGTAGTAGGATTTTCCCAACTAAATTCCTAAGGTGTTTTCTAGGGAACAAACAACGGTAAGATGATGCAATTCTATTTCATGTAGTTCCAGTCAGGCCTTGGTTTGCTTCACAGCCAAAACTATCTTTTACTTGAAGTTAAAAACAAGTTGGAGAACCTGAGTGCATTTCCAAGGTGGAATCAGCTGCATGTAACCAAGAAGATAAGATTTTCTGGGCAAGTCATGGGCATTGTGAAGAAGGAGAGCAGAGCCCACTTCCAGTGTCAAAGGTCAATCCTCTCACAGGTGTTCTTGGGGGATGAAAAAACACGTTGGTCACTATCGAATTTGACCTTGCCCAAACTTACTAATAACCGTCTCTGTGTCTAAATTGTTATCACTGATCGAGGGGCATTTCTATTAAGGGCCTTCAGTTTAGAATTTCTGACCACAGATAGCCTCATGGAGACCCAGATTTCTGGGAGATCAGCTGGGGTACCATCTGAAATGATGATAATGATAGTTACCCTGATTTCCCAACTAGAGACAGAATTGCCAAAATACTTTTGGAAACTAACATAGTTTTTATAAGGCAAGGATTGCAGTGGAAGGTAAACATGTGAAACCAGAACCTGTGTTACTACCTTCCTCTGAGCTTCTTCTCGAGGAAATTCACCTGAGAGAATGCTTATGCCTCAGTGAGACTCTTTAACAGAAGAAATTAAAACTCCCAGGGCCTCCTCACATCCTCCCTTGTCAGCATTATTGGGTCATCTGATTCTTTTCTTGGGGAAGTCCTGTTCATGGAGCTGTCTTTTCCAGCTGTGGAATCACATTCAGGGTGTCCAGTGCTTATTGACTTAGGAGTCTATATCCACACAGCAGGATCAACCAGAAACCACTGTGCTGCACCTCAACACATTGAAAATGTGTTTGGTTACAAAATCCCTGAGGTGTTAGTGACACTCAGACTGCACAGTTCAACAACAACAACAACAAAAAAACACAGGCTCACGAACTTGCAGTTGCTGTTGTGGGAAGGGAGAAATTCTGAACTCTCTCAATGAACCAGCTCTTGTCATTTGTACCAGTAACAGGTTCCTCTGAGTTTTCGTTGCTAAGTTTGATAATTTAGTATGCATATAATGTCTTTTGTTCTTTTCCTATGACTCTACTTGCATATGAGCCTGAAACACGAATCCACACGCGTGGTCTTTTGCCATGTGATTTTGATTAAAGCTTTCTAAGCTACACACCCTGACAGATCAAGCCACACAATTACAAATTACAAATTACATGTCTTGGGCTTTCCCCTTCCAGTTGGTTGTAGTAGACGGGTTGACTCTGGAACAGCTCAGTAGGAACTCAACTATTCCAAGCAACCAGCCTGAGTAAACAGAAACAAACAAAAAACACTTATAATAAAATCATACTGTTTATTCTGAGGATAGTCATCATTTTATCTTGGCTATTCTGTATACAATACTTTGTGAACTTCATGCATTAAGCAAGTGACTAGAGATTACATTTAGGAGCCTAGAAAGGATTATAATGTTGAAGACTGTTAAGGATAATGTGAAGCTATTTGGCATCAGCCACAATAAATAGTATATGTGGAGGTGTTTTGTAAACTATAAAGTCAGTTGACCAGTGCCTTCACTAAAGAATTAGTTTTAATTTCGCAGAAATATCGAGGCATGGATTCCTTTTCAAAATGACTCAGGATGCTCACAGATACCCTAGTGCTAGCCCTTTTTAAAATAATCATAGGTACTTTCAACACATGGCTTTCCAGATGCTATCATTTCTGACAGTAGGTCTGAATTTAAGGAAGTTGTGGACAGGAACCTTATCTGAACTGTCACCATCCTCCCTCATCACCTTCAAGCAAATGATCAGGCTAGAAGGATAGTTGGGCTACTGGGATGTCTTAGGAGGATGTTGAAAGAGATTGGCCAATGAGATTCATCAGACCCTAATCCCTTAACTTGTCGTTCCACATTCAACAGAAATTTGGTCTGCTGCATCACTAATGGGAAAATAGCTTAACACTTTCTTCGAATGTCTACACCCAGACTTGGATGAGGACTTCCAGGACAAAATAGATTCCAGGTACTGTGATGGCTGCATTGTCGTGTGTTGAGGAAAATGAAATAAGACTTAGTCCTTGTTAAGAGCAGTGGATCCAGCCCAAGGTGGTTTCCTAATGCAGTAATAATTGAGGTCACAGAAGGTCCAGAGTCCAATATAGGTCCCTGTAAGATGCTTTAAGGCCATCATGTAAATAAAGCAGTAATTCTTCTCAGGTCATGCATCTGCTAGAATGGTGTGTCTAAGACTCGCTATCCTCACACAGAAACAGCTTCACAAGTTGTAGATGATCAGTGAGATGAATGGGTGAGATGAGGAGAATTCAGTGATACAGTGATTTTTGATACCTTTATGTTCTGGCAGAGGATGTATTTTTAGATTTCTCTAGTTGTACCCTGCTGTGTAGGATTTGTCTAAAGAAGCTTCTGCCTGTATAAGAGCTGTTGTAGACCTCCTTATCCCCTTCCTCTCTCCTCACGCTTATAAAGGGTTGCTATGTTCAGCTGTGCAGGTAATACACTGCACAAGTGTAAAGAGCATCTGTAAGAACAACATTAACCTCAGCTATGTCAGGAAACTTCTCAGGGTTCCCAGTAGAGTTAGTGATTGGAGGATCATGTAACCAGTGATTGGAGGATCAAGTTAACCCAGTCCTCTGGGTTAACTCAGTGGCTTCACACAAGCTATTCAATAATAGTGGGCCTTATTTCTGCATCTCTAAACTGTGTGTTTGTGGGTCCTAGGGAAGGGGAAAGCATCATCTGCTGATCTGAGGAGAATGAAATGGGGATGAGTGGCTTTATCAGTAATTAATTATGGCATGTACTCATGTAATTATGCTCACTAAACACCTCAGATTATTTTCCCCCCTCAGCTATTTTGTTTGTATGAACTTGTTGGTTTTCTTGTTTTGCTTCGTAAAAGGCAGAGGCGTACATTAAAAACGTGCTGGAATTATTGTCATTCCATGTCTTATTTGCTTTGGGAATCTGGATGGGAGAGAGGGGGAGGCCAGGAGAAGTCTGCACAGCTGGTAGGGCCCTGGCCAGCTTGGGAGGCATCCCTTCTCTGATCCCTGAGTTGAAAATGTAATTTACAGGGAAAGAGAAGGCCTGAATTTCTTCTGTTTAAGAATCTTCCTTCCTATAGAAGATAGAATGTGTACCAGTGCCAGAGACTCGGATGACCTTGTGAAGCTTGAAGAGGAGGGGAAGGCCTAAAGGCTTAGTCTGGGGCAGGTGAGGAAGAGAGGCCTTCCCAGTGTGTAGGGGCCAGGTGCTGCTTTGGCAAGTGCTCTGGAGGCCCCCATCAGTGCCCGCTCACCGTGTTGGTATCAGACCCAGGTTCACCTGGCAACATATACTGGCTTCTTTCAAGCTAAGCAGCTACCTGGAGGAGGTTTGAGTTCTTAGAAAGCGAGCTGCTTCATTCCTGTTTCAGAACAAGTGTCTTCTAAAAGAGTTCTGTTTGACGATTGGATCCAATATGCTTATAAAAATGTTTTATTAAACTTTATAGGACTTTACTTTCATTTAGTACATCACAAGAATTGTCCCTCCTGGGCACTTTTCATGGCTAGAAATTCTCCTGGCTTAAATGGTGCTCTGTAATTAGGGTGGCAGGCCCTGATCTGAGGTTTTTGTGAATTTGCTCTCCGTTTCTCACAAAGAAGTGAACTTGCTTACAGCCCCTCCCACAGAAACAAAGCTCCTTGTTCTTTTCCCTTCCACCCCCTTCCTTGTCCCCATCGCTGTGATGCCTCCCCTCCTACTCTCCAAATTCCCCCCAAGCATTGAGGGTCCCAAGGAAGAGAAGGGCAGGGGTGAAAAATCTGCAACTGCCAAGATGGATAGTGAGAACACCGTGCATAAATAAATTACAGCACAACCCCCAGATGAACAATGATTGTGTGGTTGAAGACCTGGCTGAATAAGTGTGTCAGGCACTGATTGGAAGCGTGATAAATGCAATGACCTAACAAAGGATTGACTTCTCCTGCAGACAGGCCCCTTTTAATGGATGGAAAGGGAGGAAGCTTCATTTAGAAGGGAAAGGCTGTTTGCTGTGCAGATATGACAAAGGGGAAGGAGACAACCATTGATTTACGTTTGGGAATGACAGTTGAAAAATTCAGCAATAATCATGACAAATGAGAAGAGACGCAGTCAGAGAAAAAAATGCCAATACGTTAAGCCTGCGAAGAAATGCCAAGGTCACAGAGAAAGGTTCCCAAACTTCTCGTTTTGACAACCTTAATGGAAGTAATAGAAAAGATGAGGGTTCAGGTTAAAAGGGATGGCTTGGCATGAAGGGCTGCAGGTGTTGGTAATTAGTGGTGAGTTTGGAGAGGGCGTGGCAGGAAGTCCTCCTTACACCACTGGGAAGGCGTCTGTCCAAAAGCAGCTGAGAGGCTTCCTGAGACTGTCAGCCCTGCCCTCCTCTAGGAGGTTTGGAAAATCAAGCACGTGATTTTAATGTCAGTAGCAGCAGCAGGAAGGAAAAAGGTGGGCTGGGTACGCTTGAGATGCTTGACGAGGGACGTGAAGTCAGATGATTTGTTCTGGACTGTGGTGTGTTGCCTCTAATTTTATTTTGTTTAAAAGACTGATGATCAGTGAGAAGGTGATGAGTTGCAGGTTACCTACCTGATCAACACTGGTGAGATTTCTCCTGGTGTTTTATTCTTTTTGGTTATAGGGTGCCCAGTGAGTTGAATCCTGTATTTCTTTACTCCAGTAAGAGAGACACAATCCAGAAGATTCTGTGTGTGGATGTGAAAAAGTGCACTGAAAAATGTATATACTTAAGAGACTCTTGAAAACTGAGAACAAACTGAGGGTTGATGGGGAGTGGGAGGGAGGGGGGGTAGGTGATGGGCATTGAAGAGGGCATCTTTTGGGATGAGCACTGGGTGTTGTATGGAAACTAATTTGACAATAAATTTCGTATAATAAAAAATAAATAAATAAAAGCAAAAAAAGGTATATACATGTGTAGGGAGGGAAGTGGTGTGGAAAAGTGTGGTGCGAAGACCTGTGGCCTGGCAATTGTCAGAACTGGGTTGTTGTTAACCGCTAACTCCCTGTGTGAATGTGGACAAGAGCTCATTGTGCCCTTCTGTAAAATGGGGGCATTCTTAGGCATTGGAGGGAGTTGCTGAGGTCCCTTTGTGGTATAATCTGAGGATTCGATATTATATCTAGATTTTGTCTGTGGTGTGAAGTCTATTTGTGTATGTAAAGTATAGACACACATATATCTAACATGTATATCCACACATATATATCTTTACTCATCCAGTCACACATTGCACTATTTTATGCAGCAGTTAAGACTGCAGTCTCTATTTTGGCTTGTTCTCATCCAAATGTATTGTTTGTTTGTGGACCAAGAGCCCAATTACAAGTGTGTGTGTGTATGTGTATGCGTGTATGCATTTATATAGACATTTTAGATAGAGTGTGAGCAGGGGACAGAGAGAGAGAGAATCCCAAGCAGGCTCTGTGCTCAGCATTGATCCCAATGAGGGGCTCGATCCCATGACCCTGGGATCATGACCTGAGCTGAAATCAAGAGCCAAATCCTCAACTGACAGCCACCCAGGAGCCCGGATAATTATTTTACCTAGCTCAAATGCAACATTATAGGATCATCATTCTGTTGACTGAATAAAAACTTGACACTTGAGTTGGGGGAAGAAGCCCTCGTACCCCCCCCCCCCCAAGTAAGTGTATTATGAAACCAGTTACCAATTTAGAGAATGACAAAGTATTCTGCATGGGGATTCCTCAGCTTCGGACAACATTTGAACTATGATTACATTTTTGCTAAATTAGTTGAAGAGATATAAATAATTTTTAAAAAAGCTTATTTTATTTATGTGAAATGAAGTGCCAGGAAAAGCTTCTACAAATGTATCATAATTTGTGAATACTCCACTCTAAATGAAAAATGATTTTATTTAAGTCAACCAACTCCCTTTAGATAAGCCTTGAAGAGAAGTTATCTCATTAAACAGAATGATCTGTTTTGGAACTGTAGTGTACTCTAGCTCCTCTTCTCACCCAAGTGGCTTTGGAGGCCTGTCTGGACAGGGTTAACCCCAACCCCCATGTCACCAAGAGCATGTGGCTGTGTTCATTGGAATTGTCTGGGCATGTGAAGGTTCAAAATAAAAGAGGTGCTGTGTTTAACAACAACGTCTCACTGACTCAAGCATGTATAGCATAAAGTTGCCAAAAGCTCTCCAACTCCCATCAGTTAAGGCAGCCTTTTAACTGCAGAAATGAAGGAGGAAAGGACTGGATTATAAATGAGTTGGATCTGGTATTTGAGGTAATCTTAGGTCTGTAATGATTTCTTATGACTTCGCTTCTACCTGGGGCTGCAGAGCAGGCATATAAGGAAAGTAGCCTCTTTAGATTAAACATTTTCTAATCAGCTTTATCACTCATATCTGAATTTATCTTATTTGAGGAAAATGCCAATATATTAGCAGGCATGTATGATACACAAGGTGACCCTACCAACTTAATGACATAATACATTATCCTTAATGAAGTCAATATCTTGTCTTTTAGCTGTCTGTCTATTGGGGCGATTAATTGCAGTGTCATTAAAGTTAGCTCTCTTTTCATTTGAGCTTGACAAGTCGCATAAAACTAATGTTCTTAGTTATCAGCTACTGGAATAGGACGGAGGATGGAGGAAATTGTAGGACAAATAAGGGGGTACTGCTACAGCTAACTTGAAGGACTTTTTCCAATGACTGTTTCCTTAGGTCTCTCCTTATCCAGTTGAAATTCAAGGCAAAGCTAGATGGCTCTTATTTAGACCAGGGTTCACTTTGGAGGAAAGAGGGAACTGCTGAGAATTACACCCAGTTTGGGAGACTTTGAGCCATCTAGTAACAAAAGCTTGATTACTGGAAGGGTTTTTGCACTAAATAGATTTCCTGAGTTACCTCCTGAACTGATGTACGTGAGCTGATAGCCTGTGAGACAGTGTGATAAAGAATGGTTGAAACCATGTTTTCATTTAGCTTTGAAGTTTTTCTAATTTAATGGGCTCTCTGGCAGAAGGGAGGATTGAGGGTGGGGGAAGGGATCTGTGTCCAAACCATGCTTTGCAAATGGTTCTACTAAATACCAGCTAATCGTGGGCAATGTGGGAGCGATAGCGTCTGGTCCACTGCTAATTGTAAAGCCAAAGAAAGCCTCACTCCCTGCCTT
This sequence comes from Panthera onca, assembly GCF_046562875.1. Taxonomy (NCBI): domain Eukaryota; kingdom Metazoa; phylum Chordata; class Mammalia; order Carnivora; family Felidae; genus Panthera; species Panthera onca. The sequence goes on along the minus strand of NC_138349.1, from coordinate 51,523,068 downwards.
CCCCCTACCTCTGAAACTATGAGACAGGATGGCTGTAATTTACAGTGTGTTATCTTTGTCTATAGCGGCAAGATGATATGAAGTAAATCAAGGTACGAGTAATGAAAGACTGAGAATTTATTCCTTGGAGCACACTTTAAAGTGTAGTATCTGTTATAGTGGCACTGCCTGAAGACCCTGAAATGAGACTTGGATGAAGGGCAATAAAGCAGCATAGAGGCTCATGTTAATGTTGTTTGTCTGAGGTTAGTAATTGGGTTCCACTGATGAGTTGTGTGAAGACAAAGTGAGAATCCCAGCTAGTATTGTAAATCTTACATTGTTGGAACAAGAAGCAATCCTAACAAATATTGATCCTCTCCGTGCCCAGAGGCGAGGAGGGAAGCAGGGAACTGCAAAGCACTGGCTTGTTTCAATAGCACCAATTACCTTAGTGAAACCAACGCTCTGCATGAAATCCCAGGGTGGGTGCAAATGGTGAATTAGCCATGATTAGGCTTTTTAGATGGATCCTCCCCAAATACACCAGCTTAGCATTCTGTCTCAATTATCCTTTGGTCCTAAAAACATATTTTGTGGAAGTGATTCCTCTTAGGCATTAGAGGCCCTGTTCAGATGTGGACGCCAGATACGAATGTATGGCTGGCCACTGCCTTACACACAAAGGGGCTGGAGTGAATGTGTTGGAATATGACCACTAGAAAGATGGTGCTTTTCACCCTGGTTTCACTGAATAGCACCAAGTCTTGGGGCCCACACCCCACATTTAATGGACTTAGTTGTTTATTTTTTTCTTCCTGTTTGTGGTTAGTTGATGTCCTAAAGATTTTTGGAGAGCTGATCTCCAAGGAAGAAAAGGCATCTCAGACTCTATATATTTTGGGACTGGCTTCCCATTATTCATTGTTTAAAAATGTTTATTTATTTATTTTGAGAGAACAAGTTGGGGAGGGGCAAAGAAAGAGAGGGAGAAAGAGAATCCCAAGCAGACTCTGATCTGTCAGCCCAGAGTCCAACGTGGGACTCATTATCACAAACTGCAAGGTTGACCTGAGCAGAAATCAAGAGTCAGATGCTTAACCGACTGAGCCACCCAGGCACCCCCCATATCCCCATTCTTCATTTTCACTGCAAAGGCCTTCTAAAGATCTGTGCTCATCCTATTTGAATATAGGGCATCCTTCCTTGGAATCTGTCTAGTTCTAATCAGGAAGAATTTGGGCTCAGGGGAAGGGAGAGTGTTGATAAAATGTGGGAAGGTTACACTTGACTTTGTTTCTTCCCAGGTGGTAAGACTTGTTGGCAGCATCCCTTGGCACCTGCCCCCTATTCCATTACTTTGGCTGTGAGTTTGAAGTAGTTACTTTCAGAAGTTATTCTGTAGACCAGATCTTGTCACTGGGCTGGGGTGGATTAGGTAGCTATTTGGCCCTTGGGCTTCTGCCTCCTATGCTCCATCAGTTTTATCCATGCTATCCAGCCCAGTGTGCTCTGCTGAGAGAGGGGGGACCTCAGAACATTTGGTCTCTTATAGGACAGTGTGACATATTTATACCAACACATGTGTCTTGAGCAGAAGAAAGGTAAAGTTAGCCTCCCTCCTCCCCCCTGCCCACCCCCCCCTCCAGAACTGGGCAGACAGAGAGCAAGGGTGTGAATAAAGAGAATCATATACCTTCTAAAGCTAAAATCGGGTATAGGATACATTTCCAGGATTCCAGGACACAGTAATTAATTATATAGTGAATTCTACAAGTGTTTATTGAGTGTCTAACTTAGTGCCAAGTATCGTTTGGGATACACAGTTGAATAAGGTGGCGTTTACATCCTAGTAGTGGGGGGTAACAGTGGTGATGGAATATAAACATATGTGGCCAATTTCTGGTATAAACTGTAAAGAACATAGAAAAAGCTATTGAAGTAGAGGTGGCTTGAGTGGGGAGGGGTTCCCTTTAACTGGGGTGGTCTGTCAAAGCTTTTATTCTCATATACAACAGGTGTTGGAACTGAGGGTTCTCCCTTTATACCTCCCCCCTCCCCAGTTTTATCTCTGTGTCTGTGCTCACACTGTTCCAGGAGACCTGAAATGCCTTGTACCCACAGCATGCCTAGTTTCTGTTCATTTCCCAAGGCCCAGCTCAAAGACCATATCGTCTGTGAAGCCATTCTGTTTCTACCAACTGAAAATGAACATTTGTACCCAGGGTGCCTGTACAGCATTCCATCCTCACACCACTTTGGTCCTTGCCGCTCTGTCTTCTGTTACAGTAATTTGTGTGTTCACCTCATCTCTACTACTTGTCTGTGGGATCCTTAAGCAACCATGTATAGTTAACATCTTATCCCTTAGAGCACTCAGCAGTGTCTTGTACATAGTAGGTACTCTGTAAATATTTATTAATGAAAAAATTACAGGGAAGAGCTAGGAAATCTTATAGTTGTGTATGCATGTGTTTGGAGGAGCTTTTGAAATTGTCTAGAGTTTGATCTGCTACACAGACATGCTTCCATGAAACACCACTTTACTTTTGTGTAGATATTTCACCGTGTGGGTTTGTTATATCTGAATGGACATGTGATGTCTGCCTGCCTCTCCAGGCAACAAACACATTTTGGAGGGATTGTTAACTTGAAAGTTGTAATAAAACTTTTACCACTCAGAACAACTAGTATCTGTGTCTGCTAAGGGTGAGCAAAGGCAAAAAGTGGTTCTATTGGCAAAAATGGTTTGACAGTGTTTAAAAAAATAATTGTTCTGCAAATGTCAATAAGCTCAACAAATGCAAGCTAATTGCCTTATGGTTTGGATCGAGCTGTGCACCTCCGTATTGGGAGTTTCGCCACCTCCAGCAGCCCATATACTCTCTGGGCCAGCGCCGACTCTTCTGGGCAAGAAGAGGGGAGTAAGTGAGTCCATTCCCCGTTGGCCTCCTGAGACACCTCTGAAGATTAAATAACTAATGACTGTAAAGTGCTCTGTGAAAAGAGAGTGCTCTATAAAGTGTTATTGTTGGGGCTGTTAAAAATGGAAAACGACTTTTAATTTAGAAAGAGAGCTCTCAGCGTAAGGGGAGGGGGTAGCTGTAAAGCTTTTATCGCCACTTTGCTTTCCTGAGGCTTCTTAGCTATTGGTGTTGGCACCATGGTTTGCTCCCCCAGGAGATCTTTTACCTGCTCACAGGGCTTAGGAAGGATGCCAACATCTCATTGGCATGGTGCCATTCTGGTCCCTTTCTATGTCACAACCTTTTGGTGAGAGCTATGGTTTCATTGGCCTTGGATTGGCTTATCGTCGATTGGAATGTGAGATCAAGGATCCTTTCCTGAAATGTAGAGTGTCCTATAATCTGGTAATGCTAGGACCCTGCCCACGTACTCCCCAACCAGGGCAGTGGTATAGACCACAAACCACTTGTAAAATAGGAGACTTATGATACTCACCGTGTGGATAACAGCCTGCCCTCAGCAGACCAGTCCTCCTTCCATTTCTTGAGAACTAAGACTCCTCTTTTCCTATTCAGTGGTAATGCTCAGTTTTTAATCATTCTGAATTTCACCAACTATTCCTAGGCTTCTTGGTTCACATTCTACTTTCTCCCTGTCACATTATGTGGTCGGGAGGTTTAAAATACATTGTTGTACCTATGCACTCTGTATTATTATTTCATGTCTTATGATTCTGTATGTATATTTAATCACTGTGTAGAATTTACTCGGACAAGTCTTCATTTTAACATGCAGTGCTGTGAATGAGAAGGGGGCTTTCTGGCATCCTTTTTCTCTGGCTCTTCTGACTCCTTCGACACCTAACCCTCCCCATGACATGCAGGCCTTGCAGGAAAGGGGCCCATAAACTCAGTATTTATCATACAAATGCAGTGATGTGTCTCCCTTTTTATGACCTTGCTAAGTAGTGAGTATTCATTTGTGCCACCTCACCCCAGATGCCCATCCTGAGGCTGAGCTGTTTATCAGGCTCTCATCTCTTTCCCAAAGGCTGAACAAGGAGCTTGGGACCACTATAAACATGTTCTCTTTCATTAAAGAGGAAATTATTATCATATATTTTTGTAATAACCAATAACATTTCAAATTACTCACATTTATGGCTTATAATCAAGCTTATGCTTAACCTCTAATCCTCATGAAGCTGGTAATGATGGGCTGTTGGTTAACCACTTATGGGAAGTTAAGGGCAGATAGAAAGCCACCTGACCAGTAATTAACCAGAGAAGCAACTCATTTTTGAGTTGAGATTGTAAACACCACACTTGGCTTATGTTTAATTGATAACAATTGAGGCAAGCCCCGTTGGGTTTGTGGTGACGCATTGGTGGATTAGGCCTTGGTTGGCTTCTCAATGGTTAATGTGCTGAGTGATAAGGATGCTCATTGTTGCACCCTAGGTCTTTAGACCCTGAATCTTTGCTTTTGAAGCTGATCATCTGGGGAGGTTAGTTACAACACAGTTGATGACTGGCACTTGACAGTCACAGAGGGCACTGCTCCCTCTGTCACTATGTGTTCTCACTGTGTTCTTCATAGCCTCTTGTTTGAATTCCCATCATCCATGAATCTGGGGTAGTATGGGATCTGAACTGCTCTGATGCTACCTGTCATGGGCTTAGATCACCTTTTGAGTTGGCCCGCTTATTTGGAGGAGGAGAACTCACCGTTTGAAGAAACGGGCCAGTTTGTGGTAACAGTATCTTGGTTTGCCAACAGGATGGGAAAAGGGGTTCAAGGAAGTGTGATTAAATGGGATGGTTGTTGCTTATCTAGAGGATACAGTGAAAGGACCCTGAATCCAAAGGCTTAGCTGCTGCACTCATTGATGTATTCAGTAATAAAAGGAAATATAAGACAGAATCATCTGGAGTCCACTCTAATTTAACTGCTTTGAGGATAATAGTTTAAAGCACATTTTAATTATTAAATAATCACAACTGGGAATCTCCTATTATCAGTCATTTAGGTGCCAGGAACTTTATAAACCTCCTTTCATTTAATCATCCCTATAACCCAATGTAGAAATTATTATTTTCTGCATTTCACATATGAGGAAACAGAATCTTAGAGGCCTTAAATGACTTGCCCTAGGTCACACATCCAATAGTTACATAGTCCAATAGAATGACTTCTACTAGCAAAACTCATGTTCTTCTGTACTTGACCTACATGTCATTAGTGAGAAAGATATCCCATGGAAGTGGAGATGTCATGGACTTCCTGTCTGTCATGTATCCAAGACTCTTAATTGATCTCCTGTGATACATTGGCTCCTGTAGCTGGGACTGCAATGACATATTGGGAGATTGTGACATATCAATCCACATGAAACCAAGATGTTTTTGGATGAATTACTATCAGAGATTATTTGCAGTTTGTTAGTAGCAGTGGATAAGAGATTGGCCATAGCTACTTATCATCATGTAACAGTAAGGCTGAAAGGAGCCTTAGGATAGTTATCTAGCTCAAGGGTGGCAATCTGAATTCAACAATAGTTATTGTACAAGTATTTATTGAAAGCTTAGTGCATGCTAGTCATGGTTTTATGCTCTGATGCTTCACATACATTAGATGGCGTTAGATTATATACATTAGGTGGCATTAGATTATAATGCCACACTAATGTTAAAATTTTGCTTTAGATAGCTATATATCATTGAAAGAAGTTGAAAGATGAAAATATAGTCTTTATACTTGATAACATAGCACCCATTTCCACTGCTCTTTATTCCTTTTTTAAAGTTATTATTTTTTGTTTGAAATAGAACATATGAGTGGGGGAGAGGGGCAGAGGGATAGAGAGAATCCCAACCACCATCCATACTCGGTTACAGAGGTTGACATGGGGCTCAATCCCACAACCCCGGGATCTTGACCTAAGCTGAAATTGAGAATCAGATGCTCAACCAACTGAGCCACCCAGACACTCCTTTATTCCTTTTTATGGGACAGAAATTTCATGGGATGATATTTTTTAGAGTCTGAAGAATTTCTTTAAACGTTTTTTATTTGAGTCTCTGGCAAAAGTTCTCTATTTCTGTTTATCTTAAGTTTTGTTTGTGTTGCTTTCATTTTTGAATAATATTTTCATGAGTATAGAATTCTGGTTTGACTTTTGCTGTTTTAGCAGTTTAGTCCTTCCATTGTCTCGAGCCTCCATTGTTGGTCCTGGGAAGTCAGTTGTCACTTTTAACCATTGTTTCCCTGCATGTATGTATAGTAATATATCATTTTTCTCTCTCGGCTTTCAAGATTTTCTCTTAATGATTTTCGGAAGTTTGACAGCCATTGATGTTTCTTTTTTTTTCTGCCTCATATTTTTTTCTCTTACTGAGACTCTAGTTACATGTATCTTAGACCATTTTAAATTGTCTCACAGGTCACTGAATCTGTTTATTGCTTTGTAAAATATTTTTTCCTCTTTCTGGGTAGTTAATCTTGTTTGACCTATCTTTTCATTTCCCATCTCCATTCCTATGTTAAAATCATCTAGCATATTTTTTGTTTTAAATATTGTACTTTAGTTTCCAGATTTCCATTTTTAAAAATTTTTTTAAATACATTTCTCTGATGAGATATTCTTTCAGTCATCTTTTCGTTTATTATAACCATCTTTTTTCTTAAGACTTTGGTCATGTCTAGTGTAGCTACTTTTTAAATTTTTTAAAAATGTTTATTTTTGAGAGAGAAAGCATGAGTGAGGGAGGGGCAGAGAGAGAGGGAGAGAGAAAATCCCAGCAGGTTCCATGCTGTGAGTGCAGAGGCCAACAGAGGATTCAACTGCATAAACCATAAAATCATGACCTGAGCTGAAATCAAGAGTTGGATGCTTAAACAATTGAGCCACCCATGTGCCTCTTTTACACCTCCTTTAAAGTACTTATGTATTCCCCAATCTCAGTCATTTTAGGCTTAGTTTCTGTTGACTTTTTAAAAAGTCTTGAATGTGGATCACGTTTTCCAATTAATTAGCATGTCTAGTAATCTAATGTATCCTGGACATTGTGGGTAATACATTACATGTATCTGTGCTGCTGAAGTGAGCACAATACGTTATATGTATCAGTAGACTATAGTTATTTTTTAAAAATATGTATAGCATGTTGAGTTTTTGTTCTAGCAGGTGACTTAGCTGGACTCAAATTACAAATTGTGTCTCCCCTGTGGCAAGCAGCAACTGAGACCTCTTCTCAGTTCTTTCAGACTTCTAGTTGTTATTTTTCACTCAGATTTTTGTGATTTTCCCAGAAATTGTGTGCTTCAAGGTCGCCCAAGGATCTGGTTATGTGTTATTTTCAGATTTGGGAACCTCATTCTTTGTTCCCTCCTCCTTGGGATCTCACCCCTCATTTTTCAACAGCTCTGTCTGTAGTAAAATCCATCCTCTGGCTTGGTAGCCAATAGGAGTATGACTTTCTGCTTATGGTTTAGCCACGCTACCTTGTACACTTCTGTGAATAAGTGACTTTCTTCCAGTTTCTGCCTGTTTTGGGTTGCTTCCCAATGTGTTAACATACTAGTTCTTTAAAAATATTTTCTCCAGGGGCACCTGGGTGATTCAGTAGGCTAAGAAACTGACTTTGGCTCAGGTCATGATCTCGCGGTTCGTGGGTTCGAGCCCCGTGTCAGGCTCTGTGCTGACAGCTCAGAGCCTGGAGCCTGCTTCAGATTCTGTGTCTCCCTCTCTCTGTTCCTCCGTTGCTCATTCTCTGTCTCTGTCTCTCTCTGTCTCTCAAAAATAAATAAATGTTAAAAAAAATAAAATAAATAAAAATATCTTCTCCAAAATTCATCACTGTTATTTATGGAGGGTTAGTCCAATATAAGCTACTTTGTCATTACTGGAAATCTTACTGTTTAAGAGAATCCAGAAATTCTTAATGTGAAATCTCTTTATTATTATAGGCAACCACCCCTCAAAACCATGTCATCCCTATTGGTAAAATATGGCTTGTTTGGCCCAGTTTTGTGATTTTGAACTAGACCTAAGGTTTCTGACTCTCAGCTAAGTACTTCGTCTGTTAGGACAAATTAATGTCTCTTTCTCTACCTGCTAGAATAGATAACTTCTCAAGTGTTATGACACTGGGTAGAGTTTCCATGGGAGATATCAGAGAATAACCTTTGCAGAATGTGGAGAAGAAATAAAGTCCACTGGAGAAGGAGACTCCATGGCAGGTGATTACCAGACTGCTTTCTTCTCTTCCAGTTGGTCCACTGTGCTTTTTGGCGCAGTGAGAACTGGTACCCTGGTGGGCTGAGTCCAGCTCTCCTTAGACCATTCTTATATTTAAGGTTGGCAATTTACTGCCAGGCCCATGTGAGCTGTTTGATGTTCTAATCCAAAGCACTGTCATGCTAGAGAACTTTTTTCTGAACTGTGTCCTGTCACCAAATGTCATTGTGCCCCTGTGCAGGTATATGTGGAGTGTGTAGCTGTACTTGGGGCCTTTGGGTACTTCCTTCATAAATAGCAGATTTAGGACCAGACAAGGAATTGGTACATCAGCCATAAATCCTGAGAAGGAGAATGCCAGATTCATTTGGCTGCTGGCATTTGATTTGTGGGTGTGTTAAAGGTCTCTGAACCTCTTAGAAGAATATGATGAGAAAAATGTGGTTCAGACTGCCCATCCAGTTTCTTATTGAGCTTTGGGTACTCAATAAGTAGGCAGGTAGAAACATTAGGTATTTGGGCTTCCAAGTCTGGTGCTTCCCAAGTTTATAACATTAATAACTTTGTTTTTAAATTCCAATTTCTCTTTTCCTGGGCTGCTTTCATCATCTATGGTGGTCCCCTTCTTCCTACTGCAGGCTTCTTATTCCCTTAGGCTCTCTGTTACTCCCCTTTTCCACATATCCTTTCTCAGAAGAACATCTTGTGTCAGCCGCAGGGCACTAGCATGATAACATTTTGGAACTGGAAGAAACTTTTTAGAACTTAGGGTTCAACACCTTCTTGCCACATAGGTGGAAACTGAGGTAGAGAGGAGAGGGCAAGTTACTTGAAGCCATATAGCTGGTTGGTGAAAGACACACCTGGAACTCAGTTTTCTAGATCCCTCCCCACCAGTCCAGTACTCTCCCTCATCTCACTATAGCATTTTAACTTTGGCTTGAAATTAAGGCATAATATATTGTCTAGTTTAAAAATCCTCTCCATTCAAGGTGGATGATTTGCCCCCCCCTTCCTGCCCTTAATTCTGAACAATGTGAAATTGCAAATATTGAATCAGTTTTGACCTGTAAAAATGTCAGTTTCATATGATTCAATATAATACTTAGAATTTGACCAATAATACCTATACATTTAAGAAATGCAGGTCACTTAGCCTTTTTCTCTGGATGATTATTGATTTAGAGGGTAGGTTCACCTGGGTGAGCATAGCATGATGCCGATGAGCTCACATCACAGGTCAGAGGATTTTGTAGGCTTCTGAACTTGCATCTTTCCCCATGCCAGTTGGCAAGCCTGTCTCCAGGCAGCCACGCCAACAGCAATGTTCCAGATGGGGCTGTGTGTGGTCACAGTGAGAGGAGGCTGATGTCCATCACTGACTGCTGTGGTACAGTGAAAAGTGAAGCGGCTTTTGATGCTGGTGAGCCTGACACTGAGTCTTGGATACACAACTTTTCAGCTGTGTGACCTTACATTGAGGGTCTTAAGTTCTCTGGTTTTTCATTTTCTCATCTTTAACATAATATTAAAGGGTTTTCATCACGGTTTGTGTAAATTAAGTGACATAATATGTGAAAGTATTTGGCCAGTGCTTGGCATGTAGTGAGGCCTCAATAAATAGCTATTTTTAATTTTTTTTTACATTTATTTATTTTTGAGAAACAGAGTGAGACAAAGCGTGAGTGGGGGGAGGGGCAGAGAGAGAAGGAGACACAGGATCTGAAGCAGGCTCTAGGCTCTGAACAAGCGGTCAGCACAGAGCCTGATGCAGGGCTCGAACCCACAAACTGTGAGATCATGACCTGAGCTGTAGTCGGACCCTCAACCGAGGCTCAAACCCACAAACTGTGAGATCATGACCTGAGCTGTAGTAGGACGCTCAACCGACTGAGCCACCCAGGCGCCCCAATAGCTATTTTTAAACACACACATACTTACACTTCATGGTACCAGGCTGTTAAGCCAGTAATGTCACCTTTGATTCAGCACAGCACCATTTGCCCATTCATAAATCTCTCCCCTTTTTCTGTATGTCTAATTTGAGCCTGATAGCTGGTTCTTGCTAGATGATTGAGTTCTATGGATAAAGTTTATCCTTTCAGGTAGATTGCATTTTTATTAAAGACAGTGATTTGTTTGGGACCCCCACTATTCCTACTTGAGCTCTGGGTTCATAGCAGGTCTGTGAATCTGTGAAATAAACTGGTGCATCAAACAAGCTTCTTTGTAGATGCTCACACATTTACTGTATAATCTAGTGAAGATTTCCCTGGTGGTGTTTGCATAATGTTACATGTTTCAGTCCCATATTTAACACTTGGTGATTGTGAGGGTTCAAGGTGGCTTTAATCAAGTGGCAAACTGGTTCTTGGAGTCTGACACTAGCACTCTGTGTCCTTTGCCGGGGGGAATTGTTGCTTCCACCCGTAGATTATCGGGGATTCCAGCCAGGTTCCAATTGCCCTGTGATAATGCAGTACTTTGTTCCTGAGTAGGTTAAGGACTGATATCCCCATTATGTAGCATATCATGAAATGAATGTTATTGTTAAGTATAAGGACAGGACATATTAGTGGTATCTTTTATTACACAGTCTTCATTATAAAAGAACAGCTCTTGCTAAAGTAGTCCCCATTTGATAGGTAGCAGGACATTGTTCTTGTACTGTTGGCTCTGATTAAGGTTGGGATAATGCACTGTTGCTGCCTGTTATGTCCATCAGGAAAGAAGGTAAAATAGATGAGCATATGTTTGCAACAGATTAAAAAGACTGGTGTAAAGTCCATTAATAATTCTCATACTTAGGATTTGCTTTCTACTGTACTTACTTACAAAATCTGCAACATTTAATCTCTTCTCTGTGAGACCAGCTGAGAGAACCTTTTTCCCCTTCTGAGTGATAGGCCTGGATTTTCTGAGACAGAGCATTTGTCTGTCAGGGCCCATGGCTGCTGTGGTGATTTACTTGCCGTCAGATGATGTTGGTGTCCGGTTGGTGATATAGCCTTGCTGGATATGGGGAAATTTGTTACCTTTAGCTTTGACAGGAAGATAATTGCTGATGGTTAACAGAACTGAGCCAAATCCATTGGTTTTTCAGTAACACAAGCATAGGACTGGTTTCGAGAACCATGCTTCTCCCTATGTAAGCTTCAATTCCAGGCTTCTTTTTCTTCTTTCTTCTTCATCTCCTTTGTTGTTTTTGTTTATTTAAAGTGTGTGTGTGTGTGTGTGTGTGTGTGTGTGTGTGTGTGTGTGTGAGATGAGAGAAATGCACCAAATTCTACTTTTTTTAATTTCTAGCATTATATTACTGTGAGGACTGAGGGAATATTTGTTCATTCTACAAAGAAAAGCCATTAGGGGAAAGGTGTGTGTGTGTGTGTGTGTGTGTGTGTGTGTGTTGAGGGGGAGTGTCTTGCAACACCAGAGGCAGCCAGCCACTTGGTAAAGAGGTTGATGATCAGTGGGACATTGTTTTGTTAGGCCCCTCTCCTGAGTACACATAAATCGGGGCCTCTGTTATGTAGCTTGTCAATTTTTCTTCACACTGTGCAATCAAGTGATTGGTCCGACAAAGCTTTGTAATGTTTGAGCCTCGAGGGCTTCTCAGCAGAAGTCTTAAAAGGATGGAACAAGCTCAGAGAGTCCCAGAGGACAGAACTATGCCTCACAGATGTGGGCGGGTTCTGGGCTTGGGAAGATGATGAGCTCACCCAATTTTCCTGGTAGAAAGGGGCAGGGGCAGGCTGTGGGGTGTAAGTTGGGGAAGCACCGTGGAGAATGGAATATTCTTGTATTGGTTACAAGGATACTTGGATACTTGTATTGGATACTTGGATAGCTTGTAGCCCATCCTCTTCAACCTTTATAACAACGGCCTCTCAAAAGCTTCAGTGTTATGAGTCTCCCCTTTGGAGCCCTGGATTTGAAGCTTTTGATGACCTACCTTAGTGATGTAACGGGCTCTGAACGTGTCACTATTTACCTGCAGAGAAGCTCGCTTCCTGAGGAACTGTGTATTCTGATGTGCAGATGCTGAGTGCTGAAGTGTATCCGTTTAACTCCCTTTTCTTGTTCCTTTTGGAGAGTTGTTCTTCACCTGTCTGAAGATACCTGGATATTGTCATATATTGGTGTTATAACTTTCTTGGCAACAGGAATACTCTTCTTAAAGCCTAGAGAACCCAGTCCTTTAGTTTTGTGGGAAAGGGTCTCCTGAATCATCATAGCATCTAGAGGGAGAAATCTAGGCCCTTGCTAAGATGCTAAGATTCATAAGAGGATTCAGAGGTTGTCCTCCCTGTTTGGCCATGTGTATGGATGACTGTAGCCTTTATGGGGCTGGGCTTATCACCCTTCTTCCTTTCCTCAGTCTTTATGTCTGCCTAGTCACCTGGTGCTCATGACCCTTTGCCAACAGAGTTGTCACAGGTGTTCCTTTATTTCCCTGTCTTTAGCCACTGCCCTGGCCAAGGTCCTCACCTGTTTCTCTCTCCATTTTTTTAATGGCACCACAGCTAGTTTGAGCCTACAGCTTCTCATCCCTCGAATACATCCCACTCATTGATACAATGCTGGCCTTTCTAAGACATGGATCTAGCCACAGAGCTCTGGCAGCAATTGACTATTGATCTCTTCCACTTCATACCTTGTTTATACTTGCCTCCTCTTTCCTTCTAGACTGCATAGCCTTTGAGGGCTAAGCCAGCGTTCTGTGTTTGTTCTCCTGAGATGTTCATTCCTCTCATCCCTGCTTATTAAATTCTCTTACCATTCAGGGCCCAATACCAGTACCAGACATCACTCCTGGGAAGCATTTCCTCCTCCTCCAAATTGAAACGAAGTCCTCCTTGGGGACCAGTTGCTATATTATTACTAATAATACTGTTCTCTTGTCTCTGATGCTCACTAGCTGGTGAGCCCCTTGAGGGCCCGGGACGTGTCTTACTGTACCGTGGCTCTCTACCATCTGAGACTACCCCTTGTGCACAGTGATTGCCGAGTCACAGTCCGAGTTTGGTGACGAAGTAACAGTTCCAGAATTGTTGCATGCTAGAGCCTCATTATGACTTAATTCTTTAAGTCACTTATCAAGAACCCTCTGTACATACATCAGTGTTTTGTCCAAGAGTAGGGGAAAAGACACACGCTTCACCACTTCCTGATTCCTTGCCTGCGATGGACACAACCCACCCTCGCACTGCGTTCTCCCTCAGTGAGGCCTCATATCCTCTGGGAGTCGGCCGTCTGCCTCAGCATGTAATTCCTGGCAGCTGCTGCCCATCATCTGGCACTACCATTGGCAGAGGCTTTCCTGCCACCCTCGTATCAGTTGTGGTGAGAGGTCCTGAGAAGGCTGACGTTGTCCTTTCCCAAGGGTACTTACAGTTCACTAAGGAGATTAAGTGAATATTTCTAAAGCGCTTAGTATGTGGAACATTTAGATAATAATACAAGACACTAAATGATTCAGAGCTAAACGGGCATGGGAGGGTGCAGACTGTACCAGGAGAGCTGGGAAAGTGCAGTCCAAGAAAACTGCCTGGAGGAGGTGAGTCTCAGGGCCTGAGAAGGAGGGAGGACAGCCTAGGGCAGGGGAATAATAGCATGGGCAGCTACTCAGAGAAGGCAGACCCAAATAGGGAGGGCTTTGTGTTCTTTTCTCATGGTCAGGCAACAACCACTAGTGATGGAGTAGCCAGAAGTCACAAGGACCTGGGACACTGCCACAGCATTCTCCTTGACTTCAGGGCTGGTGCCTCTCCCTGAATAATCCCTTTAAAATCCTTTACTCTGAGCGATCATTAAAAAAAAAAAAAATCATCAGTTTTGAAATCTGCCTTTAACCCCCAGATCATCTTTTTCCATTTCTACTCTCTGGACGGTAAAAAACTGGAATATTTCTGTGTTTGTTCTGCTCTCCGTGGGTAACCTCTCTTCCCGCATGATAAATACACATTTGAAAATATTGATTTGCTGCTACCCCTTTGAAAAGCTTAAGAAGGTTGACCTCTGCCTTGGCGTTCTCAGACTTGAATTTTTCAGACTGACCAATCGACGCCTGGAAAGGCTGTGAAACAGTACCTGTGGGTCCTGGAGGGCCTTTCTGGAGGACTGAGGACGTGGTGGTGGCGGCTTGGCAAATGCCTGAAAGGAGGGCCTTTTAATAAAATGCTGTGTGTCCATGGCTCAAATCTAATGACTTTTAAATAGCTTGTAGGAAGGGAAAAATCTCCATTGTAGAGTCTGAGAGAGTCACCCCAAGGGAAGTGCCATTTTCCAGACATGTCTCAGAACCCCGGAGTCCCCTAGGCCCAGAGCAGATGATGATGTGTTGTGTCTTAAAGTTTGCTTCTTCCCTACCCCCCACCCCCACCCCACCAGTCGCTCCTCGTTTTATTTTTTTTTCCCTTGGTTTTACCACTGTGTGACCTCGTGTTGTATTTTTTCTGAATGACAATGAAAGTAATTGAAAATATTGATTGGCAGTACAGTTAAGTTGTCAACACAACCATTTAATTTGTCAGGAGGACTTGTTAAATTGTCAAAAATCATATAAAAAAACTCCTTCAGTCACTGATGATATACATTAGAGATGTTCATGAATCAAATGGGCCATTTTGGAGATAAGTGTTGAAGAAAAATTTTGAAATGGTTTTCTTCAGATACGTTTGCGTTCTCTCCTTTTTCCTCTCTCATCTTTTCCTCTCTCTCTCTGATCACTCATTGCAAAGAATATTGGAACCATTTTGGCGAGACAAGGTAAGTGAGGGATACTTGGGTGAGTGGAGGCTTCACTAAGTGTATCACATGGCAGAACAAGATTATTTTATAGCAATCTAATTATGATATTCTGAGCCAAATACTCGGAAGTTATTAATAAAGAGAAAAGGCGTGGAAGGTTCCTTTTCCCATTATGTGTGGGATTTAAAACATGGATCTTGGATTTTTTTTTTTTTTAAGGAAATTGTCTTTTAGGGGCTCTGGGCTCTTATCTCTGTCAGCCCTGTATGAAGATGGGTACGCAACATCCTATTTCCTGTTGAAATGCTTGAGGCACTGCTGTAATCTTCCTGCATTTTCACTGTTGTTAATCTAGTTCCTGAAGGGCCTATGTTCCCAAATGGAATTGGAATTAGCTTTATTTAGATTAATTTAAGAACAGTACTATCTGCTCCCCATTGGTCAAAATGAGTCAGGTCATTCTTGATATCATTAGTCTTTTGCTCTACTTGATTTAATAGTGTATTAGGGCTCAGAAATCCAACTTGGCCTAACTTAAGAGAATAAAGGATTTTATTGGAAGACTACTTAGGTCATTCCCATAGTTGCCAGAAGGGCTGGTGTGGTAGGCAAAATTCTAAAAATGCCCCCTCCCCGATTCTGTGCCCCATAGTCCTGAGAATTGTGAATGTACCATCAGTGCCAGGATTGTGTTACGGTGTAATGTAGACCTTTAAAAAGGAGAATCGTGCAGGGCACCCAGGTGGCTCAGTCAGTTGAGTGTCCAACTTCAGCTCAAGTCATGATCTCAGTTTGTGGGTTCGAGCCCCATGTTGGGCTCTGTGCTGGCAGCTCAGAGCCCAGAGCCTGCTTCGAATTCTCTGTCTCCCTCTCTCTCTGTCCCTCTCCTGATCACTTACTCTCTCTCTTAAAAATAAACAAACACTGATAAAAAGGGTGGGATTATCTTAAAAGTGACCTTTAAAAACAGGAATTATCCAGGTGGGCCCAATCTTATACAGTTATCAAAAGCACAGAACTTTCTTCAACTGGTGGAAGAAGAGGATGCCATAGATATTTGAAGCAGGAGAGGGATTTGACATGTTGACTTGATGATGGAATGTTTCCTGTGAGAAGGTATCCCAGCAGTTTAGAGAAGCAGAAAGTGTGTCCCAGCAGGTAGCCAGGAAAGAATCAGAGACATCAGATCTGTAACTACAAGGAACTGGATTTTGCCAATAACCTGAATGAGCTTGGAAGGTGATTTTTTCCCCTTGGAATCTCTGGATTAATATTCCACTCTGAATGATGCCTTGATATTGGCCTTGTGATAGATACCCTCGGTGTCTGAGGTTGGGGTGGGCAGGTGAATGTAGTCCTAGGATTGGGGTCCTGCATCCACTTTTGTGTCTGGGAGGCAAGCTGTACCCTCCCATGATAGGCAGAGGCCTGTCACAAGCTCATGGACAGCCCCAAAAGAAGGGAATGCAGTTCTGGGAAAATAATGCAATAAATGCCCACCTAAAGTAACACTTAATTTCATGTTAAGATGTGTGTTTTTTCACATTTTAAAATCTCTGACATGGGGATGTATCTTGCCCTGTTATGGCATCTTAAGAAAGAAAGCTATGACCAGGGTCTATCATGGTATATTTGTCTCTGCTGGGCCAGTCTTGGCGGCTATCTTGGAGACTCCTTTGAACTGTAACCCCTATGGTTTTAGTCAACAAACTACTGAAGGACCATTTGAGGGAAGACTAGAACTCAGTGTTGTCTGAAAAACTTCTATTGGCATTTCCTGATAAGATTGAGAACTTGTTTGTATCAAAATGTGCAGAATGCATGTTGGTGGCTGCATCAGCTACACTCTGGACTGACAGAGAAGATGGTATTTTGCATGGAAACATTGATCAACTCTGAGCTGAAAATTGCTTCCAGAGGGTCAGTTTTTAGAATACCTTATGCCATATATTTCATGTATGCATACATACATGAGTGATAAAAATATCTGAATTGGCCAAAAACAACTATTTTAATAAGTATAAAATAAAAATTCAAAATGATTGGAAAGCATTATGTTTTAGTTTAATAGCATTGCTTTTTTCTTAGTGGTACATAAAATCATAGAATATTAAAATCAACGACATATTAGATTAATTAATTTTAAATAAAACATTTTTGTGTAGCACACATTAGTTACCTTATAAAATAGGGATAGTTTACTTGGAAAAGTAGAAATTGGACTGGAGAAATTGGTGCCTTTTCAAGTTTAAAGTTGCTAAGGTGTTTCTTGATTGGAATCGAGGGAAGAGGGTCAAGAGCCTGACATAGATTAAAATTAAACTAATCGTGTGCCTCAGCCTTTACACTCCACAATTGTCCACACATGTCTCTGCTACTCTCTACTACCTGCCCCTGGGCTCTCAACTGGAATTTGCTACCAGACAGGAGTGGGTTGAAAAGTGGTGGGCTGTAACAAAAGTGGTGAGAGTAGGTACCTTTGGTATTGGTAACAGGGCTTGGCTTTTGTTTCTGGCCCAGATTGGCATTCCACTATCGCAGAAAGAACACGGGAGACCCTATTTTTGTAGCACCTTTGCCATTACCGAGCTGTGAGACCTTAGTCTCAGGACTTAACCTGTCTTGGAGTTCTCCTTTCTGCATGTGTGTAATGGAATTGCTAAACCAGAGCACCTCACATGTTCTTTGCTGCACTAATGTTTTGCTGTTACAAAATTTGCCCAGTCTCCCTTATTGCATTTCTTGGGTGTCCCATTTCTAAGTTGGCTCATATTTTTTGAGTGCCTGTGGCTTGCTGAGCTCTGTGTGAGAGAGAAGCTAAAGATGCAATTCTTCCCCTCGAGGAGCTTGCGTTTTCATTCCAGAGACAGGACAGAGACTTGAAAAGGGAGAGTTGAAAGAATATGTGAGTAGCTAACTGAATGAACAGTGTGGACTGTTAAGAACGTTCTAGAGAGGCTTTGTTTTGGTTAGCAAGGAACAAGCTGGAGGGTCAGGGGGAAATGGTCTGTGAACTTAAATCAATCAGGACTGCTTATTGTGTTTGTCTATTGGGGTCTCTGGATTGCCTCTCATTTGTCCTAATTCTGGGCATTTAAATGGGCTCATGTCAGCTGCAAAACACATAGGGACCTTTAGGGCAGTCTTTCCTCCCCCCCCCCCCCCCCCGGGCTTCATTCAGAGGCCTCTGAAGGTCAAAATGGAAATTGCGTGTCTGAGTCCCATTTCTTCACACCCGTCTAGACCTGCCATCAGGGTTTGGGTCACTGCCATAGCCAGTTCAGGGTCATCTGATACCAGCAGTCTTTCTGCTTCCTGAGGTCATTCGGGCACCAAGCTAGGCTCCTCCTTCCTGGTTGCTCTGCTATTCCTTAGCTAGTTGTCCTGGTCTTCGTGGCCAAATCTGGCTCACCAGCAACATATGTCTGTTCCAATCCATGGGAAGAGGGGAGGCAGTGTGAAGCCTGCTGCTTTTTTCAGGTGTGACATCAACTTTGCCCACAACACTTGGCTGATACTCCATTAGCTTTGTCTTAGTCACATGGCACCACTGAGCTGAAGGGTAACTGGGAGATGTAGTCTCTAGCCGGGCTACCACGTACCCGGCTACAATTCAAAGGGAATTCTGTAACTGAAGTAATGAAGGGAGGAAGTGTGCCAGGGGACAGTTAGCAGTCTACCATAACTGCTATCATTGAATCTTTGCTGTTTTTGCCTTCCATTCCACTAATGAGTTCCTTGAGCCAGGGTTTGTACTCACCTTTATGACACCAATGTTGATGTTAGAACTTGGTGCATAATAGATGCTTAAAAACTGTTTGCTAAATGAAGGAACACCGTCAGTGAATGAATTGAGAAATGGAAGAGTGACAGAGCCTGCAATTTGGGATCCTTCATTCTTTTGTGCCCCAAGCAGTGTTCTTTGTATTTTGAGTACATGTAACTGAGCTATGGGTGGGCCGCACTGCATTTAGCCCACGAGAGGATGCTTGGCTACGCCCGCCACGCAGTCTTTGAACCCAGGACTGGGGGAGATGCAGGAATATTTCATTAATCCTTGCACCATTTAGCCTCCTTATCGAATGGCCCAGACCTGTTCTTTGTTACGGACAACAATGAAGGGTGCCTTTAAGAAATCTCCAGTGAGTACCGAGGCATTGCAGATTAGGTCAGTAGAACTGCTGCTAGGTTGAGCATGATGGATGAGCAGGAGAATGAGTTTCTGCTGCACGGTATTGTGAAATCTTTTCATTGTCACCAACGGGCCTATGAGGAACTGATGAATGAGGGAGCAAGTGTCAGAAACGCCCTTCCTTGCCCCAGTACAGTTTTAATATCTCCCTGAGCTACAGGATGAGTATTGATAAAAGTAAAGTTTAAAAATAGCCACAGAGTGATGGGTAGCCATGATTTAAGGAGAACAGCAATGGGGTTAGAGAGGGTTCATTTTCCTGAAAGTGCATCAGAGGGAGAGAGCGAGAGGGAGACAGAGAGAGGAGGAGAGAAGTGGCGCGGCTGGACTGTGAGGGGAAAGAGCAGGAGGCTTTTATAAGAAGCTAATGTGATGAGGATGACGAGGGCTTTGATGGATGAGTTAGATCCATCTGGTCGCAGTATATGTAATAAATAGCTGTGCTCAGGTTTGACCTCTCCCACTTACCAGACACATCTTTCTCTTTTGGGATATCCAGGAGGGAGCTTCCATTAGAGGAAAGAACCCGTCATGAGCCAGAGCTGGGGATGTTTATGGGCTTGTGCAGAGGGCAGAAAGGAGATGGTATCCGAGTTACAGGTTTATAAACTGAAAACTGTAGGCAGCCACAATGCTGGTGATAGAAGTGCATTTGCAGGGCTGCAGCTGCTTCTGAGGTGTGGAGGGGAGAGGCACGAAGTAGGCGGGCACAGGTGGTGGGCAGTGGTCCCAAGGGCTGTGTAAGGGATACCTTGGTTTCTTGCTCACGGCATTTCCAGGTTCCTTTTGTCATACCTTCCCTTGCTGGGACCAAATGTTAAATTAGGCTAGAATTGAATGGGCCTCTAACTAGGTACATAATTTTTAACTGGGATGGTTTGGCAATGGGGTATTCTGGTGAATATAATATTTAGAAACATTATAAAATGTGTTCAGTCATATTTCTGCCTTAGAAAAGTCACAAGAGTTAATATATCATTGTAGGCCTTTGTGTTGGCTTACTGTTTATACATCAGTGACTGCTACCCTCCCTTGAAGATATGCCAAAGGCATCCCCAAAAATACTGGCTAAAAAGCTTACTCAATTTCTGTAATAAATGTACAGCTTGAATTTTTAAGCCATTTTTTGATAACTGAAGTTTTGGGAAAGGAAACATCATAGTCAAAAAACAGGAGGGAAGTGGATCTTGCCATTGGATTGTGTATAATGGGCAGCAGATTTGGAGAGAAAATGGAAAATGGATCTGCCTCAAAGAATAAGTGGAAAATCAGAAAGCTGGCAGCTTGTTTGCTTCCTTGGGATCAAAGGGTCTTCGAGAAAACCCAGTTAGATGTCCCTCCCCATCCCATTTCCCTATTCTTCCTGGAAGAACTGGCTGGACTACAAAGAGCAGGTCCCTGCCATGGCCAGGCTGCTATAGCCTCACCCCATGTGGGAAGAGAGCTGTGCTTTGGCCAGCACAATCCTAGCTTTCCTCTTTTGTGTGTGTGTGGGGTACCTCCTGTGCAAGAAGCTGGGGGTGTGCACGTGAAAGCTTGGAGCCTGGCACAGCATGTGTTTGAATTAGAATGTCTGTCCCCAGCACAGTAACTTCTGCCCTCTGAGAATGTGGTTGAAGCTATGGACCCTCTGCCCAAAAACTGGCGCACACACACATGCACATTATTGCATGTAATTCGAGGGAGTTTGCTACCTCTCTGAATTCCTTACCAGGCTAAGAACTTAGCTAAGTAATTATGAAAGCTTGTTTCACACACAAAAAAACTCATGCACACATATACATGACCCTTGAACAGTGTGGGGTTAGAGTCCCCAACTCCACATGAAGTCCAAAATCGTTGTATAACTTTTGACTCTCTAAAAACTTAACCACTAGAAGGCTACTGTTGACTAGAAGCCTTAATGGTAACATAAACAGTTGATTAATCCACATTTTGTGTGTTTTGTGTGTCATATGCTATATTCTTACAATACAGTAAGTTAGAGAAAATATTAAGAACACCCTAAGGGGGAGAAAATACAGTTATAGAACACTGTACTATAGTGAAAAAAAATCTACATATAAGTGGACCCTCCCAGTTCAAACCCATATTGTTCAAGAGGCCAGTGTGTATGAAGACACACACACACACAACACACATGTATGTATAATGTATATATGTCTGCTTATACACGTGCAATGACTAATATGTCATCATGTACAACTTGTTAATGATCAATATTCAATGTGAAAGGAAACCCAAGACTCTGCCTGCTTAAGAGTATGTTAGTCATGTAATTTAAAAATTGTTTTGGTGCTTCTGTTTGCTTTGAGTATTGGTTAAAAGCTACCGCAGAAATTCTCCCTTTGCAAAATCAATAAATAAATGAGTGGATTAAGGCTTCTCCAGGGGGCCACACAACAGAACCCTGACCAAGGTTTCCTTTGCCTTTGCTAGGTTCCCATCCCCATTTTCGCTTCTTTCTGTCGTTGGTGGCTCTAGTTTTCGTATCTCATGCCCATCCTGGCCAATGCCCTCTCTTCACGACATGCCCACATGCTGCAAACTCACTTCATTCATGTTTGTTCACAACTTCAGTTTAGTAGTCTGAGCTAGATGTTAGGAAGAAAACCGAGCCCTAGAGGTATCCATACTAAGGTGTGAATGTCTGATCACTGTGAATTCCCTATGGATAGTCATATTTAAAAGAGGACATGTTTTAACTCCAATTGCTCTTCAACTAGTGTATTTTGGACAATATACAAAAGGAAGAATGTTAGGCACTGGTGTTTAAAAAAAATTAGAAAGGGGGAAAAACTTGGTTAGGGAAAAGAAAGCAGCTGAAGAGACAAAGGATGATAAATGTGGGTATTGTTCTCCATGGAAGAAACACTTGGAAGGATTTGAAGGCAGAACCCCACCTTAGGCACCAGGAACACAAAAGAGAGAAAACCTTATGTGCAGAATTTCATAGTCCTTCTAACCGAAGGTTTTTGTAATGGGGGAAGAAACAGATTTTAATCAGATTTTAAATGATAAATCTCCTTTGCAAATTGAAAAGTCCCTTCCTCTGTGTGTGGGGAAACTTTGTCAAACCTGTGGCAGATTTTTGGTGACATTGTATGAGGATGGCGAGGAACAGTAGAGCCAAGATGAACAGAGGCAAGTTGTGAATTTGAGAAAGTTGACCCCCCCCCCCCCCAAGATATTTCTCTATTATGGAAACAATAGATGCTTTTTAAAGAAAAAGCAGAGAGAAGAAAAATAGTTCTAATAGTCTTGCCAGTCCCCAAATTAAGAACTCTTAATATTTTGATGTATTTCTTTCCACTTTTTTAATATAGATTATTTTATATCCTGCTTTTCTCTTTATTTTATAGCATGTGCGTTTTCCATATAATTATATACTCCTAATGAAAAGTATTTTAATGACTACATAATATCCTTATAGCAAGGTTTTGTTTCATTTTGTTTCACAATTATTCAGTCCACAGGTACATGTATTCCTCCTGCATGGATTTTAGTTTCTTTAGTTTGAAGCCCTAGAGGTAGAAATACCAGGTCAGAATGTGAACATGTTCGAAGGTCCCTGAGACCTATTGCCACATCGCTTTAATGAAAGGTTATTACAGTGTACACACCCGCATTGGAGCCAAGTCCTGGGCACAGACTTTGAAGGACAAGAGAACCTTGGTTCTCAGTTGAGGGGTGGGTGTAGAGAATTCTCCTTGGAAGCCCAAGAGAGACCAAGCTGGGCTGCTTCACAACGTCCTCTTAGGTGATTGTGAGGGAGAATGTGGTCCTTGCCTTTCCCCTGGCTTCTGGTGGTTTGCCAGTAGACCGTCTTTGGCATTCTTTGGCTTGGGGTGGATGCATCACCCCAGTCTCTGCCCTCACGTTCACACGGCATTCTCCCTGTGTATGTCTGTTTCTGATTTTTTTCTTAATAAGGACATCTGTCATGTTGGCTTAGAGCCCACCTTAACCCCCTCATCTTTAAAATTTTTTTTAATGTTAATTTGTTTTATTTGAAAGAGAGACACAAAGTATGAGCAGGGGGGAAGGGCAGAGAGAAAAGGAGACACAGAATCGGAAGCAGGCTCCAGGCTCTGAGCTGTCAGCACAGAGCCTGATGTGGGACTCGAACCCATGAATGCAAGATCATGACCTGAGCCGAATTCAGGTGCTTAACTGACTGAGCCTCACAGGTGCCCCTTAATGACCTCATTTTAACCAATTACATCTGCAGTGACCCTATTTCCAAGTAAATTGATGTTCTCAGCTACTGGGGTACAATTCAACTCCTAACAAAAAGGATCCATCAGCCAGTAGGAAATGAGCCATTGAAGACTGGTCCTGAGAGTAAGTCATTTCCCTTCTTTAGGCCTGGGGTTCTCCTCTAAAATGAGGGTGTTGGATAGAGCAGTGGTTTTTAAACTGGGGTCCCAGACTGGCAACATCAGCATCACCCAGGAACTTGTTACTGTGAAAATTCTCAGGCTCCAACCCAGAACTACTGAATCGGGACTCTGGAGATGGGGCTCAGAAGTTTGTGTTTTACCATTCCTTCCAGGTGATTCTGGTGCACACTCAAGCTTGAGACCCCCTGGACTATAGGGTCTTCTGGATCAGAATTCTCAAATGTCAGCTTTAGGAACATACGTGGGCACAGTCCTATGTACATAGCCTACCTAAAGGGATGGATGTCTAGCAAATGACCCCAGCCAATTTTTTAAACCCAAATGATAGGGGAGCCTGGGTGGCTCAGTCTGTTAAGCGTCTACTTTGACTCAGGTCATAATCTCAGCGTTTGTGGCTTCAGACCCCATGTCAGGCTCTGTGCTGACAGCTCGGAGCCTGGAGCCTATTTCAGATTCTGTGTCTCCCTCTGTCTCTGCTCCTCCCCTGCTCATGCTCTGTCTCTGTCTCTGAAAAATAAATAAATGTTAAAAAAATTAAAAATAAACTCGATCGATAAACTAATTTTTGTCCTACATAAGTGGCTAAGTAACTAATTCCAGAGTTTTTGTAAGTCCCTTCTGGTCTTCCATTCTGTATCCATTTTTAAAACATTTTTTAATGTTTATTTTTATATTTTTGAGAGATCACGTGGGGGAGGTGCAGAGAGAGAGGCAGACACAGAATCCGAAGCAGGTTCCAGGCTCTGAGCTGTCAGCACAGAGCCTGGTCCAGGGCTCAAACTTACAAACTATGAGATCATGACCTGAGCCCAAGTCAGATGCTTAACCAACTGAGCCACCCAGGTGCCCCCATTCTGTATCCTTTAACCCCAGAGAAGTATATTCACTCAAACCAGTGTTTACTGACCAAAGAACTGTACCAGGTCCTGGGCCTACATTGTGGAACATGCTACTTGTGCGGCAATGTGGCTTTTGTTTTCTCTGAACTTCAACTTGCCTGCTGTTTATTCTTATTTCCTAAGGCCAGCTAAGTGGCTGGCCCATAGACCTAGATATAGAAGCATCCTGTTATTGACATATGGATTGTAGATGAAGACCTAATGGAGACTGCTGTGGGATTCAGGGAAGACCAATTAGGGAATTAATTCATTAGAGTCCAGCATACATGCTGTTATATCTATTTATTTATTTAGGCTAATGTCTTTTGCTTATCCTTTTACAGAAACAAGTACCTGTCAATAGTTGATAATGTACTTGAATTTCCTTAAGTATATTAAAATTTTACATATCAGGCATTTTATAACAGGAACCAAAGTTTACTTTTTACTCTGGCATCCTGATATTGAGAGTTTTATTTATATTAATAAAGTCATACAGCAATAGAGTCACACACTGGCCAGTCAAACTCTCCATATCTGACATTACCTAATATGCT
This sequence comes from Panthera onca, assembly GCF_046562875.1. NCBI lineage: Eukaryota > Metazoa > Chordata > Mammalia > Carnivora > Felidae > Panthera > Panthera onca. The sequence continues at coordinate 51,498,103 of NC_138349.1, read as the reverse complement.
TTTTCTAGCCATCATACCTGTATGAATGTATTGGTAACCCTTGTTATAGAACAAAGCTGTGCAGAGAATATTGCTTATTTCTCACATCATTAACTGCTGGATAACAGCTGCTTTGTTTCTTTTCTTCAGTCCCTGGTAAGGCATCTTATTTATCTCTTATTCTTACTAATTGTGTTTTGTTCTTTATGTTTCCATACAATGGGTAAGGAGTCCTTGTCACTGTGCCCATGTGGTTTTTCTAAAAGTAAGCTTATTTTCATGAGAGGGTCACAGATCTGGGTACCAAAGGGCTTGGGTTTCAGCCCCAAGGTGTTGACTTACTAGGTGAATCCAGGAAGGTCACATCTTTCCCCTTTCTCTCAATCTCTTTTGTCAAGGGGAATGAGTCTTGTTATATCTGCCTTTGAGTGGGGGTGATAGGGATACAGAGATGAAATAGTGGATGTGACATTGCTTTGAAAAATAGAAGACTGTGCACAGGTGCAAGAGATTCTATGCATATGCGTGCACGTTTGAAATTTTTGTCCAGTTCAGATTAAAGACAACTTTATTATTACTATTAAAATTACTGCTTACAGAGCAAATATGCTAAAATGTGTATGTTTAATGGTGGCAGGCTTGCTTTAATCCTTCTTGCTTTGGGGTGCTGCATTTCATTTTCTGGTGATGCGGGCCTGGTAATGATCACCGCTGATATTTACCACATTTTATTAATGTTATTTTTATGATCCTGCAGGAGATAATTAGGATTGGGTTTGGTTTTTTTCCATATTGTGAAATTTCAAGCTAAATAGTGACATGGTGGGGAGGAGTGAAATAGTGCAGAGAAGGAATGTGTTACAAATAAACTCAACCCAGAAACCATATTTAACATGAATTAAAATTAATGTAGCTCTGTGTTCATTATTTATATCTATTATGTGGAAAATACGTTACTGGACTCTCTAGAATTGGATGTTAAGAAACGTTCTATCCCTCCTTTTGGAAAGCATCCAATTAACACACCGTCCAGAGGGGGGAAGACTGGGGGGTGTGTTAGACAGGAAATATTTTCTTTGATTTATTTATTTTAAAACCTTCATTTAATTTCTAACGTTTAATAAAAGCAGATATTGACTAGATTAAACTAATTAACTTTCTTTATATCAGTGCAAAATTTAATTTTGAGCCAGCCTCTATTGGCCCAACCTTATGTTTTGTTCCATTTTAAAATCTGTTCTTAGACACGTAAGTCTGGATTAAGCAAAACATAAAAGGATAAAAATAGTGGAATTAGGAAGATAGTTCTAAGGCCAAAAATCAGATATCTTATAGAAATCATTGTCACTGTATATGAACAGGGAAGATTCTCAGTAAACTTTTAATTTCTAAGAGCTAGATGGGATTTTTGGTTAAGAGTACCTGATCAGGAGTTAGAAGACCCATGTTTGAATCCTAGTTTCAACACTTACTAT